>NW_020799143.1:22941030-22947499 GCF_003259725.1 Athene cunicularia | reverse complement strand
GGCCAGGGGCCATGCGCCCCTTCGGCCGTAACAGCTCGCCCAGAGCCGTTTGTTTTCACGATCGCTTAAGCCCACGGCCTTGCCCGGAGCCCGTCCCAGCCGGGAACGCGGCCCCATCCCCAGGCTGCAGGTAGCTAATTACCGCCTTACTCATTTGTAAAATGGGCGGGTGTGTTTGTCTCCGCTGGTCTCTTTGTGTTTCTCCCACCCCACAAGCCTGGTTACGGAAGCCTCCCCATATTGTTGCCGACCCCAAAGCCGATCTTGTTCCCCGTGCACTCCCCGCCTTTTTTTTTTTTTTTAATGCCTTGACTTCCCCCAACAAACTATCCAAAAACCCCCACGGTTTCGGTCTCTTGAGTCTGTAGATTTCTCACCTGCAACTTGGCCGCCTTTATTTTGTTTTTGTTTTTTTTTTTCCTTTTCCCCCCCTGCGATCACTGCTAATTCAGACCTCGCCCTACCCCCCTTGTCCTTCATATCTACTTTTTCCTGGCCTGTTTACCAGTCAGTATTAAGCTCACACCTCTCCCACCATTTCTGACGCTGTGCCCCTCTGGTCCCGTTTTTGCCTGTCTCCTTGCTGCATGTATCGGGCACCTCCAGCCTTCCCACGCTGTTGTCTCACAATATGGGTTCTTTTACTAGGTGTGCAATGAGCCGAAAACTACACAAAGCCGACATTATGTTTAGTCCATATCTTGCGCAGAAATAGGTACTAGGTGGTAATTCCACAAATCTAGCCCACCACACGCTGGCAAGTGACATATTTACACACTTCAAACTACACTTTCACTGTAATGGCCATTGGCCAGTTTCTCACCGCTTCGTTACTCATTGGTTAACAACATTGCCTCATCTCGAATTTAAAGTTACAGTGTCAGTTTATTATTCTGTGCAAACTCAAAGGGTGGGGGTCTTAGCCGAGTAGGGGGCTTCTTGTCATCAAGAGATGTGATTTTCTCATTATAATGAGCTCAGTTCCTCTAAAGAACACATCTTGGGTGTTCTCTGTGCTATCTCCGAGTACATGACAAAGTGAATTTTCTTATTCCTTAATTCACGGTTTACTGTTGGAGAACGGCTTGCAGAGAGCAAGGCCATAGCTCCCTGCAGAAGCTGATTGCAGCCACCTAAGGTAAACAGAGGAAAAAACCCAGGGTACAGTGATGCTAACAGGGACTGTTGTGAGAACAGGGAGATAAGTTGGGGCACATTATGACCTTGGGGGTGAGAGGAAAACAGCCCTGGGAGGGAAGCAGGGTCACAGCAAGAAAGATGTTTATGCATACCAGAGATGCCACGAGGGGCTGGGATATTATAATGTGACCTTTTAGATGTACCCAATGGCTGAGATATTATAATGTAGTTTCTTAAATGTATCCAGTAAAGTTGCAAGTAGTGTATTGTAGAGTGTTTATATAAGGTGTGATTTCTTTCAATAAAGTTGAAGCTTGCTCTATCATTCACATTGAATCGGCTGCTTGCTTCCTCCGCCCACCGCAGTTTACCTCTGTTTTTGCAAGGTTCTACTGTCTTTGAGCCTATTATCCCCTCCGGATCCTTTGTCATGTGAAATGTTTCTTGTTGCTTTAACCTTTAATCTCTCGTCAACACTTAGCCCCTCATGTACTTTCTTCAAATAGAAGACTTGAGATCCAGATTTTAACCCAACAGCTTCTTCTCCCTGCCTGCCTGTCCTGTTGGGTCTAGTTCTAGTTCTTCTCCCTCTGCATCAAAAATTAGCCAGCCTGTCAGTTCTCTATGGCTTTGGCCCTATCTGATGGCCCCACACTTATACATGCAAGTCACTGTACCCTATGTTTGTGCTAAGATAGGTGCCAAAACCAGCAAAAAGCTTCAAGAGTGGCACAAAAAGTTACTTCTCACACAATTACATTATCTCAAAGGGGCAGACTTAACCATTTTATGCTTGAGTGCTCATCCTGGGTGTGTGGCTGGATGCACAAGTTTTACAGGCTAGTTTTCTGACAGCCGCCCTCTGTGCTACTTGCACACAAAGATAAAGTCTTCATGAGACAAACGATCTTACTGCTTTCAGTTTTGATACTGAAACTCAGTGTAAGGCCCAGAACACCCACTGCAGTTGCCATAGAGCAAATTGTGCTTTGTTCTAGGCTCTCTCCTCCTCAATTGCAAAATAGTCATTTGTTAACTGCAAAGCTTTACTCTATCTGTGTCCAGCCAGAAGACTCTACAGTTTTCCAGTGGTTTAAACCAGTGATATCTGGTTGATTTTCTTGGAGGTAGTAAAGCTCAGATCACTGACATTTCAAGTTTCTACAAAGTTAGAAAGAGCTCATCAGAAAATAGATCATCAATGTACTAGGCAAGAAAAAACCCTTTCTTCCTATGCACAAACAGATGACCACTTGGGGCAAAAGTTGTTTAAAAAGATTAAGACTAAGGTAGACTGTACATCTAGAATTGTTTAGAGGAAGCTAAAAGTTGGACTACTTCTAAAAGCAGAAATTGTGTCTGAATTGGCAGATATGTAAGTCTTCATTTTGCTGCACTAACCGTTCTTATTTCATCAATGCATAAAGTTTCATATATTCTCCTAAATGAGAAAGTATTGAGTACTGCATAAACAGTGTATATTAATATTTTGCTATGCAGGAACTGACAATCTGCTGGGATTCCCTTAGCTGAATCTCTGCTCTGTTTAACCATATAGTTACATTTGTCTTCCATATCAGATTAAATGTCATATTTTAGTTTGAAGCAATGCTTTTGGAGTCTCTTAAGAGCATTCTAATTTTGTCAGTCTTTTGAATCTGACATTTCTTAGGAATCAAAAGCTTTGCACCTTGTATTAAAATCAGTGAAGAGCAGCTGAAAATACTTTTTTTCCTAATTAAGGAAGCAATTCGAGATGACTTGCTTTCCTACAAAAGTAGCATGTTCTTCAAAAGAGACATGTGAATAAAGCATTTTTGAAAGGTACACAAAGTAAAATTCGATTTAAAGGGTGCAAAGCAAGATCAAACAACTCACATTTTGTTTGTAATCGGACTAATTTGTGCGTGTTAAACTTGAAATTGAAGACAAATTCAAGTACAGACACAACAAAAGGAAAAAAAAATGTTTATTTTGCAATCCAGACATTGTACTTGAAAGAGAGTAATGTGCCATACTGATGCAATTATACTTTAAGGACTATATCAGTGTTTTTTAGCAAACAGTTTCATTTTGAATGACAGAATCTGCAGCGCTTCAGCCAGGCCTGCCACCTGATGCTCAAGTAAGCAGTCAGTACACTGATACACATTAAGCTGTTACAAGCCATGAATGAATGAACTTTGGTGGTGAAAAACAGCTTTTCCTATGAAGAGTTGTCTGTTTTGAGCTTGCCTGTTGGAAACAGCCCTTCCAACTGATTTCCTGCAGGTGTGGATAGGTGGCATTTCAAAGAAGCAGGGCTGGTATCCTGTCTGCAAGTGAAACAGTTGCTTCTTGCTCTGCCAAGGCCAGACCCACACTGAAGCACCATGTTCTCTCCTTTTTCCTGAACATGGGAACAATCTTCCTAAATGCATCATGAAAAGGTTTATCTGGAGAATAAGAAATAATTTAATGTTGAATTCCATGTGTGATAGAACTCTCATTTGTTTCCACCTTCCTAAAAAACCCCCACGTATTCTGAACATATGTATGTTTTAGACCAAAATACTCCTTGAACTCTGAAGTAATGCCAGAGATAGCATATATATTAGATGTATTTTTCAGTGTGGAAGGTAGGAAAGGTGTTTTTTTGCTGACATGCATACAGCTGCAGTATTGTGTCTTAAAGTAATTTTTGTGAATCAAGGTAAAAATTGATACATGTATTATTTTGGGCAGATAAACTCATTGTATTGGTTCAGTATCTGGTAAGCTATTATGGCACCAAAACCTATCAGACCTTGCAGACATAATGTTAAATTGTTATGATTCCTTCCATATTATCCAATAATTTGTATTTCTTCATTAGCCAAGGCCATTTTTCATCATGTTCCATTTTTGACTACTCATCAGACAACAGCAGAGAGGAAACCCTGTTCACTGTTGTATTTTTGATCAGCAAAAAATGCCATGCTGCTATTAAAAGAACTGCATAATAATAAAGTCTTCCAATTTTGTGCACCTGGGCAAAGAACTTCGATTTGGCACAAGACATTTAAAATAACTGCGTGATGCAGAAGCAGCAAAATCTAAACCCAATTATACAGATCAGATCACAAACTAGAAATGAAATTTTGAGACTTATCTCAGAGGGTGTAAAATATTATGGAGGTTTTTTTCTCTTGCAATTAAAACATAAATCTGTAATTTGAAGGGTATGAGGCTATACTTAACCGCACATCTCAGAAAAACTTAGTTCAAAGTGGTATTTCTGCAGTTGTAAGGAATAGGAAAAAAAATTGGAATAAAGGTGATAGGGCACTTAAGTGCTATGGCAGTACTTGCAATCCGGAAGTCAGTCATGCTGACCTATAAACTAAAGCAATTAGCTGTAATTACTTAAATAGCAATTAGCAATTCAGGATGAGTGTTTTCCTGAGTGAAGACCAACCTCAGCTCCATGGTTAATATAAGCAGATCTTAACTTCATAAATATCTGTAGTGTAATTTTGCTCCCATTGGGGAATTCCAACTAGAAGAAAAAACCCAATTATTTTTATGAGCTGTATTTTATTTTTAAATTGCTAGTGGTATATAGATTTTTTTATGTTATAAAATCAAGACCGTTAGATTCAAAAGTCTGAATTAAAGAAAGGTTAAGACTCCATTCTGCTTGTTTCCTGTTGTTGCATCCTGATTAAAGTCACACCAAAGCTGAAGAGGTTACCAGACCAAATACAACCTAGAAAACCTGAGAATAGGTAATGCAATATAGCTTCCCGTAGTGATAAGAAAACAGTACTTACATAAACAGCAGTACAGTTCATACAGCGTGTCAGGCTGATGGGTCCTGCATACCCAGTGCTGAAGAAACACAGCACCTTAAACAACTGAGTTGTATAAACTTTCTAGAGTATTATATATCCAATCTTCATGTGTCTCCATCTACACTATTACCAGGAGTCAACTTCAATTGCAGTTAAATTATGTAATTCCTTCTATAGACAAGGATAATTGAGTTTCCCACAGAAGATTTTTTTTTCTGTGTTTTTATATGCACCTATTCTGTGTGCTATACATTTATATATTATTGTCTCTTAAGTGACTTGCTCATCTTCTGGACTGCATGTTCTCAAATAACTTGGTTGGTTTTGGACTGTGTATTTTCTAAGATTAACCTGGGCACTAGTGGATTATGTATTTTCCTAGATAACCCGGTATCTATGGATATTGTCATTTTTTTTTTTCTTCAGATGCAGACCAATGTTCTTTTTAAGAGATCCATACTGATGCTTTACCAAATGTGGTTCATGGTAGCTTTAGTACAATCTTGCAAGAGGACCCAGATTTCTGATTGCCTGTGGGAATTCAGGTCACATATCAACAGTAAAAGAGTATGTATAAAAAGCACCTTTCAGATTACTTGCTCCTAACATCTTAATGTGTATTTACTTATGATGTCAGTGGTAGCCTGTGACTTATTTTCCAGAATACCTTGTCCACTTTTCTAGAATATTGTAGGGTGGATTTTATTCAGCCTCTTGTGATGTTGTTTGACATCACGGCTGGGGCTTGAAATGTCTCAATTGAGATGTTTCACAAGAACCTTTCCATTTGTGCAGTGAGGCAAACAGAAAGGGGAATGGCAATTTTGTTACCTGTCTCCCCCATTGACTCCGCTGTCATTCTGTCCCAGGATCTTTCAAAGTCATTACTGGCTTGTTTTTCTTGATAATCTGGGTGAAGAAAGTGCCACCCTGTATCTGAGGACATCCAAGTCTCAATCTGGCTTTCATGTTACCTGATCATTTTCATTTCCTCTACTTATATTCTGTAGTATCTGTTTTAGGGATTCAGTACCTCTAGAGATTCAGTATACCTAAAACGTGGCTGGGATTGCCCAGCTGCAAACATGCCCACATAACCGCAGCTCCAGGAAGGAGGGTACAGCCACTCTCCTGTCCATGAAGAGAGGTGTTCGGAGATGCCACCTGCGCTGCCAATAACCGCCCGATGACGGTGTTCACAGGGGTCACTGCTGGGCGGGCCGACGCGGGGAGCTGCGCTGGGTGTACCGTGCCATATGCCCGACCACGAGCGGAGGGGCCTGGCTAGAGACAACCGGCGCTGGCTGACGAAACTTGCGCACACCCAGGAACCTCAGGTGGCGCCGAACAACTCCTAAATCGGATGAGGCGCAAATTCTCAAACGGAGGGAAAGAGGGCGGCAAAAACTGTGGGGGCGCCGAGCGCCCCTCCGGGCGGCCTTCCCAGCGGTAGCGGAGCACCAATCCCCCGCTTCCCGCAGGGCTGGGACTCACGGGCGGCCCCGCCCGGGGGGAGG
>NW_020799143.1:22835652-22940980 GCF_003259725.1 Athene cunicularia | reverse complement strand
GGCCTGCCCGCTGCACCGGCCGCGCCGCTAGCGCAGCGTGTGCTGAAGCCGGTGACATATGCGGTGCCAACGTGGTGAAGCGATGCTGTCGCTTTGAGTTCTAGCTTGCATAAAATGTGGGGTCTGTGTTAACGAAAATCTAGTGATTCAGCTGAAACAACTGTTGGAGAGTTTTTATAAGTTCTAGTGCAGATATGTTAGTTATTCCTGGTTCTGTATCTTTTCAACTGATATATCTTAAGATCATGGGTAGATTTGAGTAGTCTCAGTCATAGAACAGTTTGGGTTGGACCTTCGAAGATCATGTCGTTCCAACCCCGTGCCATGGGCAGGGACACCTTCCACTAGCCCAGGTTGCCCAAAGCCCCATCCATCCTGGCCTTGATCACTGCCAGGGAGGGGCAGCCACAGCTTCTCTGGGAACCTGTGAGAGTGCCTCACCACCCTCACAGGAAGGAATTTCTTCTGTTATAATAAATTCGGTCTCAACCCTTTAGGTTTGAAGTTTTAGTAGGCAGGCATTCTTTATTGCAGCACTGGGGCACGGGGGATCACTCGACCTAATGTGCATGCTGAAAGACAAAGGCACACTCATTATATATTCATGTGATTTCCAAGAAGTTTCTATTTCCAGAGGATCTAATGCATATGTTAATACATTGTGCAAGGTACTAAAATTTGGGGAAGGGTCTTTGAGGGGCTTCCATGGGGGTTTTTGGTGGTCTGTGGTGGTCCCTAGTGGTTGTTGAAGAGATGACTCTTCGTGTCCTTCCCATGAACTCTTGAGTCTTTTTTTCTTATGAGGTCTTGTCTTGGCTCATCTCTGTGTCTCTAAAGTTTCTCAGCTTTCTTATCTTTGGCTTTTGCAGGTGTCTGCTGGTTTCTCTGCCCGCCCTAGGATGTACCCATCACAGTTGCAAAAACTGTATCTGAGGCCCCTTACAGAAATTGTGTCCTGGGTCCCATTCTTGTCTGAGGCTCCTTACAGCAATTAGGACCAACCGCTTGCGGGCATCATCTAGCTGGCATCACTTGCTTATATCGAGTCAAAATCAGTGGCCTTGCTAAAGTTAGTTAAGCATATTCAGAAGTTCATGAGGAGAATATGACTCAAGTTTCATAGGTAACAACAATCAAACATACTTCTGATACGGTTTTGTTTAATTATGGGGCTCCTGTGAGCTGTTCCATGCCACTTGAATACTTTTTTTTTTTTCTTAAATGAAATAGCATGCCTTTGTAGTGTATCCATTTGTGTCCTAATAAACTAGATATTGATAAATACTTTAACAGAGGAATGTTACATATTCAAAATCATAAGCATTCTCAGAAAATACTATTTAGATTTTTTTTTCTCTTCTATGTGACCAGATTAATATCAGAAAGTTTTAAAACTGCAGAACGATGTGGATGTGACAGAGTATACGTTTTGGTTATATTCTGAGACTGAGGTTTGGTTGGTTTTTTTCCACTACAGCTATTAGCTCTTGGGTAGAATTAAGGAATTCTTGAGGTGAAAAAACAAATTTCTAAGAAAGGCTTTTAGTTACACTTTTTTTGTTGTTATTCTACTGCTCACTATGACATCTTGGTGGAGTCTGCAATAAAGCTTAAAAGGGTTGGTGTATGAAAGCAGTTCCGCAATGTTCAGAGCTACATCTTAATGCTGAAATTGGGCACAACTGATAGTATAGTTTCCCATACCCTGATACCACAATTTTTTTTATCCAAGCAGTTGATCTTGTTGAATACCATATGACAAATACTCTATCAGGGTTGCTGCTCTCTCATGTAAAGTTGGAGTTTTTAGTTTGCAAGTTACTTAGGATTTAATGGGCCTTAACACATGCATAGCTGTTTTACCATAGACTTGTTTGTACTTTGAAAACGAGGTCTTCAACTATCAGCTTAGAGGAAGAGCAAGCTCTGTTGCTTTCTCTGGGAGTGTTGTGTGACAGTTGTGTGGTAGTTATCTATTTTAGGACTTAGGAAGACATGTACCAAGGTGAATTCTGATGGATAGATCTAGATGATACATCTAGTTATTCTTTGTTAATAAACTGAAGCAAACTATTAACCTTCATTGTTTATATGACATATTAGTAACGCTGGTAACTGAGTCTTAACAAATGGTTATTATGTTGTCAAATAAACTAAAGCACGTCTCTGTACAGGTTTTTAATGTTTTGATGGTATGGAAAATAGTAGTCCTTGAAGCTTGTCAACTAAATGTGATTGAAGACAATGTCTGTTTTCCAGAACTTACAGACTTAAAAAGCTGAATATTGGACGTTATGAATTTGTCCTCTCCAGTCAGCTGTGCTATCATGGAAGCTAAAAGGTGAGCTTCACTTCTGTATTTTTAAATGGTAGTATGATTCATGTTGTTGTTTATTTTCTAGATTCTGAAAATTATGTAATTCAGACTGAAGAACCACCTGACTGATGTGACACCTGTAAGCTGTGCCATGTGAATATAGGCATTAGATGAAAAGATTTACTTGAAGGAATACATACTGATCATCTGATGTACAAGAATTTTGAGCGTAGGAGATGTGACTCAGAGATGGAGAGAGTTCCTGTCTTGCAGTTAGGAATGCTGACCTGTAGTTACAGAATGGTTTTCTGCATTAGCTGAGGCAGTAGAGGTCAACTCTAAGTCTTGCACACGAGTCTTATTTTTTTTATAATTTGATATATGTTTGATCTTTGGCACAATTAAAATAAGCTTGAATACATTCTGTTAATCTTCGTTGTGAGAGCTATTTGTCACTACTTAAGGTTTGATTATACAGAAATGCCAATTATATAGGAACAGTAGAATACTATGCATATTGAACTACGATTAGGAAATCAGACTGCAGATTGCTCCTTCAGCTGGGAAAGTTTAGCAAAATTCCACTGCTAGCTAATAAATGAAAGAAAATTTCTCTGTGTTACAAAATCATTCTGTTTTCTGCCAGATGTGGAAGCTAGTAAAATACTGTTTTTTTCTGAAGTGTTTTGTGTTCACTGTTGCTAGCTAACTTATAAGTGACTGTGAATTTAAAGTGTCTGAGTTAGAAAAAGTCATTCTGCAGTGTAGAACTCAAAAGCGGTTTCATCTGCTTATATGCTTTTGTGAAGAATCTTAAAAGTAGTACTAAAAACTGTGTCTTAGATAAAAGCTGTAGTTGCTAAAATACATATTTTAGTTAAAACCAATGATTGATGAACTATTAATGTATAAAAATGGAATTACAAACCATTCTCTGAATTCCTGTTAGCCTGCGAGTCATACACGCTGTGAAACTTCCCAGGGATTTTGTGTTGCTTTGTCTTTCCTTTAAACTTCCAGGAGCTTTATGCTTGTAGCACTTAGACTTGCAATACGAACAATGGAAGGAAGAGTCTCGTACAATAGGTAGTATGAAGCTTTCATAAAGTATTGCTTGTGCTAGTGACACTGTGATGATTAAAGAAAATATCACAGAAGTAAGAATTCTTAAGGCAATCTGGATTTTATTTGGAAATGTTTAGGTAGACATAAAATAACAAAATGGTTAATATAGAAATAAAACCAGGTAAGAGAATCATTTACTAAGTAACTGATTCAATTTGATTCTACTAAATAAAAAAATAGGTGTTTCTGCTTTATATTTTTGATTTTTCAGTAATGGCATTGTGACTTTAGAAGCTGTGCAGAAAATGGTATGTTAAAAAGGTGTTTAATGCTTTTTTCCCCAGTAGTTACAGTTGTACTGTTGTGTCTTAATACTCTTATGCAGATTTTTCATTTCTGTAGTGTTCCTAATTTGTTATTACTTGTGATGTTCTGTTACCTGTTTGTGGTTTGTGTTTTTTTTTTTTCTACTGGTTCAGTTAAGCAGAACAGTTAATAGTTATATTTTCCTCTGGGTAAGTTTTATTGTGTAGATATCTCCATTGTGCTCTTTTTTTTTTTTCTTCTGGGTAATTAGTAGAGGAGTTGGAAGGAATAGTTTTCATGAAAGCTGATTGCTGTTCAAACCAATGTCATTTACTTAAAGATATAAAGGTGGGGTTTTTTTTTTGACTTAATTTACAAAAAGTATTCATTTTCTTGCATTCAGTGTGCTCTCCAGGCAAGAAGTATTAAATATTTATCACCAGGTTAAAGAAGCAAAGCGACCTCCCCGCTGCCCACAAACTAACAAAATGGTTACCCTTTCCATAACCTGTGTTTCTTTGCCCTAGTTTTCCTCAGTTTTCTGTTTGGGTTTTGATTTTTTCCCTAACCTGTGCTTTGCAACCTTTTGTGCTAATCTGGCCTTTAGCTATCTTTGAGACTGCTGTTTCTTGCATTGTTTCTGAATAAGATGACTTGCCTTTTTTTTTTTCATTTCTGTTTTCCTTAGTGTTGTGGTTTAACCCCAGCTGGCAACTAAGCACCACACAGCCTCTTGCTTACTCTCCCTGCTGCCAGTGGGATGAGAGAGAATCAGAAGAAGAAAGTAAAACTCGTGGGTTGAGATAAAGACAGTTTAATAAGATAGAAAAGGAAGGGGAAATAATACTAAGAATAGTAGAATATACAAAACAGGTGGTACACAATACAGTTGTTTACCACCTGCTGACAGATGCCCAGCCAATCCCCAAGCTGTGATGTCCCCCAGCCAATTCCCTCCCATTTATATACTGGGCATGATGTCATATGGTATGGAATACCCCTTTGGCCCATCTGGGTCAGCTGTCCTGGTTGTGTCCCCTCCCAGCTCTTGTGTAGTACCAGCCTCCACCTGGCAGTGCAGCATGAAAAGCTGAAAAGTCATTGGCTTGATATGAACACTGCCTAGCAACAACTAAAGTATCAGCATGTCAACAACATTATTCTTATCCTAAATCCAAACACAGCACTATACCAGCTACTAGGAAGAAAATTAACTTTATTCCAGATGAAACTAGGACACCTAAGCATGGAAAACTAAAGGTCTCCCAAACCTCCTGTATGATTTCCACAAACAAGCTTTTATACAGTTAACAGTTGCTCTGGCTGCTCAGATCTTTCTTATTTCCTGCTTGACTTACCACCATATCTTCTTATTGCAGTAGTTAAGAGTTGTGTAAAAAAGAATATGCAATTTTACTTACCTTATTAATGATCTTTTGCCTTTTGAGTCATGTTGGTTCCTTTGGGTATGGCTGCCATAATAAACACTGAAAGCTAATAATGTGCCTGTGGTTTTCTGGCAGTACATGCAGGTTTTAATGATCCTTATCTCCTACATTTATTAGATATATAAAATGTGTTAAGTACATGGCACCCTGTGGAACAATTACTGATGACATACAATTATTCTGATCTCATAGATTGTCTTGTTTCTAAATGGAAAAACACTTAGTATTTATTAAATTATAAAATATTATAGGCTGCAGCTAAAAAAATGAAGTTTTATCCTATGTTATTAGTAGTGTCTTAAAAAGCAACAGAATCTAAATAAACGTTTCCCTTGTTGATGATATTTGAGTCATCTTTGCTAGTCAGTTTACATGAGAAAACATACATCATCAGGTAGAGTTCTTGGTTGTGGAAAATGTTAATGGTACCTGTGCATATACCCAGGGGTGAAGTGGTCATTTTTTATTTAGAAAAAACAAGTAATTAAATCCTGGTAGACTGTAATTTCTGTAATTAAGAGTTCATGTAGACAAAGGTAACCTATTTTAGTGTTTTCAGTTTTATATGAAATGATGCCAACTTTGTGGTTAATTTAATTGTTTCCTCTTACAATATAGTTCATATTTTATGTTTAATGGTCTTGACAACTTGTGCTCTTGTGTGGAGCAACTAATTGTTGCAGCCAGTTTTACATATATAAAATAATGTGAAACCTGATTTTTAACTCAAAAATAATTTAAAAGTTTATCAGTTTGAAGTTATGGTAAAGACATGTAAGATTATTAAGCTAGGTAATTTTAATTAAATGTGTATTTTTATACTAATTTTTCACTCTACATATAAAAGCTTGTTTTGATTATTTTAATATTGTTTTTAGTGCTTGAGGGTTGATCTTGCTAACTGCCAAGTAGATTTCCTTTTAACTGAAATAGTAGTGGAAATTGAGATACTGGGTCTTTTAGGGAACTAATTATATTGTGTTAGTGATCAATTGCTTGTCTGTAGTTTAGAGATATATATATATATTTGAAGAAAAAATGTGTAAAAGGGATTTTTGTTCCATATATGTGCATTTGTTTCATGACAGGAAGTTTTAAGATGGTAATCCATGTTAAAAAATTAATTTTACTTCAGGAGACAAACATTTTAATTTCGATGATTGAATTGTTTTTAAAGTATCTAAAAATTTATTAATATTAATAATAAAGATAATAAAAATAACAAAACTCATGTTATGCTTAAATCAGCTTTGGGAAATACAAAGTGTATGTCTGTTTTAAGTTCCTTCTGCTACATATATTGCACCATAAGCAATTGTTTATAACCCTTGTTTTCAAAGAGCAATAATATGATCACAACTGTGTGCCATAATTTTACTTAAGTGAATGTTTAGAACTTTGGGCTCACAATCCGATCATTGAAATAAGGGAACATTAAAATTTAAAAGGAATACCCATGTTTTTTGAAAATGTTCATATTTTGCAGCTTATATAATGCCAAGTGTGAGTCACAATTACCACAAAATAATAATGAATCGGATTTGGACACTGCTGAAGATCTGAGAAGGAAACTCTGTCAAGCTAAAAAAGAAAAATTAGATTTAATCATTAAACACAATCAAGAAGTAAGGACTTTTTTATTTGATTTATTTTACTCCTGGAATAAATGTAATCTTGTTTCATTAAAATAATATTCTCACGTGGTGTATCAAAAGCACAGTCATTAGCTGAAAAGTAACAAGGAAGGTGGCACTGTGCAGGCCTTTTATGCCTGTTCATAGGAACTCTTGGCACCTCTGCTGGCATTGTTAATAATTAAAGGTGCACCAAGCAGAGTACAGATTTTCTGCAGGGAAAGGAGTCACTGCCACTACCTGTAGTTTGTTAGATAAACTTGCCTGGTGACACAAAAAATAATAGCAACAGCATGAATCTAGCTTCATAGAAAGATCTTACTTAGTTCTTATTTATATTTTTTTGCAGGGTATTAAATTGTAATTCTGCAGAAACAATTTGCAACTCAATCCTAGTACAGTATTTTTGTGTGAGTGCACCAAATGCAGCTGGGATATCCTTTAGTAGTCTTGCAGTGTCTCAGCTTTTAAAAATCCGCAGTTTTCAGTAACTATAACAATGTATAATGTACAGATGTGGTTATGTGTTCATCAGTAACTTTATACTTGTTACTTCACAGGGAAATACTTCACCCACGTTATAGAGGTTTTGCTTCATGCTGTTGGAGCAAACTAGTACTGAAATGAAGTAGTAGTAAGAAAATAATCTTTTCTTTAGCTTGAATATCAGCTTTTGCACTAGTATACATAAGAAAAGGTGGGCACTGAGTACAGCAGTAGTTACAATCTACAATGAACCCTTCCCACACTTGCTAACACCCATCTGGCTGCTGATACCCTGGTTTAAACTGTGCTGATGCAGAAGTATTATTACTACTGTAGGTGACAGTTCTGCTCTTAGCCATTTGCTAGGGGAGGTTATGTGGGTGCTGATTCATCAGTTTTGGATTAACTCCAGCCAGTAAACCCAAGTTTGCTGTTCCATATACATTGTTGAGGTCTGTACCAAAACTAAGAGGTTCCTGGGTCTACCACAATGACTTGCTCTTATGCTGCAGTTAATTTGTTATTTGCCCATTGCCCCATCAGCTGTGGGGTGATTCTGTAAAATGCATCCCTGGAATTACCTGGATTAAAAAAAAAAAAAAAAAGCAAGCAAACCAGCTCTTACATTGAGAATTAACCCCAGCTGGCAACTAAGCACCACACAGCCTCTTGCTCACTCAGGGTGCAGAAGGATTTTCTGCACCATTTTGCTGTTGTGGTTTGCACTACAAAGTCAGATTGTGTTTTAAGTAGATAAACTACTTGAGAGACTTTTTTTTTTTTCCTATCCATTTACTATATTGCTACAGATAATGGAAGTGCACAAGTTGTTTACATGTGATATTGAAGTCAAGGGGCTACTTAATAGATGTTCTGAAGGAATATATATTTTACTGTCTGCCTTCTCGTCTTTCATTAGCTAGAACTTGATTTTCTGGACCAAGATTTTGGCAGAAATGACTAGACTCTGTTTTTTAATCTGCATAAGATCACTTTTTGATGAATTTTCCATTCTTAAATTTGTTGTCTGTTAAATTTAATATCATTCTGTTTGTCTACTGAACATTATTGGACTGAATTTTATATTCATATGTATACTTGTGAGTTATTAGATGTTTGATAGTCTAGCATCCCAACATGACTGTTTTTCGAAGTGTTAAATTTAAAGAAAGCTAACAGAAAATTGTGTATGGATTATAATATTTCTGTTGCTGCAGTTTTTCCTTTGAGGTGCAGGAAGGTGACATTGTTATGACTTCTGTTTTCTTAAGGTTGTGTATTTTTTGAAAAGTGGAGGGGTATATTTAAGGTACATAGAATTCATATAGGAATAGGAACAATTTGCATAAAGTCCAGTACAGGTACTTAAAATCTGCATAAATATGCTTTTGCAAGACTGTATTTCATATTCAAGTGCAATAAGAAGGCAGCTGTAAATTAAATTCAAAATATATTTAAAAAATATTCTGCAGGTGTATTTCTGTAATGTTGCATTTTTTTCAAAGTAGCATTCTTGTCAGTTTTCTGAAACAAATTTGTTTTCTAGCTGTCCAACTACGAAAGCCAGATAGTCAAATTACGGTCAGAAATTGAGAAAGGAGAGGCTGTTCGACAAAGTCTGGAGTATGAATTGGCAATTGCCAGAAAAGATGCCCATTTGAAAATGTATGCTGTAGAAGAGGAGTTAAGTGATACAAAAACCAAACTTGTGGAACTACAAGGTGAGTTTCAAAAAAGCAGGCCTGGATCAAAGGCTAAGTCAAGTCAGGAAGACAAGTGAGAAGCAGAAATTCAATTTTCTAGTTATTGCTGTTTTTCTTGGCGGTTTCATATCTTTCCCATCTCATAATCCATCTGCTTTTGTAAACTCCTAAGAGTTCTGTCCTTGTACACAATTGTAATTGTGGTAGTTGCCTTCACATCCTGGTTATCACTATATCCAGCGGTTCTTCCAGTTCAGGGAAAAAAAAAAGAG
Organism: Athene cunicularia; assembly: GCF_003259725.1. Taxonomy (NCBI): domain Eukaryota; kingdom Metazoa; phylum Chordata; class Aves; order Strigiformes; family Strigidae; genus Athene; species Athene cunicularia. The sequence continues at coordinate 22,931,749 of NW_020799143.1, read as the reverse complement.
AAGAAAAAGTCCATTCATGTTCATTTGTTTGCACTATTTCCAACAGTTTTTTTCCGGAAGTTCTCATCATACTGTTTCTTTCATATTTTCAAAGGTTTCAGGCTTTTCATTGCTTGTCTGGTTTATTTTCCTCTCATCATTCTTGTTTCTCTTCTTATAGGTAATGGAACATGTATATTGTGTCAGTAGTATGTGGAAGGAAAAGTTTTTACCTAGACATTTTTCTCCCTACTAGTTTTGTATTTAGAAATTCAGATTTCCTTGATGCTCCTCAACAGAGAGAGATTTCTCATTCTTAAAAGTGAGGTGCATTTTTAACTACCTAAGTAAGTATAATACCTTTTTAATCTAGTACAGGAGATGTATTTGTGCGTTTGCTGAGCCTTTAATGTTCCATGAAGAGTTTAGAGTGCTCCTGATGGAGATTTTATCCTTCGAAGAGTGGAAGGAAACTTGCAAGTTTCCAGGTACTTAAAAGTACCAGGTATTTTTAAGATAATTAGAAAGCTGAGCTTTTTACTCCTTTGGAGAACACACACACAAAAAAAATCTTATCGATTGCAAACTGGAAGCAGGCATTTTTTTCCATTTGGAAATTCCTCTGTGGTTGCAAGCTGAAGACGAACTGCTAATTTCTCACTTAAAGGAAAGAGCTACGTTTCTTTCTGTGTATGCTCACTTTACTGCTAGTTTGCTTGCCGGTTTAGAAGTGAATAGTGTGTGTGTGTATTTTAAAATACTTTAACTGTCATTTTGTGATTGACTTCATGGGTAGGTGTGGTGGTGGTTGCACGTCTGCAGGGCAACCTGTGCAGAAGCAAAGAGGTCTGGGTCTGCTCAGAGCTGGTCCCAGCCAGCTTCACAACGGGCAAACCCACCCACCACCATGCACCAAACTGCCCACCAGAGAATGCCTGGCACCTCTGCCAAAACGTGCTTCAGAGAGGGTGTTAAATGCCAAGATGAAGAGAAAAGAGGAAAAAAAAAAAAGCGCCAGCAGGATAGACAGGAGCAGAGCAGCAGCCTGAGTAGGGGCTCAGGCCAAAGTGGTGACTGACTGCCCATGCAGGCACCAAGAGGCAGGACTCAAAAGGGACTGTTGCTGGTGGAAGAACCACAGCATAGTGACCGCAGCCTGCTGTGCTGCTTGTCAACTCCGTGAAAGGACTGAGCTAACGTGTTGAGGGGACTGGAGAAGAGAAAGAGGGGAGGATAGATTTTGCAGAGGCAAGGGATGTTTTCCTCAATGTGTGTGATTTTTCTTTCAATACCAGAATCAGTAAGTAGAATTCTGTTAACTGACAGTAAATTACGCTGGTTGAAATTGCTCAAACTGTTTTTTTTTTTTTCCTGATAGGTGCCGAAGAAGTCAAATCATCATGGTGTTGTTTCTCAGTTCTTTTCTAGTTTATAATTTACTGCTTGTTTTCTCTGGTTACTTAGAACCTTCTTCACCTCACTTGATGCTGTGACCGTGACTTAGCTCCGTGGATAGAAGGTGTTGCTTTTGTCTTGTCCTCTTCAGTATTTCCTCCAGGTTGTTTTTCTGCTATTCTCAGTGAGACTTGACTTTCTGCTGTCTGACAGTCCTTTTCCATCATGTGTCCACTGATTCTCTATGTCGTCTTAGTGTGCCTTTTCTGTTCATTTTATCCTTCTCAGACTAGGAAGAAATTTCAGAAAAGTGGGATGAATTTGAAATAAAAATGTTAGAAAGTGGTGATCACTTAAATGCCAGCGTAGCTAGTTGTATTCAGCAAAATGAAAAAGCTCATACAAACTATTTTCATCTCAAAGCCAGTTTGTAAAATAAAGCAAAGTTCCTAGTCAAACTACTTAAAAAGGCATAGCTAACGAAGGTTTCCGCAGCATTTAAGTTTTTGCAGAAGAGTATGTGCAGTGTTCTCCTATCTCAGGGCATTTCCTGGGATGAAGTTTTGAATCTCTTGAGCAGTAGTAAAGTTCCCTGGAAAAGCTAAAACTTTCCTCGCTAGCCCAAAGTGCCTTAGATTTTCCTACAGTCCTTTTCATGGGGTGAGTGCTTGTCTTTACTGTCACTTAAAATGAGCTCAAAATTAATTGATACAGACTAATATCTATATCAAATAGACATTTGAAATTAAGCTGGCCAAACGTAGAAATCTGAAATTTAAGTCCTCCATGCTATAGAGACCTCACTTGAAAGAGTTATCTCAAGTTTTTATTCTTTGCCAAGCTGAGAACAGTTTTGATTTAAAAATCTCTACAGCATTCCTATGTCCTTGTGCAAAAGATACTATAGGAACACAAAATTTGATTCTTTCTTTGTAATGAAGGTGGTACTTTGTGGTACTGAAAGTGTTAATGTTCCAGAATATCACAATATGTATGAGAACTGGCAAGATCATTACTCATTTTCTTCTGAACATGCTTTGCAGTGCTGCTTGTCTTCTTTCTTTCTCTTTTTCTGTAAACAATAGTATTCAATGAAGAACTTCAGCAGAAAGCAGCAGAGACTGAGAAAATGTTTCACATTGCTCAGCAGAAGTGGAAAGAACAAGAGCAGAGACTCGCAAGTGAGAAGGATGATATCTGCAGAACTTGCAACAGTGAATATGAATTGCTTCTTAAGGAAAGAACCAAACTAGAACGTGTTTTTCAGGTATGATATATTAATAGTTGGAAAGCTGCATGAAATGATGGCTGGAACTTTTTCGGTGCAAAGTGTGTAGTGGGTTAGGGTTTTTCTGGTTTGGGGAAAATTTCCACCAAATAGCTAAATAGTACAGAATATTTCTGAAGAATATAGCTTTATACATTTGCATTTGCTCTGTGTCACAGTTGTCCGTGCTTTGATGGAATGTGTTGTGGCTGATTTTCACGATAAACACCTAAACCAAGTTATTAATGCACATTGGTAGTGAGGCCCATTTGCACAGTCGTACAAAGCTGAGTTTGTAAAATCAAGGACACTCAACACTTAGCTTCTGACTCTATTTCCCTCTTAGCCCAGTCTGACATCTAATAGCCTGTGAGCTTGAAAATAATTTGTGTGATACGGAGGCTACGCACTGTCAGGGAACCCAAACAGTGGTGATGGGATTTCCAGCAGTGCATTGTATGTTTTTCACTCTGTGCCACATGAAAAATGACTGTTGTTGGAAATTCTGCCATTTGGTTAGAAAAAAGTAATTTAATAGTAAGAGATAGCTGTGTAATATGTTTTAGATTGTGGAGTTTTATTCTTCAGGTAATTAATTTCGTTGTACTTCCTGAGAGAAGTACTTTTTAAAGTTAAGTTGCGCTGGTGTACATAAATCCCTTGGGTGTTAAATGTGTAAAAAATAATAAAAATATGAACCCTTTTACATGTTTTTATACAGTCAGGCTATTCACAAATGAATTATGTTTTAAAGAAACCTAGCAGTATTATGGCGTGGAAGTGCTGAGTTAACATACCCAACTTTTATCTGCTCCACAGGGACATAAACAATTACACAACTATAATAATTTTAATCTTTTTAATTGATAATTAAATTACCTTATATATTAGCAATTTAATAATATGTGAGGAAAATCAAGAATGTATTCAGCTACAGCTGTCCTTTATGTTTTTTAAAAAAAGTGTAGTGCAAAGGTTCTGTTAAGGCTGATAGCCATTTACTTATATGCATGATGTATGCAGAGAACAGATTGTTACCAAGAGATTCACTCTCTTTTATGCAGTGAGACTTCTTCCTTTTTTTATATTCCTGTATTCTTCTTTATACTTCTCTTTAAGATGTGGCAGACTGATCTCAGTTGGTCTGAGGATTGGTCAAGCAGTAGAAAATTAGCCCTGCTTTCTTCCCACCTGGTCAGCTCTAAGCCTGGGACAGTGCTGAACTGTCTTCCCAAATGACACAAAGCAGTCCTCACCTGGCAGCTTGATAGTCAAGTTCTGACAGCAAACTTACCTGTTGTACTACATTATGGTGCAGTTGGTCAGATTCTATATGGCACCTGTAGGAGCAGCTCTTAAAAGATCAGGACAGACAGAATCCCTTAATAACGTGTATTCCAAAAGTACTATGTACTGACCCTTCAGCTGTGTGAAGTCAGGATCTGGAAAGGGAGGTGTAATAATGAGACCCAAAGCAGGAATTGAGTAGTGTACAGATATGTAGTGTTTCTGTCCATGGGCTGCAAAATGACTTGCACTCTTGTTATCTTAATGACCAGGAGACCTGATGATGGAGAAGGATCCCACTGACCTGATGGTGGAGAAGGATCCCACTGAAGTAGATTTTCTCTGAATGGAGGAGAAAAAGGAAGTTCCCTCCTATCCACAAAATTGCTGGGGAATGGGGAGCTGTTGAACAGTGCTTTGAAGGAACAGCGGGAGGACTGTAAAGGAGTAGTTAAAAAAAAAACCCCAAAACCCAAAGGCTGAGGAAAGGAGGGTTTCAGAGAGAAGCATGAGCTGATTGACAGATGACATCCCAAAGTCCTTCTCAAAGAAACATGGTTCAGTTCTCATTCAAAGTCAGTGTTTAAAAATGTAGGGTTAGGTATAGGCTATGAAGAAATGTATTCTTAGAGTTTGCTATTTAAGTTGCCAGGTAAAGTAGGCGGAGTGGAGCTTTGGCTCTTGTGTTCTGGCTGAGTTAGGTTGAGGAGGCTTTGGAATGGACTTGTCTTCTGTTCTATACAGTGTTTTATAGAAGCTACATTCAGTGAGTTTAATACTGTATAAAAAGAGCAGTGTTGGAGAGTTACACTCTCTCCAGTGTTATTTGTCCTCACATCAAAAGGAGCAGTGGATCGCTTGGGACATTGTGTTCTCTGTCAGTGGATGTGTATTCATTCAGAAATAAAGGTGATCTGCAGAGGCAGGTGTTTGGTAAATGTATTAAAGCTAGAAACTTGTTCACTCCAAAAGTAAATGCAATTCACTGCTAGATGTCAACTCTTAACTTGCTGTTGTTGCTTGAAAGCTTACTTGATGTGAACTTTTCAGTCAAATTGTAGAAGGATCTGGGTTTATAAATTACAATTTCAAATGTGTTCCAGTCTTTTGCTTTGTGTATTTACAGGCCTGTTTTAAATACTTTTATAGTTATGCTGACTTGTGAAGTGAAAGCTAGATAAAGGGAATTTAATTTTGGTCTTAATATGCACATAGAAATGAGATTCTAAGCATGTATGCAAATCCTGGTTGGATAACCTGCACTTCATGAACTGTAATTCTGAACTTGGCTATGAAAATGCTGAGGCAGGCATGGAAATTAAGTCAGCTTAACCTATTGAAATTTGTCTCTAAGATATGGAGGGAAAGTAATCCTCTGCTTTCTAGCAGGTTTGTAGTGTGCTCTATTGGATGTGATTAGCATGCCATCTGCTTCCTAATAGTAAGTGAAATAGCATCACCTTGTGGTTAGTCAGAATAGAGTACTCCTGCACAGAACAACTCAGGTTTTCCTTAGAGTGCTTGTGAAATAATGTTGTTTATGCACCCTTGCTAAAAAATATCAGCCATGTTTTTCATAAACAGATATAGTACATATGTATATGACATGCAGGTATACATGTGTGTATATATATATTTTTTTTTTTACATGGTGAAGTATGTTTCTCTTTGAACCTCCTAAGTGCAGGTGACTGCTGGGATAGTATTGCACAGTTTCATATCAAGCCTGAAAAATTTGGGGATTTCTTCAAGATTCTGAAATCCTACAACTCATGATGACTTGTATAACAAGCTCGATGTATTCATGTCAGTTTTAGTCTGATTAATGTTAACTACGTTTCCAGTATAAAATATTTTTAAGTCTTGATGTAGTATTTTCCAGCAGACTGTGTATTGCTTACTTCATGCAATGTTTTTCCCGACTCACTTTTGTGAATATCTGGAAGATATATCTGAAGAGATAAATATTTCTATCTTTCCAGTGTGGATAGAGTGAGAGTAGTCATATATTTCTATAAAACTTGCTAATAATTTTTTAGTATGCTGATGGGAAGAAACCTGTGCATAGGCTTGATATTACAGACAAAGTTAGAGGACTAGCTTAAATTTATCCATATCCAGGTATACTATTTTTGAAATATTTTGATTTACTGAGGTTCCCATTTTTTTTCTTCACATAACAAGACGCATGCATGTGAAACTTATGTTTTCAGAAGATGGCAAAAAATTGTGCCATACTGCCTGCACATGGAAGAAGAAAGAAAATAAACTTTTTTTTTCGAGTTACTAATTGGTAACACTTAGCTCTGTAGAAGAGTCATGATTCCCTTATTGTCATGTTTGAGTGGCCAAAACTTTCAAACCTCAGTCTGGAGGAACTTCTGAAATTCATCTTCCAGACTTTAGGAAACACTTGTATTTCTTTGATCTTCATGTATAAACATAGTTCTGTCAAACTTCAACCTTCTGAAGAATCATTCTATATGAATAATTCATTTTCTCCTCCTCCTTCTCCATTCTCTGCAGATGCCTTATGATTAGTAATTTCTAGGAACAAGATTATGTGATGTAAGAGTAATAGCACAATTTGAAGACCAACTGGTTTCTTTTCACAAAATGGCTCTTGCTATCATATTGAATAGGAGTAAATGAACAGGAGGACTTTACTGTAATCTTTCTGTGTTTTGCACAGAAAGTAATTTTAACAAATTGGGTCTCCAAAGGTCCTCCAACTAAATCACTGGATTTATAGCTTGTTTCTGATGCTAGTTACGGAAAAGCTTACTCCTATTCACTGGACCAAAACTATTCTTTTTGAGACTTCTGGGATCTCCAGCTTAAGTATGGGCTAGGCTACTGGGGGTTCATTATTTGGCTGCTTTCCTCTGAGCCTGAGGTGGTGTGAATGTGGATTTAGTAGCAGTGACTCCACAGAGCAGATGAATCCAGTAGTGTTAGTAATTATCCCAGCCTGTAGCTTGGTTCAACTTCTGAACACAGAAACTGAAGTATGGAATAGCTTGATTATTTTATTCTACTGAAAACTTTACAGTTCATGTAGATTTTTTTTTTTTTTAAAGTAATTAAGTTTCTAGATGAAAGGCTTTCTCAGAATAGCAGAAATTAAGATATTTAGTCTATTGGAGTAACTGTTTCTAAAAATTTCAAGTTCTGACAATTAAAACCAGAACAAAATAGAACTTCTGCCACAATGTATCATTTTGTCAAATGCACTTAACTGTTTACCTCTCTATCATTGCCACTGAGCTGGTAGAGAGGAGTTTGGAAGACCAGCCTTGTACTCTTTAGAGGGTAAGATTTCCTGTGGGGAATTTGCTCCAGGAAGGTCATGTTCATAGTGGTTTTCTGAAACAACACATTTTACCTAGTGGTGAATGAAGAGCATGTCTGTTGGGTAAATGGTTCTGTTGAGGTGCTAACATGTTAGATTTTAATAACCTGTTCTAATGCAGTCTCCATTCACAAAGTATTCCTCTTTTGAACTCTTTACTATAATGCTGTACCTTAACAAAAGCATCTCGTAAGGCTTTATTTTTTTCTAGGAGCAGAATAATGTACTGCAAAATATACGCAAGAAAATGAAAGATATGGAGGTGGAACACAATGACTGTACTGAGCTGCTGAGGCGCCAGGCCAATGACCTTGAATACAGTGCTGAACGAGAGGAGCGACTTCAAAAAGAACTTGAGGTAAAGCTTTTTTGACTATTGCTGTTAGTCTTAACTGCTCAGAGTGTCAGTGCTTGTTTCTTTTTTGAGGGATGGAACCTCCCAGTTACACTGTGAATTCTGTGTACTGGATTAACAAAACATTGAACATATGTTTTGCAGAAAAGGCTGAATGCCACTTATTCTGTGTGCCTGATTTGAGATTGATGTTTGAACAGAAGATGAGAAAAGGTTTATGTAAGCATGAAAACAAAGCTAGCTTTACTTAAGGAAATCTGTATGTTTTCCCTAACCTCTTAATTTGTCTATCCTTTTTGGCTTAAGATTTTGAGAATTAGTGAATTTATGATGTGGAATCTGCTGGAGCTGAGAAAGTCACCAGATGTGCTAGGTAGAGAGAATAATATACTAGAAGGTCACAATGGTGTTGTGGCAGCCTCTTCCTATCTGAACTTAAATGCTACAGGTAGTTTAAGTTTGCCCGTCTGCTGGGTGACACCTGTGGCTAAGGAGTCTGAAGTTATAAAGCCTAACATTTTGTAAATGCGCTTCTTTTACTAAACTGCTAGTTCTCTCCAAAGATTCAACGTCTTGTTTGTCCACTGATAGGCTTTGTAGTAACTATGTTATTTGTATGTACAGTCTACACCAAGAATGTCTTGGTAGAACATTTTTCACTGAAGAAAAGCATAGTGACTCGACGATTCTTTATTTTAATGTAAGTTTTTGACCAAAGGCATCTTTAAATATTTTCTGCAATGGATTTTAAAGAATTGGTACTTGCAGGATATTGGGGGCCCTCAAAGGAATAAGTGACTGCTGTGATTTAACCACAGGCAGCAACTAATCACCACACAGCCACTCACTCTCCCCACAGTGGTATAGCAGAGACAACTGGAAGACTTAAAGTGAGAAAAATTGTGGGCTGAGGTAGAGAGAGTTCAATAGATAAAGCAAAAACCACACATGAAAGAAGGAACTAATTCACCTCTTTCCACTGGCATGCAGGCATTCAGCCATCTCAAGGAAAGCAGGGCTTATGACTTTATGACATATGACTTTACTTGGGAAGACAAATGCCATAACTCTGAACATATCCCCCCCCCCTTTTCTTTCCCTGGCTTTATATGCTGAGCATGATGTTATATGGTATGGAATATCCCTTTGTTCAGTTGGGGTCAGCTGTCCCAACTGTGTCCCAGGTCTCCCAACTTCTTGTGCAGCCCCAGCCTACTTGGTGGCAGGGTGGTAGGAGGAGCAGAAAAGGCCTTGACTCTCTCTAAGCTTATGGTAACTACTGCTTGTAGTAACTACTGTTACAAGTTTCCAGCACAAATGCAAAACATAGCCCCATACTAGCTACCATAAGGAAAATTAACCCAGCTAAAAGCAGCACTGTGACATACAGTTTTCAGCTGTGTGTGTTCTCTGTTATTTTTCCCTTAAAGGCAAAATAAGTGTTTTAAGGCATTGATTATTAGGTAGGTAGAGCCCTGCATTGAAGATGAAGTACATACACAAGAAAATTCCTACAGGGACGATCAAAGCTTGTCAGCTAAAACACTGACTTATTGACCAACAAGGTAGACTTCTGTGCCCTCAAAGAGATCTACAGGAAATCTATTGACAAGTATTGTGAGACGCCCATATTGGCCTAGGCAGAATTACCTTCAGTTGAAAAGTGCTGCGTACTTGAAGTTCCAATAGCCCTTTTATAAACAACAAGTTTTTGCTTCTAAGTACTTGAACAAGGGCTTTTTTTGTGTCTTCAAGGCTTTCAATCTATTAACATAGGAATAATGAACTGAAAGGAGGAGGAGTAAGGCAGCAAATTATTTATCTTCCTAAATATTTTGGTGTACTCATCATCAGTAAATTTTAAATGGAAGCACTCAGTTCCTTGAAAATTTATAACAGTTGTGCCCTGGTGATGGTTTTATTGGGAAATGCTATCTATTAACCACAATCAGCTAAGATATTTTCATTGCTGCATAATTTTTATTAAATTTTATTAACTTACAGAATCTCTTAATAATGTCATGAGAAAACAACATATTCACACTGCAGAAAAATCAGTCTTATAGTACTTGTTGTAAGTATAGCTGTTTAAGAAGTGATTAGGTAAAGCATGTGATGAAACCTCTTGCATTTGAAAGTTTAAGCAAGTTACCACAAATCCCCGTGGATTAAAAAAAAAAGTCTGTTAGACTGTAGTGCATATGTTTTATTCAGTTTGCATCTTACTTCACTATCTCAAAAGTAAATTGCATGTATGTAAGTTTCTGAAAAGGCCTACAATGATAACTTAGTGTGTATTTGAAGTGAGAGATTAACTAATGAGCATCTCTGAAAATAGCTTTATTCTTTAAGAAGTAAAAGCACCACGTATTTCAGACTTTTAATATTGATTGCTATAGACAGCATTGATTACTGCAGACTTCATAGTGGATAGTGGACTCCGGAGTTTGTAATGACAGATTCATCTGCATATTACAGAGTGCCAGTACCCTTTATCATTGTTTGTGCAACAAAATTTTTTCTGCCTTTTTTGTGGTCATGAAAAGCTGCAGGAGTTCTGAAGTTCAAAATCCAGATTAATCTAATTTAGTTTGTTCTCTCACCCATAATCCTCTCCCTCAAAAAATTATATACTGAATAACAGTTTAGTATTAACAGTTTGAAATCTAATTGCAACTTTTCTTTGATTTATAAATTTATTGTTGAAATCTAATCGTGACTTTTTTCCTTTGATTTATAAATTTTTCATTCCTCTTCCTCTCTAACCTTCTGGAGTTCAATCAGGCAGAGCAATTATCTATTCTTCCTGATGAAACAGAGTGGAAAGACCTCAACCGAAGGGACCTGCTCTTCATCTCTCTAGCTCAGTTATTGGAACTTATAGCCTCCAAGACCAAAGGGGGGGATATGTTCAAAGTGTTCAAAGACAGACTTGTTGCATAAAGGAGGGGAAATGAGCACAGTCTTCCCTTCTAATTTTGTTTGAAAGGAAGCACTCCCCTTTTAAAAGGGCATGCTGCATTCTGAAGTAGAAAGAAGTGCTTCTGTGAAGCCAGGGTATTGTTGGGATTTAAATACATTGCTGTCAGTAGAATTTCTTCTTTTCTGTCTTAACAGCTGTCTCAGTAGCATGCTGGCTTCTGTGGATTACGTTCTTAGTTGCCGTATTCTTCCCATACATTGTGGAAGAGGCATTAAAGAGGGAGATTAAAGCCTGGGCAGTAGTTTTCACTGTGTGCCAACATACCAGTGTCTCCTTGCATTTCTGCCCATCTGGTGTTACTCTCACATAGTTCTGTGGTGTTCTAGCTGTCAGTTTAAACCTCCTCAATGTATGACAATAAGTATTACCCACGTTAGAAATGTGGATAAAGATCTGATAACCAGTCCTGTACTGTCAGCTGTGGTTAAATACAGTGTATTTTTGTCTAGGATGTAAGTATTTGAGAATGATTTCATTCAGATACAGAAACCTGAAAGTAGTACACCCCAGACAGAATGGTCCACATTTTTTCATGATTAGAAAATGAATTATTAAGTTCTTGATGATGGCACCAAACTTCTTAAGGTGATTTGTGTGAAGAGTAGTGTAATTCTAATTAAAAGGCAATCTTATAATCTTTTGTTATACATTACTTTTTGATATGCATTGAGGATGAACTTTTTTTGGAGTTGCCAAAGCTGTTCCTTTACTACCCTCTGCTGGACATAAGGGAGAAGTCCATGGAAAAATACTTGTCTTTCAGTAATGAATGGAAATTACAAATTTAGAATCTTTTTGTATGACGGCACTCTTATGAAGGATTATATCTAATAGACTATATTATAAAGAAAGGAAGGTGAAAAATGTCTGCTTCCCCACCCCCTTCTTTTTATAAATAGTAGTCTTTTTTTATCCTTAAATCATTACTCTTAACATGGTCTAAAAGAGGACATTTCTTGTTTTTCAAATTAGAAATGAAGAGAAAGAACAGTGGCAAGTTTCTGTAGACTCTTTAGGTGTATCTGTTCATACAGTGTCTAATCTGCTGGCTTTCCAGTTGGCAGTGATACCAATGTGATGTACTGTTGCATGGACGATGAGTTCTTCTGAAGGAGAACACATACTGTACCAGAAAAAATTAAATTGGGAACCTTATTATCATTCTGCCTCTTTAGCCTAAGATTCAGTAGTCCAACAAGTTCTTGATGTATGTGTATTGAACTCATCAAGATATTACTATTTATGATAGTAAATACGTTTAGCCTTTAGTTTCATTGCTCTGGAAATATGATGTCTTGGGAATTGTAGAGCAATTTGTGTATAAAAATAGTGTTTATTGTGATGTGTCTAGCTGCCAAAAAGCTGGGTGGGAAAGCTCTTTGACAAACAGTGGAAGAAAAGGGTATGTGAATTTTGCCATGAGAAACAGAAATACTAGTTCATAAATTTCAAATTCTTTGTCTTGCTCACAGAAATGTAGTGATTTTCTATTATTTGTTTTATGTCTTTAAATCTGCCAGCTCTTACTAAGCTGAAGCTTAAGGTGTCTCAAAGCTTTTAAGCCTTTCTCATGAGGCCTGAAAGTGTCCCATAACTTGGTCCATTTTACTTCAGAGTATGTTGACATATTTCTGAGACTTTGATTTACCATTCAAAGACCATTCCTTTAGCTTTCATATCACCTTTCCTGCTACTCTACCTGTAAGTATATTGAAATTTTAATATCCTGCTAAATGTGTCATTTTATATTAGCTTGGTAATGCTGCTGTGAAGGGGAGATGACTGCAAAGAAGACTTGAGTGAAGGTCCCTCTGTATTTGCAGAAGGTGTATGTATATGCAGTAGTTTAAGTCTGTGAGTGTATCAAATTTTTTACTATATCTAAGTAAGAGAAGCACGAAATTTAGGTCCCATCTAAAATCAAAACACTCCCCAACCTGCGGACCTACTTTTCTTTACTCGTTATTTTCACCATGAACTGCAGTTTTGGGTAAGTTATGGTCCTCATAAAGAAGACTTGAAAAATCTCCAAGCAGTGTGACAGGGGACACATTCCTCAGCCAGTTAGCAGTACTATTGGTTAAACTTTAAATTGATGGCTTGTCCCTACTTTATCCGCTGCTTTCTAGTGTCTCCACAATGCACAACTGGCATCTAGGAATTATAGCTACTGAGACTGTCTAGTATGTTCTCTAAGCACTGTAGTTTTCATAATGGTATCTCTGTGGTGGCTCCAAAGGTCATGTTTCTCCAGTGACAAGCTCATGGACATAATGGACTTCCTCTCTGAGAGGAGCTTCCTCGTTATCATCTCCCGTGTCATCATATTATTTGAGTTTGAAGGCTGTTCATTATTACCTCACTATCAGACAGAAGTTGTTACTGTTGTATGTAGCGCTCACCAGGAGTTAGTAACAAGCCACATGTTAATCTTGTCTTTGTGCATGTATAAACCAACTGTGTCAGTTGATGTACTGTGAAGGGGTTTACCAGCTACTAAGCACGAGAACCAAAAGGGTTGTCTTTTTTCCCCTCAAGTTACTGTAGAAAGGGAGAGCAGTTCAGATGGGTTTACTAACTGCAACTCAGTTCCAGATTGGAATGGATTTGGACTTTATCCAAAGGCAACCGAAATATATATTTTATCAGCCCTAGTTTTTACTTTTTTTCTTACCTAAAGCCAAGCGTATGGCTTATTTTAGAGCCCCCCATACCAGTGTAGTTGTTTATATGTTGTTGTGCAGGTGAAATATGGCTCCTCTGTCAATGAGACATGTTACTCTAGACTTCCTATACAGGAAATGTTTATAGTGAGGGTTGACTGCACTCCATCAGGTTGCAAGAACTTACTTCAGTGCTTAAGATTTTTTTGCAGTTAAGTAACTTTATAGTTACTTAAAGGCGCTTTATTATCCGGACAGGAGATGGCTCCACCTTACCATGATCAAGAGGCATCAACATTTCTAACTCTAGGTGGAAGTGGTCAGCATATCTCCCAAAGATGTGCTTAGACCTGACCTCCTGATTTGAATGATGAGTCATAGGGAAGTGCTTTTATGTAGGAAGAAGTAAGATATATCTGAATATGGAAGCACATAAATGGAGTGGATGAATGGTGATCCAGATTTGATGTACTCGTGTGTCCTCTTCACTTAAAATTATATCTTGGCTGGGCATTTCACACAGGGATTGGACCTCAGCCATGGGGAAATGTAAGTATCCTGACAACTTGTTGGTAAAATGAAGCTGAAAAATCTTGTAGAAGTGGTCTAAATAGAAGCAGAAAAGAGAAAAACTACTTCTGTTACTATATCTAAACTTAGTAACTGTTGTAACTGCACTTTTCTCTTTTTTCCTGTTTTCATTGTTGCTTACCTGGTTTTGATATTTTAGTGTTTTGACTGTTATTTTGATGTAAACGCAAATATAAAATGATTGCATTTTCGTGGCTGTGACATTGTGCAAATGTAGGATACTAAATTACTCTTTCAGTATGGAATGCCCCAGTGTTCACAAAGACTCTGATACTTAGAGCAAGTGTCAGGGACTGAAAAAAGGGGAAGCCACAAAGGCCAGTTTGGAAAATGGTACTGCAGACTGTTAGCATGCAGAAAATGTGTCCTAGAAACCACATTAGTGTTGACATGCAATAGAACACTGGAAAAAGAGACTGAACCGCAAAGGATTAAAGTAAACATGTAGCATGGTTGTCCACAAGTTCTAAGGCTGTCATTGAAGTTTTCTTAGTAATTTTTATTTGCTGTTTCTCAGAACTCGCAATTCTGTCTGTGCTATCATGGAATCAGATCCCAGATATCTTTGTTTTTTAAATTAAGACTGAAATTGACTCAGCTTGAATATCTGAGGAAACTTTGGAGATTCCATGAGTTTGTGTGTGGTATCTTAAGGTATCTGCCTTCATATATCCTGTTAGGTGCACATGGAAATAATGAGTGCCTGAATCTTACTGAGTAACCAGTGTTTTCAGTGTTGGATAAGCAAACACTTTGTAACCTCCAGGGAACCCACTTTTTGTATTCATACTTGAGATCAATTACTGTGACTTGGACCTGACAAGCTTTACAAGCTGAAGCAGAAAGTATTCCCATTTGACTCCCAGCTGAGAGGCTGTGGTCTGGATGTCTGTGGCCTGCAACCTTTCTCTCTAACTTGTTCTCACACAGCTGCTTCTTTTTAGACAGGCCTTGTGTAAAGTTTTTGTCCACATATGGTTCAGTAAGGATACTAATTCTCACCTTTTGTCTGATTCCAAGAATTTTGCCTGGCTAGCAGGATTCTGGTACCGATGTCTGTCTGTCTGTCAGACAGGAACACTGAACTCTCATCGCATTTCTCTTTTTGGAATTGTACGTATGGTGTCAAAAGTTAGACTCACCCCTCATATTTCTTTCTTTCCCTCGCAGAGTATGTAATGGATCATTCTCACTGATAAATCATTCAGCTTCTCATTGTGAAGTGTATATTAGAGCCTGTTTGAATCTTTACTAGCAAAATAGACAAGATTTTCTATGTAGTGGGGTGGGTTTTTTTGCAGCTGTCTTGTTTGCAAATAAAACTTCAGACTCAGCTTGGGATCAGGTGCAACTTTTATGGCTGATGTGCACTTAGATAAACAGCAATTCCAAGATTTTCTTTAGAGTGGTCTAAACACATTTAAATTTCTTGATATTTACTAACTCTGTATTGCCTTAGTAAAGCTTATGTGCTAATGGCTGGTTAGATATCTCTGATGAAGTTTTAAATTTTCCCACTGATTTGCTGGCATCTGAATTGGTTTAAATTTGCTAGATATAGGGTGAACCATAAGCTTCAGCAGTCAAATCATAGAATCCAGGGAAAAGAATATTCACTGCTCTACCAGATACAGACGGCATCTACATGACTCCTCAATTTACATATGTAATTTTTCTGCAAGCTGTTCTAAGCATCTGAATCTCTTCTGGGTAAGACAGCTGCTTATACTGGCAAGCCAAGATTAAGGTTTACCTGACTAATCTTAAACTTTTGAGGAGAACATAATTCACTCTTCATCTTTGGCTTCTAGCAATACAAAGAATTAGCAGCAGTTCCTGTCAGGACCCTGGCATTGTCTTGTCTTGAATGAAAAGGCATTTTATTTCTCTCCCTGGGCCTTTGTGTTCAGATGGTCCAGTGAACTAGTTTAAACAAGGTTTTAAAAATCAAAATTGTAACAAACTACTGGTATGAGGCAGAGCTTTAAAGAATTGGAGATTAGACGAAGGTGAGCTTTCAAACCAAGAATAGGCCATTGAAATTCTGAACCTTCTGAAGAAACACCAGGTTTGAGCAAGTCAATTTTCCCATGCCTTTATATGGGAGTATGATCTGTAAGATAATACTTATCTGTCAAACAGATACTTTGATTTCTAGTTTCTAATTTAATTTCCCTGTGTGTATTGTCTTGAATCTCTTTGAATACTTTCCATTGGATACCTGTCAGGTACATATTGATCTTCTTTGGTCAGTGTCTATGGTTCATACCTCTTCTACAGTAGGCTAGACACATTGTCCTACTTGCAGTTAGAAGGCTGTTTCTTACATTCCAGAGATGGTCAAGAATGTCTGTAGCTGAAACACTAGTTTTCCCAGTGCTTCTCTTACAGGCATGCTACTTCTACAAGTTAATTCTTTGGTGACTTGTGACAACTCAAGCCAGTGAACCATCTGCAAATATGTCTGGTTTTAAATGGAATTGCTCTTACTTAAGACAGCAAGAGTGATATGTGGCATTATGGGTATCTGCTTGCTCCTGCCTGTCTTCCCTCCTTGTCCCAGGATTTTCTTAGAGCTGAAGTGTCTATATTTCTGGGAGTTTGTGTTTCCTTTGGACCATATCTCTTGTCTTTCCTTGAAGTTACTGTTCATTATGTTGGCTCAGATTGACTCTACTTTTAAAGAACTATAACAAGAACTGATACCTGTATGTTCTGTTTGGGAGAATGTGATTGCTCCACTTTTTCATTCTTGGAGACGCCCTCACTCAAGCTGTTATTTATTCTTTTTGGTTTTATTTTTCTTCTTGGGACTGATGAAATCCAACAGTTCTAGGGGGCTCCATTTGAGAGGGTAAGTTAACCATTTTGATAGTGTCTTGCATCTCTTGTTTCAGCTGAACAGAGGCTGAGATGAAGGCATAATTCTACTTTGGACTGATGTTCAGGAAATAAAATAAGGCTTAGAAGTCAAATGCACTACAGAACTTGTGAATTAGTAAGTTATGCCTAAAAACCGTACTTGCAGAACCACTTTTTTTCTTTTTCCATTTCAGACACTTTGAACAAGCCAGCCAAATACAGGAAATCATTTTTTCCTCTTAAGAGTATGCAGTGAAATAGTCTCAGTGAAGTTTCTATTTCTTCATTTTATTGTTTAAAAATTATGTTTCCCACTCTAAATGTTGTGATAGGTACTTTCCTCACCATGTTCTTTATTCTCCTCAGACTTAAAATTATTTTCAGGCTGCCTTTCAAAATGATATTAAAAAAAAGAAATGAAATCCACTTCACTTATATTTGTTGTTCAGTGACTACTTTTACTAGGCTTGCAGTATTCTGTGTAAAGCCATCCTGTTGACAGATATTGGAGGATGCTAAGGAGTCCTTCCAAACTGAAGCAGGAGGTAGTTTGCAAACTCTACATTAAGGGCAAAGGGTAGTAGCAGCTGATGTTTGGAAGAAGTAATACTGCTTAGACTAAATCAAGCTGGTTTTGAGCATAATCTTAGCATCATGGAAGTAAGGTGGGAGTGTTTGTGCAGGATTTGTGAATTTTTTTTAATTAGGCGTATTAAGCAGATAAAACTCCTGGGAAGAGGCAAAGTTTAAGCCTTTTGACAGATTTTACTGTGGAGTAGGTTTGGAGAGCTTTGTTCTGTTGCTGCTTTTCTCTTCCTTCCATGGACATAACATTTCAAATGTCTTTCCTTTTGTGTGTGTTTATGATTTTAAATTTAAATTTATTGCTAAGAGCTTGTATTTTAACATCTGTTGTTTCTTTCTGTTCTTTTAAATGTTCAGAATCAAGCTTCAGTCTACGTACTTGATACTTTGTTTTACTTTTCCAAAATCAATAACTTCGATTGTATTTATGTAATCTTAAATATGCTTATGTTAAATGACTTTTTAATATTAATTCCTTTTTCTTGATCTCTCTGATTTAACTTTAAGCCAAGAGACATTTTGGGATGAATTTTTCTTCTCAATTCAGTTATTGGTCAAAGTGAAAAGATTTTATTGGTAGAAAACAGTGTATTGATATTGCATGTGAATTTCCATTATAGCAGATCTTTAGTTACTGCTTTTGGTAAAAGTATTTTTCCAAATGAAATTCTGTGTCTCTGGACATACATATCTTTTGTGTTTATTGTAAATTGAAAGAAATTTTTTCAGCTTGGACCACTTTAAAAAAAAAAAGTTTAGTAAAAATATAGACTACTTCATGAAGTTTTTGTAGGCAATCCAAATTTCCAGTTAGATTCTTAGCATAGTCATTTGCATTTTTGTGCTTTTATAAGCATTTTAAGAATAGATGAGAAAGACGCAACGGTTCAGTTCAGAGAATCTCATTTTGTTTAAACTATTCATGCATGTACAGGTGCTCTTCTGTGTCATGACATGTAGTAACTCAATAAAGTGGTCAAAGTGTTTCTTAGAAGAGATTTTGAACATCCTAATAATTACTAGACAAAACCATAACAGAATAGTTACAGCTAAAGTAACACAGTACTTATAAAAAAAGTACTAGGTTAGTGCTTTAAAACTTCACAGAGTTTACAGATTTTTGTAGTATAGAAACTATGACTAGGGCTGCAAAGCAATCTGTTCTGGGCACCCTAATTGGAAATCAGCTGCCAAAGCCAACATATTTTTGAGGAATTCTGTATCTTCTCTGCTTCATCTGTCTCATCAGTGAAATTATAGATACGATATTGATACCTCATTTTATTTTGGAACATACAGGGTGTGGTAATGTTGCCTCAGGTGACAGCCTTGGTGAAAAAGCAAATAGTTAGGGAACAGGTGGAATAATTAACTCGGTCTTTCTGTTTTCTACTCCAGCTGCAGTTTTCTTGATTGTAAAAAATGCAGCAGTAACATAATGCTATGTAATTTTCTTTAAAAATAATAATTCAATATTCTAAATATGTAAAAATGATTTTTATATGCATTTCTTGGTATGAGTTCTCACAGTTCTAAAGTACAAGTAGTTCAGATACATCAAGTTGGTGTATGATGTCCTAATATTCTGAGTAAATTGTGTCATATTTATCATCTCTCTGCACCTAAATTTCTTCAAAATGTACTTCTAGGCAGCTACAATGAGAATAAAGAAACTGGAAGAAAACATTGAAGCAGAGAGAGCAGCACATTTGGAATCCAAATTCAATTCAGAGGTCATCCAGGTAAACTTTTTGTTCAATATTTTGTAGAAGTTTACAGTAAAACAGTTGATGAAGTTGAAAAGATACCATCTTCCAAAAATGTTGAGACCACTTAATTGCTTCAGTGAAAACACTAGGTTTTTTTCTTAAAAGTGTCAAATTTGTAATAGCTAATATATAAAAGGAGAGAATAGAAAAATATCTGCTTTTGGGGCAACATCCAACTTGTCTATGAGTGAGAGTTTAATGCATTCTGAAACTTCAGTTCCAAATATAATTATTTAGAGTATATTTCAGCTTCAAACAGTTATGATATCTGCAGTTGCCAGTAAAGATTGATTATATGAAAAAAAGTAGTATATATACTCGAGTATTGAATCTTTGTATTATTAAACTGTATCACATAGAAATTGACCCAGTAGGCAATTATAGTTTATTTTAAAGAGCAAGTGAGAAAAAGCTAAATGTTGATTGCTTAGTAATCTCATACTAACAAGCCCTTCACAATGGACTTTTGAAAAACTAAGGGGAAAAAAAAGTAATTTTGGTATCTTTTTTAATTTTCTGAGTAACAAAAAAAAAAGTACTGCCATTCTTCTGTCAGTTATTTTCTATGATTTTTTTCTCTGTACAGGCACTTAAATTTTTTAAAGTGATGATTAAACTAGTAGAAAGGAAAGATTTAGTTTTCTTAATTTCCTCTGTCTACTTTTACAACATACAAGGGAACTGAGAAGGTAACATTACTTAAAGTTAGAGACTTATCTTTTATGTGTGAATGACTGGTAAGGTTTTCTTCCTTGCTCATATACATGAACAAACTTCAAGTGCGCTTTGTGCTGAGTGGAAGTGTAGCCTTTACTGTTAATCCCACACTTTAATGTCTGCTAAAAATTCCACCGCAAAGCTACAGTAATAACTGAAAAAGGAAAAATCCAGACACCACCAAAGGAGAATAAAAGGTGCTTTTTGTCAGCGTTCTGTTTGTCTCCATCTTGAACTGTATGTATTCATACATTTCTACATGTGTTCAATGCTTTCTGTTTATATACTTCTATATAGAAGTAATAGAGTCTAGTTACCTGTAAAGCAGAACAGAATATAGCATAGCACTAAAGATCATGATAATTTTTTTCTAACTTGCTTTAATTGCTTTCTTATCACTTGGTAGTTAAGAATTCAAGACCTTGAAGGAGCTTTGCAGGTGGAAAAAGCCAGCCAAGCAGAAGCCCTTTCAGATTTAGAAATGATCAAGAAAGAGTTCAAAGAGGTAGAAAAGGCATATGAGAGAGAAAAACACAATGCCCAAGAGAACATGGAAAAACTCAATGTGTAAGTTACCTTTTAAATGGATTGTAAAACGGCAGTAGACAACTTGAATAACACTTACAGTTTACCTTCTCTATAGACTTTTCAGTGGCTAGAAAACAAAACAATCTGATGCAATTTGACAGATCAAGCCAAGGTTCAGAATCTTCCATTTATAATAGGTCCATATCAGTAACCATACGTATTACGGGTAGGTAGAGAAAATAACTGATTTGTTATAAATTATTTGTCAAAGCAAAAATGTTGAAAATAATAGTTTTAATAGGGTCTTGTCTCTGTTAGTATTTGGGAGGAGTCTAGGAAAACATGTGTGGTAGGTTTAGGACAGTTGGGTTTTTTTTTCTGTGTACACTTACATTATTATGAAAACATTAGTTATCACTTCAGTGAGCTAGATGACTCTTTTAAGTCTTCTGTCTAGAAGTTTTGTATTACTTATGGTGGATAATCTTTCCTTTCACCTATGAATGATTGTGGAAAGTTTTAACTTGGTAATGAAAAATGAAAAAAGGTGTAGACAAAATTACTTGGAATGGATTCTTTTCCTGCTAAGCATAATCTGCTGTGTCTGTGGTAGCAGACAGTTTTTGGAAGAAGGTCTTTGTTAAATTCCCCAGGCAGATGTAGGATGAACTGTACTGAGTCTTCTTCCCTGGATTATTCTGTTATTAGTATGAATATGTTAGGAGAATCAAGGGATGATAACAGAGATAAAATGTAAACTAGACACATTTTTGATGGTGGCTTAAACATCAATTTAGGAATTTTCCAGACCATTAAAACTTTGCAAGTTTTATCATGAGGTCTCCTTTTAAATTTTAAATTAGTAATGTTAGTTAAAAATTGTGAAAACCCATAAGCAATAATTTTCCAGTTAAATCTTTGATCTCTTAAAGATACTCTTCTGTATTAGATTATTCAGACCAGCATAAGGATAATGATTAAATACTGAATTACAGTGCTGCTGCATTCAACAATGTTTTTTGTTTCTTATGAGAATCTTTTATCTAGATGTATGAAGCTGTTCCTTTGAGAATTGAAGGGTTTTGTGTTTAGGACCGTTCTGGTCCATGAAAATTGTGTTTTGGAAAAATAGGAAGAACAAAAACCTTATCCGCAAAAAAAAAAAAGAGTTGTTTTTTAGGAACTATATTTCTTTGACTGAAATTGCTGTAGAAAGTTCCTGAATACATGTATTGGTTGTGGATAAGACTAGGAAATACAGTTCTTAAAGTTATGGTATCAGTTGTATGAGGAACTTTGATATTAGTGCTTATAGAGAAGTAAGTATTTGAGTTACAAAAATGCAACAAGAACCTTAAGCAACCTTTCCTTTTTTCTCTAAACTGGATAACTGTTCAACAGTTCATTCCCAGGAAAGCAGATTTGTCGTATTTTGGGGTTTTTTTGGTACTAAAAAGAATTTGTGCCTACTTAAAGCATCTGTTCTGTGTGTTAATTGGATATCAGAGTAAACTTTGTCTAATATCTAAACAGTACTTTTCACTGTTTGCAGTCATCTGTTGATTCAGGCAATTATTCCTAGCATCTTCTGCCAACTGAATTTTTTGAAAACGATTATCTTTTGTGATTTCAGAGAATGCAAACGTTTCCATGAATGTTAAAACAGTTAAACAGCTGGTGGTTTTGTTAATAGAGCTTGAAGAAACAGAAACAGCCTGTCCTTAAAATTTTATTAGTCCAGACACCTAAATATCCAGAGCTCCACAGAAATAGGTAGTGAAGGTCAAGCTTTATCTCAGATGGATATCATATACTCAGTTCCCATGAGGTAATTACATGGGGTAGGCATGTACTGCCTCATCTGTTTTCTGTGCCTTTTTTATTCTTTGAAGCATACAAGTATTGGTAACATTGGTGAATATCAGTGATTGCTTTCACTGGATCCCTTCAGAGAGAATATAAGAGCCTTTGATCTACTTACCTTAGAAGGCTGTGGTCCTTCGACTCTAGACAATGTCAGGAGCTTGGCGTTTTCTTTTAGGCTATCATGTGGTATCCTAACATATTTTCCCTTTTTTCTGGAGGAGTCTCATGAGTTTGTGTTTAAGCCTTAGTCTTTGGAAAGTCTTGGAGATTTTAATTTGTTTTGCTAGAACACTTGTATATCTTTTTAGCTGGACTTGATGGATAAACAATACCGAAGTTTGAAGCTATACAAAGCTGTGAGAATTTATTTTCTCAGAAAAAGATGGTTGTAATAACAGAAACTAAGCAAATAGGCTTTTCTGGGTTGCATAATTTATTAATTACCTTAGAACCCAGTAGTACTATGTAAATTGGAAGCAACATGGGATTTGGGTCTCCATGTGAATTTACTTTTCTTGAAGAGTGAGAGCATGACATAGAATAAATTGGAACTGCTGTGTTTCTGAAAGCTTTGGGAGTAAAGCTACTTTGGGGAACTGAAACAGGCAAGTTCTGTCTCTTAAGAAGTAACCATTTACAGCTAAAAGAAGAAAATCAGTGATGCTGAAGCAGAAGCACGTAGGTATTTGGAGGACTGGTAAAGTAATCCTTAAGCTAAAAAGATATGTTGATCTATAAATCAAAAGTCAGGAAGTGACAATATTGATTCAAAAGTTTAAAAGTTGTAAAGAATTTTTGAGCCATTTGCATTACTTTCAGTTCTAGTGAGACAGAAGTGATAGGAGAAGAGACAAAGAAACGAGACACCTGGATGTTCCCACTGCTAAGAGTTACACCAATGAACAGTTCATTTCAAAAGGTATTGCAGGAGATCTGCAGTCCAACCTTCTACTCAGACCAGAATCACAGAATCATCTAGGTTGGAAAGGACCCTGGAGATCATCTAGTCCAACCGTTCACCTAGCACAGTTCCCACCTACAGCATATCCTTAAGCTCTAAATTGACCCTACTCTTAAACACCTCCAGGGATGGGGACTCCACCACCTCCCTGGGCAGCCCATTCCAATGCCCAAAAACAACAACCCCTTCTGGAAATAAATGTTTCCTAATATCTAGTCTAAACCTTCCCTGGTGCAACTTGAGACCATTCCCTCTTGTCCTATCACTTGATACTTCATTAAAGAGACTCATCCCCAGCTCTCTGCACCCTCCTTTCAGGTAGCTGTAGAGGGTGTTGAGGTCTCCCCTCAGCCTCCTCTTCTCCAGACTAAACACCCCCAGTTCCCTCAGCTGCTCCTCGTACAACCTGTGCTCCAGACCCTGCACCAGCTTCGTTGCCCTTCTCTGGACACGCTGGAGTCATTCAATGTCCTTTTTGGAGTGAGGGGCCCAAAACTGAACACAGGAATCGAGGTGCGGCCTCCCCAGTGCCAGTACAGGGGTCAGATCCCTTCCCTGTCCCTGCTGGCTACGCTATTGCTGACACAAGCCAGGATGCCATTGGCCTTCTTGGCCCCCTGGGCACACTGCTGGCTCCTGTTCATCGGGCTGTCAATCAACACCCCCAGGTCCCTGTCTGACTGGCAACTCTCCAGCCACTCCTCCCCAAGCCTGTAGTGCTGCTGGGGGTTGTTGTGGCCCAAGGGCAGCCCCCGGCATTTGGCCTTATTGAAACTCCTCCAGTTGGCTTCAGCTATGAGAGGAGATTGCTTAGGGCTTTATTCGGTTAGGTCTTGAAAACCTCCAAGAGTGGAGATGGCACAACCTCTCTGGGAACCTGTTCCACTGTTGACTGTCATTAAGGTGGAAAAAGTTTCTCCTTGTCTGAACCTCTTTGGATTTGATTTGTGACTGTATCTCTTGTCCTCTAGCCATACATTGCTGTGAAGTGACTGGCTGCATAATCTTGATAACCTCCTTTCAGATATTGGAGGACCTGTTACACACTGTGAGGTTATGTCTTGTCCAGCCTGAACGTAGCAAGTTCCATGAGTTTTACATGTGCTTTAGCCTCCGACCGTGTTTGCAGCCTTCCCCTGAGCTCACTTCAACATTTTACCTGTGTTACAAGGGAGATACGTGGTTGAAAACTGGTCATTATTCTAAATATGTGAAATGAGTGCCAAATAAAAGGTGATGAATCACTTCCGTTGGTCTTCCAGCTATGCTACTACTAATAGAGCCCAGGATGCTGTTAGCTATGTCTACTTGTATGCCGTGTTGCTATTACATGGCTAGTTGTTCCTCCTCCCTGTCTAGTTCTAGGGAATGGCACCCCTTCTCTTGAGTGTATCAATTGTGTTGTCTTGTGATGCCACTCAATTCACTGTTATCTACAAACTTAGTGAGACTGCACTCTTGGCGTAATCCAGGTGATGGATAAAGATGTTAAACAGATTCTAATACAAACTCCTACAGTATTTCACTTGTTACCAGCCACTGCCATCTGAGCTTTACCATCAAACCTTTTTATCAATGTTATAATTCACGTATCTAGACTGAAGTCCTAACTTGGCTATAAAAATACTGTGTGAGACAGTACCAAAAGCCAGGATAAAGTTGAGTTTTATTTAATCTACTTGATCTCCATTTGTCCAAAGATCTGATCATTTTATCATGGAATATAACGGGGGTTGGCCAGACATGATTTAGCCTTGGTAAATCCTGACTGGCTGTTCTCAATCACCTTTTTCTTTCATGACCCCAGAAATTTGTTCCAAGAGGACTTGCTTCATGACCCTCCTGGGACTGAAAGGAAGCTAACTGGTCTGTAGTTCCTTGGCTTGTCCTTTTCCCCTTTTACAAGTAGATGTATGACATTTGCCTTTCTCCATTTGTTAGGGACCTCCCCCAGTCTCTGTAACCTTTTGTCGATGCTAATGAACAGACTCACTGACGTTGTCCCTCTTTGCTAGAACCTTTTGAATGTAGGTGAGCTGGCCTCTTCAATTCCTGTGGATGGAGTTCTTACAAGTAATTTTGGACTCAGTCCTCACTTACTGCTAGCAGTTGTTCTCTTTGAGCCCTTTTACTGATAGGAGAAGCTTCAGAGACCTTGTCAGGGAAGACTGAGGCAAAAAAGGCCTTGAATGTGGTGACCTTCTCTGTGTCTGCTGTTGATAAATTACCTGGTCTGTGTAGAAGCAGGTCCATGTTTTATTTTCTAACTTAATGTAGTGGTAAAATCTCTTTCTTTGTTATGTGTTGCAGACTTCAATTCTAGGTTAGTTTTTTGGCTTTCCTGACACCATGCCTATATACTCAGCAGTCTTTCTAAATTCTTTCTTGTGTTCCTGTCCCTCCTTCTGTCTCCTGTATGCTATTGTTTGCCCTTGTTGCTTTCTCAAGAGTTGCCTGTTGAGCCATGCCAGGCTCTTTATGTTTTCCTCAGTACCAGGAGGACTAATATAGTACAAGGGCAGTTTGAAATTTTGGGAACAGTCTGCTGGTGGAAAAATTTGAAGTCATGCTATTCTGAGTAGAATATGGTCAAGTATGTGGAAGCTTTAGGAGCAAGCTTTGCACTCGAAATGAGGGTGGATTATGCAAGATGTGACATGGTCTTTCTGAAGACAGCTACTGTGTTAATTAAAATATGATGAATTCTGTTTATTGTGTATAATTTGGAGGCCATATCCAAATGTCCAAATGAATTTGACTGGAAGCCTAACACAAGCATAAGCAACTGAAAAGAACATAACATCTTCTTGAAAAGCCTTTCTTAGAAGGAATATCTAACTTTCTTCAGTTAAAAAAAAAAAAAAGCAGCTTCAGAAACCATATGATGTGCTAACCTGACATGTGCCATATCCACTGATTACCTTTAAAGGTGTATAGTATACTTGACAAAAGTATTTTTGATAAAAATACTCTAACGTTGAAACTTTCCAGATTAGAAAAAGACTGTTGCTCCATGAACAAGCAAATGAATGAGAAGATTGAGGAAAAGAAGAAAGTAATTAAAAACCTTTCTGAGAAATTAGAGAATAATGAAAAAACCTGCAGAGAATTACATGAGGAACTTGCAATGGTAAGCCAAAAAGCCTGTGGCATTCACTGTTTGGGTTTTTTTAAATGTGACTATGAACATAATGTGCATTTGCTGTGCTAAGCTGTGGAAGAATTCTCTGCCATTGTGTTACTCTGAGTTTACTTACGTTAGCTTCTGTAAAATGTGAGAAAATATAGCTAATACACTGAGGAAGGTTATTTGGAAATATATTTTAAGTGATATACCATGTATTTAACTG
Organism: Athene cunicularia; assembly: GCF_003259725.1. Taxonomy (NCBI): domain Eukaryota; kingdom Metazoa; phylum Chordata; class Aves; order Strigiformes; family Strigidae; genus Athene; species Athene cunicularia. The sequence continues at coordinate 22,905,239 of NW_020799143.1, read as the reverse complement.
AAGAGGTACTTGCAGAAAACAATTATTTTTAAAGTATGACTGTGAGTAATGAGTAACTTGTGTTTGCATTCCTAGCAAAGAAGGCAATTTGTAGATACGGATTACTATTCCTTGTGGATAATGTCCTACCTTTCTACCCAAGTGTTTCTCTTCTAGCTTTCTTAGCTACCATTGTAGGCTTGTTCATTTCTATTCCACATACCATTTTGGTTTTAGTGCAAGTGTTTGACTGTAAAAATTGCTTGAAAGTTGCTTGTTTGAAGTTGACAAAGCAGAGGGATTTTTTTGTTTGTTTTGGTGTGGATTTGGCACGTTGGATGTCTTTTACTGGCTTATTTTCTGAAAGCTTTCTACTTTCATAAAACTAATTGGAGTGTTCCCACTGTCTCCACCCACTTCAACTTTGAATAACAATTTTGTTATCCTGTTGCATAGCAGCAGGGACGAAGCAAAGGTCTTCGGATATCTAGAAAACTTTCCTTCCACTGTATATTTGCAATTTTCAAGTTCCACTGCATTTGCAGCATTTCTATACTTAGCCAGTGTAAACTTTTTTTGGTACTGGCTTGCAAGTGTCTCCTCTTTCTCTCTTTTGGAGCTGTGAGTATCATATGTAAATGTGGTCTGTTCCCTGCTGCTAATCAGTGAGCACGAGCAGAAACCTGCATCAGAGGATCTTCAGACTTGCTGATGTCTTCTGTTCAGTTGATGGAATTATTTCATACACTTTTTTAGTGTTATCCATTTCCCAGACAGATTGCTAACTAATAAATTGAAGAAAAATCAAATGAAAAACCCCTCTTCCCTTTGGGAGAATCACAGCTTCTTCCATGCAAACATGTATTAAAAGGCATTTGCTGGCTTAGTTAACCTGAAAAAGTAATCTTATCAGGCACAAAAAGAATATGAAGAGACAAAATCAACTGTCTCGCCTAACTACAGTCAGTAGTGATTGCTATTTATTAATATAAAATCCAATTTTAAGCTGAAAAATTTCCACTAGGAACCTTGAGTACTTGCTAGCTATCGCTGTGATGAGTTTTTGTTTTGTGTTCCTTAGTAAAATATATTTTATACTTGATAAGAATTCAGGACAAAATTCTTTTCATGACCAAGGTTTCTGGTAGTGGCAACAGTATTAAATGGCATACTCAAAATGAACGTTACATTGCTGAAAGCTAAAAAGCAGAATAGATTGTCTCAGTTAAAAGAACTGTCTTATTCATTGAGTCGGTTGTTTTAATTGTTATACTGGACTGATTTCAAACCACAAGACTGTCTTGAACAGGTAATAAAAATACTAATTTTCTGAGGAGTTCTATTAGTGGTCCCCTATGGGATTAGATTTTTATCACCTTGGATGGCTTTGTATTTTTCCTGAAGACTTTTGTATTTGTTTGGGAAGCAGAAGTGCCTGTGTGTGGTCTTGTTTACTCAGTCTGGACAGCTTTTTGTTATTTTTCTTCCCAAAATGAAAAAGTGGCAGACTCTAGCAGAAACTAAGTATAGATAGCATTTAATATACTGTTATTAGGCTTCCATATACCAAAACTGTGTGAAAATGTCAGTGTGTTCTTTTCCCTTCATTTCCCCCTCCTGCTGTCTCGATCTATTCATTACTTTCTTATATTTTATGCTATTGTTAGACATCCTGAATATATCCTTTTCACTCCAGTTTGATAGTAGTATATTGGTTTCTCACTCTACTGCTAAAAAACAAGCTAATGTTTTTGTTTGTAAAATATTTTGGAAATATAACCAAACCAGTCAAGGCTCTTTAAAAACATAGAAGCAGACTTATGCAGGGACAAAATATATTCTTTGGAAACTTTATATGAAAAAGAACATTTTTTTTATGGCTCTATTGAATGTATAGTAAAGTAGTTATGCTGCTTTTAATTTTAAATATCAGCATGTGGCAGAAGTTTGCCAGAAATTTGCATGGATCAAATGTGATAGGATCTGTTGGTATCAAAGAAAACTGCTTATGAATGTTCAGCATGAGCAGGGTCTCAAGATATCCATTATGTTTTTCTGAGGAAATTGGTCTCAAGCTTGTCATTATTTCCACCTAGGGTTTTAAGAAATTTTTAGTTTGAAGAATAGGAATTTGGAAGAATAGTCATTGTGATTCAAATCTTGTTTTAAACTAAAAAAGCCCTACCTGTATTCCTGCCCCATGAAAAAGAGTAAGAGGTGCCTCTAATAGTTTTAAAAGTTACTTAGGATATTTCCATTTCTGTCACCTAGTAGTGTATGGTCTGGACAAGTGGGAGATGTTGAACCTTTATTTTATGAGAAATATACATTGAAATTTGGGTAACTTGCCAATTCATCAGAATGCATATTAGGAAATTGAAGTAATTAAAGATAAGTGTGTTTTAGTATAAAGTCATTTAATTTGAAAGAACTGTGTATTCATTTCTTTCCCTTTGTATAGATACTATCAGGAGTAGCACAGTTAGTGTATAATAATAGATTATACCCCAAGTTTGTCTTTTTCCATGTGGCATATAATTCTTGTAGCTATGCATGTAGTCATGCACTGTATGCATCTCATCTGTCTGTAATAGCCTTGCAGGTTATCGTAAACTGAATGTCAGAACAGAAGTGTTTGAGACTCTAGTTCCTGAACATAGGCATTAACTACTGTTCTTTAACAGGAATATCGTAAGTATTGACTGAACAGTGAAACACCCTGAGGATTATGATTCTGTTCTACAAATTCTATGGAATAGAATCTAGTACTCAGTGGCAAACTTGTAAATCTCATCTAGACAATATATTGTGAACAGAGCTTTTTCTTTCAATTTAAAAAAAACCCCAATACATGGTCTCCATTAGTTTTGTGCTAATGATTGTTAAATGTTATGTTAGCTCGATTTTTGTTTTGCGTGTCTTAACTGGGTGGAGAGTTCCTACCCAGATACTACTCTGTTAATATACTAATTTAAGAAGATCAGTCAGTCTGAAGCATATGCCTAAATGATCTTCTATGAAGAAACCAATTTTTAAATTTATTCTGGAAATGGAGAGGTCACTCAAGCTGTGATGTCCAATTGTTTGAAGACAGGTATCTAAAAAATGCTATTAAAGTTGCCAGTTCTTGAAAAATTGACTGAAAAAACCTAAACCCAAAAAACCAAACAAGATACTTAATAATCTCTCGCACCAAAAGGTTGTTACAAATCTGTCTTTATGGGACTAGAATAGTTCTGTATAAAGCTTGAGCATTTTTTATTAATTTCATTTCAGATGGTTAAAACTGAGACACTGAATTTCTTGAGAAATTGCATTTAATTTACACATGGCTAGACACTTTTTAAAGACTCCTCTCTAGGCTTTGGAAAAGTCTAGCTAATACAAGAAAATAAAGAAACTCTATTAAGTATTCAATAGCTAGATAACGAGCAAAAATAAATAGTAGCCTAAGGAGGAAGATTGTGAGTGAGAGTTATGTTTTGGTTTTTGTCCTGCATGGATTTATTATGCTTGGTTGCTTAAAATTTGTGCCACTACTGTGCTATACAGAACATCACTTAAGGTTTTCTTTAACTGTGGAGCAGTCATTTGGAGCCTCTTTCTATAAAAGCTTTAATTTTGTTCCCCCAAAGTCACACCTGGTAAACATCATGATGCTTTTGTAAAGAATTTACTCAGGTGGTTTTCAAGAAGTATCTCAACATACTGCTTTCTAGTGGCTATGTGGATAGTTCTGGCTTTGACATTTGCTTTGCCATCACCAGTTGGGATTTGGAGTGTAGACTGAGTGGGTGAATTAGTCCACACGTAAGAAAGCGACTCAGGAAAATCCCTGTACTGTAAACAAGGTAGAGAAAATTCTTGGAATAATGGCAGTTCATTGCAGGACTACATAATAGTGCTGAGGTTTCAATAAATTAATTCTGAAAAGGCCTCAAACTCTTGACTGCGTGTTTATTTTTCAGATGTTATTGAACTTGATACAGATTAATATTTGCAGCATCAGGTTATGTGGGCTATTCTGGAAATGTCTGTAGAGTTTGCATTTATTTTATTCAACAGTGGGTTTTGGAAAATGTTGAAAAATCAAGGGGACTTCATTTCTGTTCTGGAACAGGTGATGGAATGATTGAATAGTTGTAGTTCAGGAAAATATCTTTGCAACCAAGGCAGTAGGGGGTTGTCAAGATATATACAAATGCCCTACTTCTGGAGGATTAGCATAATTCCAAAGTGAGTGGAATGTTTTTTTGCAAGTAGTAGGTTTTTGCAATAATTACGGTTATCCTTACAGATAAGGATACAGATAATTTGGAAAAAGATTTTATCCTGATTGGAGCATGTGGTATTTGTAATGAAAAATACTTAGCTTCTACTTAATTTCTTTAAAAGTGTGGTTGTGTTTTAAAATTGAGTAAACATGTTGCCAAACACATTTTTCTACCAAAAATTCTTTTGTCTGTAAGAGATCTTTTCTGGTAATCAGAGCCTTCTTAACGATATGAAGTTTGACTTGGAGAAGCATTGTATATGCTACAATTCAGTATATATTCTAGGTTCAGAAAGCATTTCTGAAGACTTCACTCCCATATTGTTTGGTTTCTAGCCTCCTATTCTGAATATTTTGTGAGGGAGGGAACTGTGTCTGGAGGGAGTATAGGAAATGTTCCTAATATATTTTGAGAATTTTAAATTCTGAAGTGTTCATGTTAACTTCACAAGAAGACTTTACCACTGATCTCAGGGACATGGGATTCCGGAAAGCAGGTTCTACCAGTGAAGACTGAGGCAGAGGCATTGAGAAGGCCTTTTCTGCATTGTAGTCACCAGATTCCTTGCTCCATTCAGCAGTGGGCCCACATTTTGCCTAGTCTTCCTTCTGCTGCTAATGTACTTCAGGAAGCCTTTCGTGTTGCTGTTCCTTTCCCTTGCCAGATTGAACTTTACATGCATTTTGGCTTTCCTAAGCATATCCCTTCATGCCTGGACAGCCTCTATATTTCTTCCACGACACCTATGCCTGTTTCTACCTCCTTTATGCTTACTTGATGTTTGAACTTAGGAGCTCCTTGTGTAGCTATACAAAGCTCCTGCCGCCTTTGATTTTCAGGGTCATTTTCCAGGTCAACAATGATCCATCCCTATGTGCAGGAACTCAAGCAAAGTTAGCAGAAGGCTTATTTTACAAGTGTTCTTTCACCTGTTTCTACTAATGTGGTCTTGGAAGTGAACTCTCAAGGCTTTACTTTGTCACCTGATTTCCCTTCTGAAGTAACCTAAGGAACACTCACACTGGTACCTTTGCAGTAGTTCTACAGGAATAGCATCCCCTAACACAAATATGATGATGGGAGTTGCTGAGAGTAAAGTAATCTCATCTTCTGAATAGTTGGGGTCTGGCAGAAGGTATCTTTCATCAGCTGCAATTGATTAGGTTTGATTTCTACACTTGTAGACTCCATTTTCCTTTTCAAAGTAAAGAGTTATGTATACTTTCTGTGTTTGTTCAGACTGAAGAAAACTCAGGAGGTTACAGCTACTGATATGAACTAGCAAACAGGTGCTTATGGAGAAGATGGAGCTACACTCTCCTTAGAACTGTGCAGTGAAAGTATAAGAGAAAACAAGTTTTAGAAGGGGAGATTCTAATTACCTGTAAGGGGAAAAAACCCCTACTTCACAGTGAGGATTGAGATACTGGACCATGTTGCCTGCAGGGGTTGTTGAAACTCCATCCTTGACAAAACTTGGCTGGACAAGGCTCTGAGCAACGTAACCTGACTTCAAGCATGGCCCTGATTTGAGTGGGGAGTGGGACCAGATGACCTCTAGAGATCCTGTCAGCTTAAATTACTCTATGATTTTACGAGGCTACACAATCTTATTAGATACCTGTCAGTGAGACATAAGAAATTAGATCGATATGTTGAGACCCTTCTGGACTCTTAACCTGTGCCTGGATTTCCAGCACTGTAGTTTACAGTATTTTTCTTCAATTTCTGATAATGGGGACAGTGATTGAAAATGGGGAAGAATTGAAAGGAAAGATACTAAATACTTAGCAGCTGAAGTGTAGAGAAAGTGGCTAGTCTAAGGAATTTCCCTTTCATCTTTATTGCTGTTAAAAAACAGACTGAAACTGGCTTAGGGAGAGTAGATGCAGTTCACAAACACTCTGTGCTGAGAAGTGGAGGCCGAACAAACTGGAATATACAGACTAAATTGTGGTAAATTAACTAAACCAAATGAAAAAATTGGATGAGGAGATAGAAAAAATTCTCACATTTGACTTTTCCATGGGAAAATGTTTTTTGGGGAAGATTTAGTCTGACCTTGTCTGTACTGGAGTGGTTTATATAAAAAGAGTATTTATTTTATTGTGATGCTGATCATATTTATGTATTTTCTTATTTGTAATACATGAGGTCTTTGAGATATATCAGTACATGAGAGTAAATTATTTTAATGTGTTTGCATCCCATAAAATATTTTTACTGGAGCTCAGAAATTTCAAGTTCTATTTATATAGATAATTTTATAGAGTAAGAATAAAAACTTGGTTATTTTTGAATATATAGAAGTGGTTTGGAAATTCTGTATGAAATGCAGTACAAACTCTCACATAAGGAAGGGCGTGTAAATGCTACAGGGGACCTAACATTGAAATACACATATGAATAATATATTAGTTGATGTACAGTACATATAATTAAAATTGAAAGAGTAAAGCAAATTTATAAAATATTTAAACTGAATAGTGAAGAACACTGCAGAGAATTAAATGCATTTCTTGGGCTTTTTTTTTTTAGTCTGACAGTTATATGCTACCAGTATGTAGCAGTTTTCCTGGGGAGAATGTTTTCCACGCTTGAGAAATTGACTGGATCCTTACACATGCAGTGAAGCATAACTAAAGCAATAGTTTATAGATATGATAGAAAACAGTAGGATTTTTCTCAATACAAAAAATGGTAGGCTTCCATCACCAAGTATAACAGGCATTAGAATTTAGAATAGTAGTAAGTTGAGTAATTAGATGTAATGAGACATCTTTGAGCATAATCTTTGCCGTAAGAAAACTGAAGTTATTTAAATCCAGTTTCCTCTTGATTTTGGGGAGGAGGTGTTGCTGAGGGTTTGGGTTTGGTGTTTTAGTTTGGTTTGTTTTTTTTTTTTCCCTGAAATGCTGAGATGTGTTACTTTTTGTCAGCTTCTAGAATTGTAAATTTTTTTGAGAAGTCAGAACTATTATACATATGTCCAAGAGGACCTTGGTCTTGTTTGGAATTACAGATGCATGTATTTGAAAATTGCAAGTTCTACTACCAGATATAAATTGAAGGAACAATTTGATACAGTATTTCTGTTGTTGTGATTAAAAAAAATCTTTAATACCTTTTTGCTCTCAGAATAAAGCCAGTGTCTTGATTAGAACAATAGGCTGCTGCACTTAGTGAACAGCTTTTTTAAAAGAAAATTCAGTGACAGGGTCTGAAGGACTCCGTTGGTTTATATTCCATGTGTAAGGAGGAGTTTTTGATATTGAAGATAATAATATCAAGCATGGAAGATACTAACAATTAAAGTAGGCAGGTTTGCAATGAGAATAGGTGTGGGATTTGACTGAGTGCCAAATCATGAATTTCTAGCCTGTCTGCCAGTAGTTTGGTGTCTTTCTGGATGCCCTTGTAGGGTGTAACAATAGATTTCACTGCTTGTATAGATGGGCAGCAGTTAATTAATGTTTATTAAGATATTTTTTAAAGCAGAAGACAAGTTTTTCTTTTGATTACATGAAGCCTTTAGTTCTATTTTAACTGTGTTTCAGGATTCTGTGTTACTTATTTGTGATGTCATATTAGGTCTTTTGGCGCAGGAAAAGGAGTAATAAATATATCAGGAATTTACATTAAAAGGGAACAAAAATACCATTGTGATCTATATTTCTTTTGTTTACTATTTTAATAGGTTTCTTTTCCCCCCCCCTCTTGTCTTGTCTGTATCTCCTGTCAAATAAAGGCCAAGAAACACCAGGTCTTTCTAACAGAGACGTATGAAAACAACATGAGAGAGCTGGAATTACTCTTGGACAGCTTTGCTATGTCAGGGCAGCGGACAGCAGGTTAGTTGAAGGTATAAAATGACAGATGCATCTGTCAATGTTCCAAAGTCACTACATTGTGGGAATTCTGCAGATGCCTCTTGCATTCCCTCTTCTCAACATGCTTTGATTTGATGACATGATAAGAGCAGTTCTCACAGCAGTCAAATGGCCTTGCTAGCTGAGAAAGGGTGACGGAATGTGGACCTGCTGTTGTCAGCCCAGAGCTTGATTTACAAATGCTGGGGTATATATGATCGGTCAGAAAAGGGCTCACTTGCTGTGCTCTAAATCCAACTGAGAAAAAAGTCCTTACAGTATACCTGCAAAGGGAACAGATGTTTTGCCTGAACTGAGCCAAATTCTGAGGCAACCTTCAGCAACTTAAAGGTCATATATTCAAAAAGGTTGTGTAGGACATATGATATAACACAATACTTTTTACTGTTGATGGTGGACTAGTACTGTCTTGCATTCATTTGATCTAATATAGAACAAATATTTCTCTGTTTTCATTAAAATTGTCTGTAGTCACTGTGCTACTTAGCTTTATATTTGGTTACTGTATCAAACTCAAAAAACTGCTGCTTGCTAAAACATTGGAAATGGTGGGTAACATAAACAAGCTGAACTTCAACATAATAGCTAGTAATTTTTTAAAAGGTGAAAGTAGTACACTTTTAAAAATATACATTTAAAAGCAACTATATAAGTTTTCTCTGTATGGTTCCTGTTAAAAAATCACATACTAGATGCAAAATGCTTGCAACTTACAGTGTAAATAAACTGAAAGAAAACAGGCAAAATATTGCTTGAAGAGCAGATGTGTTCTTTTTATGTAAATTGTGGTGATATGTTTCTGTATTTTTTAGCAACAGTAGACATAAATGCATGTATAACACCTTTAAATGAAGAGCATTTTTTTGTATCGTCACAAAACAATATTTTTTTTAGGGCCTAGTACTGTTAAAATAGAATAAAGGAACTTTGTGAGATTTCTGTTGTCCTTAAAACCCTAGCCTTGAACCTGTGATGCATTGATTTCTTCACATGGGCTATATGATTTTTTATTTGGGAACTGGTATCAGTTTTATTCTGTAATTATAAATGTAATTCCTGTGGGTAATAACTGTAGGTTTACTGTAGATATGTCAGACTGAAAAGCTCTTCAAAACTGTATGTTTTCCTGAACTGTATGTTTTCCTCAATCTTGCAAAGTTCCATATGCCCAGAGGGCTTCAGCAGTTCTGGGGGGAGCTGGATGCTGCTGCCAAAGTACAGTTTCTGAAGCAGTAAGGTTGGATAGGTTTTCTGTTCTCCCTAGTGGTAAACCTTGCAGAGAACAGCTTTGACCTGTCTATAATATTAGGCATTCGGTAATGCTAAGTTCAGTATTAATTTGTTTTGTTCAAGTTAAACTTTGAAAGATCTTATCTAAAGAGATCTTTTCTTTTAAGCTTCAGCAATGCTGCAGAGGCTCAGTTGAGGCAGAAAGTGAAATTTAGTTCTGCTGTGGATTGAGTTTTTACAGCTAATATTAAAATGGACATTGACTAAGACATTTGTTCCTTGTATTTACTGAGCTTCTAAGTGTGAAACTTAAAAATTTAATGCTATTGCCTTACTGTGCTGTACTTACAAATTTATTATATAATAGTATTTCTTTCAATTTAAAAAAAAATGTTTAATGTAATCGTATTTGAAATGGAAATGCCTAGTTGCAAATAAAAATAAAAATCTTAAATCTTTGTAGTCTAATTAGAAGATGAAGGGCTACATGAGCCACAGCTGGCTGGGCAGTCTGTCTTGTTTTTGTATTTAACTTTCAACTCAAGTGGTTGAGAGATCTACTCAGAAATCTGTCAATACTAAAGATCTGGTGCTTTCATTTAAGTGCTGATTGGGCTGTGAGTATTGGGCTATAAAGGAAAAAGAAGTCTATATTTTTTTTAAGATTTAAAAAATCAAAGTATTTTAAAAAGTTATTTTTTCTTTCTAAATTTCAAAATAACAAATGTAAATCCATGGTCTTATTTTTAAGTGGCCTTTATAGTTTTTCCAGAACACAATTGTTCTTACTGGGGAAACTTGCATGATTTCAGTTTATCATATTTTGCAGTTACTTAGCAACAGGGTTTGTGCTCAGGGAAGTTTGCCTTCATTTCAGGAAAAAAAAAAATGGTTGTAGTAATCAAAATAAAAAGTGAACTGAGTATAATGTGCTAAGAGTGTTAGCTGCTTTGAGTTAGTGTCACTGTTGAATGCAGGCCACCAGTACTGTTTTGGTCAAAACTCTAAACCACAGCACCATATGAGCTGCTATGAAGAAAGTTAACTCTATCTTAACCAGGCCCAGTACTGTTAGTAGAAAATCTGAAGCAGCAGGTTTAAGAGTTTACTCACTTGTATGCCTCTTATTGGACTGCTGTTGAACCTGGCATTTTCCCAGAATTCTTCCTCAGACTATGAGGTGACACTGGGCGAATGCTTCAAGTATTGTGTTTTGTGTTTTTTTTTTTTTCCCCCTCATTTCTGAAGTAGGGCCTCTCCAGCAAAAGTGCAATTTGGATTATGTTGCATGTCTCCTGCATAGCTGTATGAAGACAGACAACATTTGGCCAGTATTAAAGACATAGGCTTGTTTTCAGCTAGTGCAGTAAGGTGGAATGTAGTATTTCTCTTAGCAGACTGAGCAGCCTAGAAAACAGTGTTGCAGCAAAAACATAGAATGCCAGCATGGAAAGTTTACTAGCAGAAGTCTGGTTTTGGGAAACATGATGTAAATTAAGATAGTTCTGAGTCATGTTTCAGTGACAGCATTGCAGATTAGGACTTTAGAAATGAAGATACATAAGACGGTTTGATGAAAACCTGTAGATTGACTTAATAGTTATTATTTTAAACTGAATGAAAATTGTGAGTTACAACCTCTCTAGAGATAGAAGTATGGAAGAATAGTACTTTATTTTTATTGTGGAAAAAGTTCACTGCAAAATGTTCCTACAGTGGGTAGTAGTGAGAAGTCTGTTGTAATTGAGGAGCCCTGTGCATGCTTAACTATTGCTGTGGTTAAGTGTAAAAATTTTATAAGGTGTTAGTAGTCTCTTTCTTAAATGTGTAATCTAAAACTTCTCACAAAAGGTGAAATTTTATGAATTCTTCTTCCTTGGGTTGATCCAAAGTGTAATGCTGCTATCTGGGACATTACTAAGACTCAGAGGTTTGGTTAAGGGCATTGAAGTGTCATTAAGAAGATTTTACTTTTCCCTGACTCTGTAGACCTTTAGAAACTCTGGTAAGTAGGTGTCCCCTGGATTAGGACTGCTGATAGAAGAGAGCAGAAGTCTGTCACAGGGACATGTATTCTTTTTAAATTCTCTTGTATGCTGTAGAGCATATTTTGTGCCTGTTACTGAAAGGAATCTTACAAACTTGCACTGGTTTGACTAGATGTGACTTGGACAGTAACACTTGGCTGAGAAGTCAAAGTGAAAAGTTAGTGTCCAATCTGAGTATTACTGTGTGCTTTCTGGTATTATCAAAGGGTTTGGAGAGAAGAGGCTAATTAATTGAAAAAATTTTGCCAACAGGTGTTCTGAATACTTTCAGACTTGTGCATATGTGTAAGTTTGCCACTGACTACCATTGGTGCATTATATGGTCTACAGGACAAACAACATTTTTGTAAAATGCTTAGAGTAGGCTATCATGCTTATTAGATAACAGTAACCATAGGATTCTTAAAAAACCCAGCCTGCAGGCACTCCCTCTACCTTATAAAGTTTTATGGAGAGCCGACGGAAAGGCTTAGAGTTTAGTATCTGATTTGACTCTGAGCCACCCTAGGTATATTGCTTAGTGACACTGACCTTCCAGAGGTGATAAATACCTGTGTCATCATGTAGTTCTGCTGGGAGATATGGTTGTTTAGCCTGTCTGGAGTTCAAATGCCACATATTTTTTCACTTCTTTTGCAAAATAAGGATGCTATTAGTGTTGGTAAAGTTAGTTTTGCTTATAGAACATGTTAAGACTTGTGGAAAAGATGATAACTATAATTTGTTACAAAATAAGTTTATAAATGCTACATTCTAATATAAATAATACTGACAAGGAGAATTTGTCAATAATCTTTATTTTGCTGTAACACCAGAAAAAAATTAATAGTTCTTGGAAATTTAATATCAGCTGACATCTTGTGACCTCTTGATCAATACAGTATTGTTTTGCTTTCTTAGTACATTGTACTACAGGCTTTGGAATGCACAGACTTGTTCATATGTCCCTAATTAAGGCAACCAGATCAGAAGTCTCTGTCTAAAGGTTTAATAAAAAAGTGCAGCGTGTATATAATGGATATATCAGCTTTAAGATTTATAATTGAAACGTTATGTAGGGCTCTGCAGACAGATAATAAATTTTTTTTATTATTTCCTTTGGAATGAAATTCAAGATCATTTAAAAGGTTTTTAAGACCTCTCCAAGCATAACATAGTCATGTGATCTTTGGCTTGGTAAAGTTTTGAGTAAATGAAGTACTATATTATAATATGCATGCTTAGTCACAACAGCAAAATAATGTCATAAGTGTAACATACTTAACTTTCAGGCAACATGTTTTTCAAAGTGTGTTATTGTGTGGTTTTGAAGTTGGCTGGTCTGACTGAATGACACAGACTTCACCACAGTAGAAATTATATGCAAGACTGCATACCAAATGTGTTAGGTAGAAATATAATCCAGAATGTACAGTTCTGTATCTTGTATTAAAGCTTTTATACAAATGTCTTTCAGCTGTATTTACTGTGAAAGTATAGCTCTTCAGCTGCATCTCTTGTGGCAAACAAGGCTGCTGTTCAGTGTTTTGTATTGTCACTGAAGCCCTAACTAATTTTAATACCTCTCATCCAGAGTGAGTAGTTTTCTCTCTATGGCTTTAAGGCTTAATTTTCATTCTGTATTTTTCTTCAGGCACTTTTAAGGACAAAGATAAACCTCTGAGCCTCTCTGTCCTTGAGACTTTGAGGTGTACCTTGACAGCTTACCAGAACAAGCTGGAAGATATGTCTAATGAGGTAACACTTGCACTGTTTGGCTCTATATGTATTGCCTTCGGCCTTCAGCAGTACATACGCTTTGCTTGTAAAAAAGGTCAGAAGAGTGGGAGTGTTGAGTTGGCAGCTTCACGTATAGCTAAAGAAATAATCTCTGTCACTACTATTTCTCTAAGCTTGCCCTACAGTAAAGTTTCACTTACATTTGAGGGGACAGGGAGAAGAGGTTTTTCTTCTTTTCTTTTTAGTTTAATTTGGTTTTGTTTTCTTATTAAACCTGTTGGGGTTATTGTTTTCAAGAAACTTTCAGGAAAAACGAGCCATTCATATCTAGGATTTCAGTTAAAAGGTGATGATTTAAGTTAGACATGGTATACCACAGTATTCTGAAATACACAGCACTTGAACTTCAACAGTCATTGGTATCATCAGTTATGTAAATGTTCATGCCCATGTACATTTAAAGTGGCATAATATTGAGATGAGTGTGTTTATTATAAAGTCTCTTTTGGTGCTATTTTGAGGTCTTTTTAAGTAAAATAGGACTGTGACAATATTTTATCAAAGACAGTAATGGAAATACTTCAATTTTGTCTTATCCTTGAAAAAATTAAGTGTTTTCCATGCAGTCCTACTGGCATTTTATTTCACTGACTGAAAAGTCATAATCTTTCATTTATTTCTTCACTTGTATTGCTAATGTGATTAATCCTCTTGGGTGTAAATGTTTTATGAATGTGTGGCTTTAAAGGCTGTAGAGAGGAGTTAACTGCACTGTTAAAGCTTTCTGTACAAACGTACTAGCTTTTCTTTGGATAATATTGGCAAATACAGAAAGGCAAGGTGTAATAAGATTGTAAAAGTGCCAATGCTGTTTTTTCATTTCTAGATTTTGTCTTTTGTTTTGACAAATGCATATTCTAGCTAGTCACAATGTTTAAAAAAAACAAAAACACCCCCCCCCCCAAAAAAAACCAAACAAACAAAAAAAACAACCCAGAAGAAAAGTAAGTATATTGGTTTTGCCTCTTTTATTGGGAAGAGAATGGTCTCCTGCAAGACCTTTGAGTTTGTTCAACAGGCGCAAAAATAAGCGACCATGGAAACAATTATACTTCTGTAAACAGCAAGCACTGTTAGGTCTCTCCCAGTGAGATAAGAGAACCAATGTGTATAGTCATTATGAAACCCTTCTGAGACCCAAGTCTGGAAGCTGCAGAGTAACTAGGAACATATTACCCACAGCGAATTGTTATTTGGGAGGAGGAATGTCACATGACAGGCAGCACAGTTGAAAAGTCGACTCAGCAGGCTTTGGCTTAGTGATGTGCTTTGTTGTGAAACTGTGCCAGAGACAGCAGTGGGGAGACCAAGGGGGTGGCTGCTAAGAAAGCAAAGAGAGTATTCTGACAGAAAGAAGAATGAACTGTCAAGGAAAATAAATCGCAAGCAGAGCAGGACCAACAGATGACCTGCCACAAGACTTCCCAGTAGGACTGTGTGTGACTGACCCTGAAGTTGTCGTATGGAGCCAGAGATCACTGAGCACCTTCATGGTGCACAGAAAGGGCAGTGCTCTGTCCTTCTTGATTACCCCCGCCCCTATAGATAATGCTGCTTTTGGCTTTTAATATATTAAATATGTTTAGTAATAAAACTTTTTAATAATACAATAATGCACAAAGGGACTATGAAGGGCACTATGCAATAAAACCAGGATGTTTTAATACACAGTAATAAGGGTTTAGTTTTGAGTAATTATTTAGTGTTATTTCTATAAAGAGATTTTCAACAGGACCCCACATACTGATAGTTACTAATATATGTGTGCACCTGTATGTATATATGAACTACTGTGGTGAGCTTGTCATGTATCAGCTTTAATTTAGAGTGTTAAACATTAGATTAAACAATCTAGTTAATTTGTGTGACTGAAAGGTGTATAAGTGTTTTGGTTTTGACAAATAACAAGCTTTTGACTTTCTGTATAGTGCAGAGACTAGAATATTTTTTGGGAGAAGAGCAAAGGCTAGTAAACTAACAAAAAGTCTGGAAATATTCCAGTCTTTTATCTTTGTAATATACTATAATTATTTTATAAGGGTTCTGACAGGTTTGAGGTCAAATGTCCTGATTTGAGGTCAAATAAAAATATAATTTCTAAAGCAATCTGGAAATTTTGTAAATGGGATATTTTACTTCTGAGTTGCTCCTTAATACTTATGTGCCGGCAGTGACCTGCACTATAATACACCTCTATTCGATGCTTTCTTTCAGACATCTGTATTGCTAACCTGATTATCAGGTAACCAAAGATATGGCTTGTAGTGATATCTTACCTTTTTTGAAAGTGGAAAGTGAAGCTAGTATACATTATGGTCATGAGCTACCCCTAAGGTGGTTGCTTATAACACCACAAACAGTTCAGTAGTCACCATGCCTCTCAGGAACATTACTGCATTTTGTGGGTATGTGCATAATATCCAGCACTCAGTAAAAAGTAGAGACCATGCTTGTAGCTGGACAGTTTCCACAAACGGCCACTGTCTTTGAAAACTTGTTTTCATAAACCACTTCCCAGATCATAATCTGAATTTATTAAATTTTCAAATGCATTTCAAAGTCTGTGTTTTTGTCAGATATTTTGAGAGTTAGTGGGAAAGTTAATAGTGGACTTCATTTGGGATTCTGCCACTGCTATTAATTTTAAGTCATTATAAAATAGTTATTTCTTTTGTAATGGCACATTATTTAGATTGTATGGTTTATAAATATTGTTGAGGGAATTGAAACTGATTTGTTTTTTTACATTTAATTAGAAAATTCTTCCTTTATATTCAAGCGATTATGTAACTTTCCTGTAAAAGCCTGTTTGACCTCTGTATTTTACACAGCTTGGGAAAATGAAGTCTTTGTGTGAAAAGATGACCAAAGAACTTGAGATATCCAAAGAGAAAATGTGTGTTTTAAGTCAAGACCTTAAGGTATGGTTTCATGAACTTAACATAAAATTTGAAAGTCCTGCAAAAAATGTGTTTCTGGATTTAAGGTATCTTTATTTTTTTATCAGAATAAGTCTCTGTATCAGGTGTTGAACATACTAGTTTACCTTGCAAGCAGATGCGAAGCCATGCTGCTTTATTCTAGTTACCACCTTAGACTACATAACTGATTATTTCAATGATTGCACTTTCGAAATAATAGAATTTTCAATTCGTAAAGTATTGTTTTATATTGAAATCAGCGTCAGTATTTTTTTTCTCTTAACTGTTTTTCTCAGGAAGATAATTACTTCTGTTTATATGAAAGCATATTTTAAGACGTTCTTCTGTTAATTTTTTTTTTTGTTCATGTTTATCAGACAAGTTAATGCATGTATGAAGCATCAGATCATCCTTAACAGTTGTACAACGTGCAGCCCTAAATTTCTTAGAATAACATCTCCCTGGGAACTGAGAAAAAGACTTGAGAACTCTTTTCTTTAGTTTCTGAACAAAAATTTGTTTTGATCTCTCTTCATGGCTGGCACACCACTTCTGTAGTGTCCAGTCTGGTTACATTAGTGGCCAAGGGAGTGACGAAGTCTTGAGGTCATGGTTAAACTTAATCTCCCAACTGGCAGTGTATTGTATTACTGACAAAATAGAACATCTCTGCTCCCAGTGTTTTGTAGATTCTTTTCCTGGGGATATGATGCTTTATTGCTTTGGTTTAGTCACAGATACTTCTGCAACCCTCGCTGAATTTTCATATTTATTGACACTTGCATATGATCTGTCACCTGATCTGAACTTTCTTTACTAATTTATGTTCAGAAGACTTAAGACTTCTGCTTCTGTTGTAGCACCTTTGTAAAGCACCTAAAGTTTTTGCAACCCCTTGCAACAGATACTTGTATTCTTCATGCAAGAACTGAGATTGCTACACACAGATGGTGGTGGGTTTGTACATTATATCAGTTTTTGATCTCTTTAAATTTTTGGAAATAAAATTGTATATATGAGTGAAAACTAGTTCTAGTCTGAAAACATTTGTGTTAAAAATTTAATGTTGCTTTGATATTTTAATATTTTCATTCAGAAGAATAGAAATTGTCATTGATTAATTTGGGAGTATATTTCCTATTATGAAGAATAAAAATTGTCATCTGATGAATTTGGGGGTATATATCCTATTATATGTCCTGTATAAGCAGCTATGATTTTATGAGAAACAGTGTTTTCAGTTTAACCTTTATTAAACTCAGCAGTGCTGGAAGTCCAGTGCTTGTAGGAGAGGAAGGCATGTGTATCTGTTCAATCCATTTCAGCAATGTTTTGGCTGAAAAGGGGTGGTGTATTAAGTTCTTTGTTTATCTTGTAAGATTTGGTACTGGTAACATAATGATTGTATTTATGACCATTTCTGATTATTAGTTTCTTCCCATGGTTAAACCTCCAAAGAGAGTCTTTACGTTTTTTTATCATGCAGATAAAGAATACAGGGGGTAACAACAGTTGTCTGTGTTGCCTACTGACTCAGCTGTAATGGACCAGAGATTCACTTACGAAAGTAATGTATCTTTTCAATAGCTCTGAGAGCTGTCCAAACTGCATAAGATAACTTGCATCCATGTGTTCTGCATCTCAGTTGTGGGGATAGGGGGGATTCCAAATGTCACTGTTTCATGGAGCTTTTAACTCTCAGATGGCTTTTAGATGGCACCTAGTTACAAGATGTGGAGAAGGACTATTGTCAATTTTGACATTCTGTTATTGAGAATACAGTCAACTTAGCCTGGAGTCTTCTGAATGCATGTGGCTACATGACTGTTTATTTCTTCAGAGGGTGAGCACTGGACTAAGGTAACATTTTATAGGGTAAAATCTTACCAGCCTTTCTGTTCCGTTACTCTGTTCTACAGGAAGCTCAGGATAACCTGGCTGATGCCAATAAAGAGTTAAATGATCTGCACACTAAGTGTGCAGACAGAGGGACTTTAATAGGCACTTTAAAAATGGAACTACAGAATGTACGGCAATGTTGGGAGAAGGAGAAAGTACGTGCCACGGAATCTGAAAATGAAATCCAGAAGCTTACCAGGGCTTACCAGAAGGATATGGAGGTATTACCAGAGACAAGATGACTGTCAAAGATAGTCTTTATTTAATCTCAACTTTATACATTTACATACATCAGATGGTTACTCTTAGTCTTAACAGATTTATCCCCAAAATATGATTTTAAGATATGAACTTTGAAATATGTATTTAATATCTGCAAGATTTCAGAACATATTAGTTCTCCTTCCTTGTATATCAGAAGTAATAGCTTAACCCTTCCAGTATTTTGCATTTTTGAACAGCTGAGTTTATTTAAAGAGCTACACCTGATGAATAATTATTTTTCTTTCAAATTGAAAGTTAATAAAAATGTTTTACAATTGGAACGTACAATAGTATCATCATAATGTGTTGTTAAGTACTGATTCACATGGCAATTGATAGATAGAAAATGTGGAATTGAGGTAGATTTGTCTGTGTGCCTCAAAACCTAGAAATTCTTATCTGTGACCTGTTAGCTCATTGTGGTATGCTATATGTGAGAACTGATGCACAGAGTTTTATTTCAGAACTACTATATCTTCCCTTATATTTGTTTACAGATGTTAATTTTGTTACTTTTTCCCCCAGCAAAGCAGTTTTGTACTAGCAAGAGCAATGATATTCTTTATCATAGTTGTCGTGCATACTGAGCTTATTACTTCCACAAATTTGGACATGGATGCCAACTGAGTAAAAAGGAAACATTCTTTCCACCTCTTTTACAGTCTGGTATTTAAATAGTGTCCACATGAAGCAGCTGGAATTGTTACACATATCAGATAATGATTAAAGTGAAGGAAACTAGAAGCTTGGCTATATTGTAAAGTCAGCATGTCTACAACACTGTGGTTGCATTCGGTGTGTGAATTGATTGATTTTGAGTCTTGGGACCCCTTTTTCATGCCAAATGTATAATTATCATCCTTGGTTTATCACAGTCCAAACAAAAATGTAATGATGGTGGCACACCAGATTTTTCTTCAGGG
The DNA here is from genome assembly GCF_003259725.1 of Athene cunicularia. Taxonomy (NCBI): domain Eukaryota; kingdom Metazoa; phylum Chordata; class Aves; order Strigiformes; family Strigidae; genus Athene; species Athene cunicularia. Next base: position 22,886,032 of record NW_020799143.1, on the reverse strand, counting down.
AATTAGGAGATCTGCTAGAAACAAATGAAACTAAATTTTTTTATTGCCTAAAATACCATGAAATAATTGTGAGAAAATGCACCTAAGTATAATGGAGAGGGCTTGGAAAAAAACTTAGTTCCCCATCTTGGTCATCCATGATTTCTTAACGTGGAGCCTCATCCAAGGCCTCTGGAAAACAAAGGGAACCTTGGCAATGGTTTACTGACTTAGAATAAAGGCTCTGTTTCTTGTGGCTTTTGAGGTACAGCCTTCCATTGTTGCCTTAATCAAAGTTGCTAAGTGTCATATATGTACTAAAAGGATGAAGGCTGAAATTTTTGTTGCATGGTATTGTTGCTAAAGTTTATTTATAGCTTGCATCAGTTTATTATACTACTGACTGCTAGTATAAATGAATGAGACATGATTTGTGGAATTTAACTGGTGAAGCTGCAAGCCTATTTTGTCTAGCTATTCAGTCATACATAATCCACACACACAAAAAAATTTTAAAACACTTCAGAGTGATAGCTGTATAAACAGGGTATGCTACCAAGCCGTTCAGACAATTTTCTGTGTGCTGTGCAGATAATGGAAGTGAGTACAGTTTGAATGTACCTGGAAGTCTTGACATGAATGATTAAATTGCATCTACTAATAACATGCAATTTTTTATCTGTGTGAGATCATGGTTGTGACCAATTGCAGGATTGGGCTTGCTTTATTTATATACTGTCTAATTAGATAAATCTTACTCTGGTTTTAATATGTATGACTGCAAATATTAACAAGGAATTTTGAAAATATTTGAGAATAAACTTTGTGGTTTTTTTCAGTTGTGTGCAGCTCACATTACAACACATGTAATGCATCTCTTTGGATTCTAACACTGTTGAGATACAGCAGTTAAATTTTCTTTTTGTCTCAGGAGAAGCTAACCTTCCTTCATAGCTTATACCAGCATTTGGTAGCAGGCTGTGTGCTTATAAAACAACCAGAAGGCATCCTGGATAGATTCTCTTGGTCTGAGCTTTGTGCAATCTTGCAGGAGAATGTTGATGCCCTGATCTTAGACCTCAACAGGGCTAATGAGAAGGTAAGTGTCCTTAGGCACCAGCTACCTCTATTAAATTCAGTGACATTTGTCCACATCACAGTATCATTAAAAAGGACTGACATTCATCTTATTTCAAAAAGAATTTGGACGTTAATAATTCAATACCATTAATTATGGCTTGTCTACAACTCAGTTTGATGCCATTGCTGTGGGCATGTAAATGTGACTGAAGTCTGTAAGAAGTCTCTAAGCTCCACTTTCTGTGCAGGACATGCTAATAGTACTAGCCAATATTAGCCACAGGGACCTAATTAAAAGAAAATAAATTAATCTTACTGATGAAGCAATTCAAAGAACTTAGTCATTTACACTAATAAAGCAAGTCTTTATTTTAGCATAAAACAGAAACAAAATGCACTTACTCCAGGAACATCATCTTTAAATTATATGTTTATGATTGAGAGGTACTATATGAAAAAAGACCAGTGTGATTTTTTTGGGTTTAATTGTAACTTTTGGATTATGAAATCTGTGTTCAGAAATACAGTAGAAAATACTTTTATAAAACATGTCAATATTTGTATAAGGCAGAAGCTGTACTTTTCTGAATTATTTTAATGTGAAAAAGCTTATGTGGCCTTTCTCCCCAGAAATTTCTGTTTTTAGGAAAGAAAACACCTCTTTTTAAGTAACTTAAACTGGCTCCACAGACTAACGTATTCCACTCTTTAGGATCTCAGTTCATGTTCTGGTTCCATTGATCATGCCAGTTCTACAGTTTGGTAGAGCAACTCCAGATGTTGGCTGCCCTGACATTTTGTTCTTGAGGCATAGGAAGGGAAAAGCTCTTCAGGTGCTTCTCATCTGCTGAAATTGTGACCACCCACTCCTGGCCCAAGTAAGGGACAGGGCTAGTTACAGTGAATTTTTAACCTCAGTTGTACTTGCCTTCTGAGAATAAAATTTTTCTCCTGCAGTTTTGTGTGATCTGTTTGGAAGGTATCTGGCTGATACTCTCTAGTAACAAAGTATGTAAGCATGTATAACTAGAGGTCATTGTTAGCTTGGTTCATTATTCCGTTTAGTTTGCCTGGCAGCTACAAAGTTAAACCACAGAGTGAATCCCTTCCTGCTTGTTGAAAACACGTCATAAGCTAATGAGCTACTTGCTACTACAGAAAAACATTCTGTACGCTAAAATTTCCTGACATTACTGTAATACTTAATAATATATGGAATTTCTTGGTTTTCCAATAAAACAAAAATTAAAATTAAGAGCCTTTACTCATTATTACTTGCAAATCCTAATCCAGATTACTAATCTAGCAGCACAAGATTTAATGAATTTGTTTAAAAAAAAAAAAAACAAACAAAAAAACCATCTAGTTCAGGTTTCCAACAAAGGCAGCAACAAATATCTGCAAGGTGGTATAAGGATAGTAAAACTGAAACCAAGGAAAACTCATTATCCTAAAATACGTTTCAATTTTGTTGCAAGATTCAAGTGCTCTGTCATGCTGGAATAGTCTGTGCTTAAATTAATATGTACAACTAAAGTAAAAAGGTATTTTGAGAGGTAAAATAATTTCTTTGTAAATGCTTGTCACACAGATATCTCACCTAGAATATATTTGTAAGAACAAATCTGATACTGTGAAGGAGCTTCAGCAGAGCCAGGAAGATGCTTTTAGCAAAATGGCTGAACAGATGAAATCACAGGAAAGCTGTTGGCAGAAACAAAAAAAGTACCTGGAACAGCAGTACTCAGGTCTCCTTGGGGAGGTTCGTGCAAAAGCACAGGTATGGTGCTGTCAACTTAAATTTTTTTTTTTTCTTGTAAATATTAATGGATTATTTCAGTAGTTTAAACTCCTAACCATTTTAAGGTGGTTTGGGAAATTTTAGTATATCTTTTTTTTAAAAAAAACCCCAACGTTGTGCTAGTATTAACTTCACTTATAATAAGTAAGTACTTTGTTAAAACATTCCAGAAATTAATTGTTTAATTTGGTCTAGAGTTGGTAGTGATTTTTGGGGGGAATGTTAAAGCTCTAAGATAGAAATTGCTTATTTTAAGAATTACATAGTGCAGCAGTTAATTTTTTTGTGTCATGCTTTGCAGAGACTCTAGAGTAACATGTGGTGTCCTGGGAATAAATTTAGTATATACATTCTGACCTTAAGAACTAATTATCTGCTACAGTGGTAGATTTCAACAGTATTAAATGACTTCGTTATACAGATACTACAGTGAGGGGTGGTTCAAAAGTGTAAAACTGTTGTCACTGAGTTAGAAAAGTTACTTTCAATATAGATTTTTCACTGCTATTCTACAACCACAATTCACTGTCTTTACAGTCACATTCCTTACATGTGTTTAAGTGTTGTGAATAGAGGAAATAAGAGATGCCTTGTTATTTGTGACTGCCATGTGAAACTTACTTCCTTAGAAGAATGCTGTATTTGACTCAGATTTTGGACTTGGAAGTCTTTGCACTCCAAAATAAGTATTTATGAAGTATTCTTTAGACAGAGAGGTTTATGGTGACTTCTTGGAAATGAGTTAAAATCTTGTCTATATCTTTTGCTTGATATTTACATTTCACATTGGATATTGACAATACTAAAAAAATATCCCTGTGAGTGGAATAAGTGGCATCCGTACTTATATTAAATTACTCTAACATCCTGTAGTTTCATCCTATTAAATCATTGTCAACACTGAATGATGAAATAAGGAAGCTTAGTTTTAATTTTAAAAATTACTTTTCCTTCCTAAAAAAAAAGTATAGTTATGTAGTTTGAATTTCTACCTCATATGGATGCTGCACAAAAGGAAGGTCTGAGTCATCTCTTTCAGAACTCTCTTACTGTGGAGAATTGATGCTGTGTGCTACTGCACCATTCTTTGGGATGGCACTGAACCTGCCGGTACTCTCAGCTGAATTGTGTAGACAGCGGGCAGAGCATGTACTGAAAACATGGCTCTGCTGTGGAATGTGTTAGGCATGTCATCTGAAAAAGACTTACCTGTCAACGTGCTGTACAGGACTACTGTGTTTTGAAAAGTGAGATACTTTCATCTGGAAACATCTGAGTGTGCTTTCTAACACAAGTTATGTAATGTTGGAATACAAACTGGCAGTGTTGTAATCTCAGCAACACAGTGTCTGTATACATTTAGATGATTCAACAGAACTTTGTGTCTTTTTTTTTTTTGTTTCCATCCGATGTTCCAGTTCACTTTCCTTACCATTCAGTATCAATCTGGAAAGAAAACAGTAATTTATTCTAGATTTCTAATTTGTGACTGAGTTTGGACCTGCAAATACCTGATCAAGATTTTTTTCTTTCTGGGATCCACACCAGATAAGGTCCATCTATGTCTGCTATTAGGGCTGTCCTACTCGAGATGGCTTGTTTTTTATAAGACTTCACTGTCTTTTACCTGTCGCACTTTGAGCCTGTTAGCTATATTTATCTGCACTATCACTGCTCTGTGGATCAGAGGTGTGCAGACTAATGTTGTAGCCTTCATTTCATTGTATAGGCAACAAGGAAAAATGTGCCACAAGTTACAGAATGCCTTCAAAGGATACTTTAGATATTACTGACTGCTGGTGTTTACATAAAGATACAGAATGCAATATTTAATTATTTTAATAGGCTTTATTACTTAATTTTTATAGGAAACATATAGTCAGTGTAAGTGTAATTTAATTTGCCGTTATTCTGTATTTCACTGTAGAATTGTGGGTCTCATCACCCTAGGACTTTTATTCTAGCACTACAAGGAAGCTGTAGCAATTTGCTGTATTTTCTATCCAAGGATCTGAGTGTTAATTACAAGAAATTGAGTGAACTAATCCCTTGTAGGTGTTATTCCTCCTGGAAAGGGGAGGTGGTGCAGAACAGCAAAAAAAAATGACTCAAGCTAATGTTACATCAGAGAATGCATCCTATTGTTTTTAACTTTGTCTTCAACCAGTGTTCTATTTCTTCTAGAGATTTCAGAGCTCCTGGGTTGAGACTTCTTTAATTTTTGCACTTGTTAGTACATATGTGAAGGCAGACTGAAGACTGAGAGTTCTAACTGCACAGCAATATGAGTAATCTATCATGGAAATTATTGGTTTGGTTTCTTAAAACTGCATTAAAGATTTATGTATTTTCAGAATAAAGTTTATGATTGTAAAATCTGGAGATTTTAGTAGCAGTTACATCTGCTACTGCCACTGCTGCTGTCCCCAGTCAGTACTGTTCAGGATCCCTGACTCCAAGATAGGTGGATGTTAAAAGGTACTACTTCACAGCTGTTACTCTACGTCAGGGGGATGGTATTAGAAAGCAGTTTAACTTTTTCTATAGGGCAGAAATTTCCAGAGTGGCCTTACTCAGCAATAAACAAGGAACTCTATAGATACTGTACTTCTCTGTCTGTGGTCTCCATGTTTTGAGAGTCAGTGGAGCTTAAAATGCATACCCATTTCCTTACATTTTGTAGCAGGAATATGGTCCTCTTGATTTGGTAGTGTGCCATTATGAAAATGTTACTATGCCTGTTCCTTAGTCTCACACAGATTTATTTTTGTTCAGACTGTGCACAGTCTCATGGAAATGTCTCTGAATTGTAATTATTAGCCGTTGCTTGTTTATTATATTAATTTGTCCCTATTTTTTGTGGCAACAATGTAAAATAGAAGGGTTTTGTTCTGATGTGCAAAAACATGTTTTAAGAGAAAAATCCTGTAACTACTTAAAAAATGTTAACATCAACAGAAAAAGGTTTGCTAAATAGAAATGGGAAAAAGTCCTCTAGGGGAAAAAAAAGGTCTCTTGTTTTTTTGCTTTCTTTTTTTGTTTTGAAGCCTTGCTTTTACAGCAGGGCAGGTGAATTAGCTAAAGGCTGTGGTATCCTGCAGTTGTATCAAAAGTTCAGTCAATGCAAAAGGAAAAGTTATGTGTAACTATACTGTTCTTGACCCACCGCATGCCTTTGATAGACGTGTCTGGCCCGTGTACTTAAAACACAGGAAAGAAATGGAGAACAGTGGTTTTATGTTGTTTATTTAGATGTATAGGTGCATATATGTAGTAAAATAAACCAGCTAAAATACAGGAGAACCTTTTGAATCATGGTGTCATTATATTTCTAGTTTACAGTTCTGTTTTCATGCCAGAGTAAAGGGTAAGAACCCATTAAGAAGTAGGATAAAAGTGTTGCTAGTAGCACCTGTTTTTTTATTAAGTATTTCTGGAATCCACCAAACTCTGCAACCCAATGAGGTGTCCCTCAAACCTCAAAGGAAGTTGGCTTGCCAATGTTTAGGAAGAGAAGTCTATGTCCCTTGCAAAAACTGGGCTTTTAAGCTTCGAAGAAAACACTAGAAACAGCGTCGGCTAAGACAAAAGCAGTTATTAGCCAGTAAAAACAAGGTGTATTTTCTTACAGAACTTGTACATTTCTGTTGGAGATTTTGTTCACTTTTGCATATTACCATATAACCATCAGCATAAAAACACTAAGCTTTTTTTTTTTAAATAAACTTTAATTAGACAGAGCACTGAATGTTAGTATTGCTGCCCAACAGCCCTGTAGGGATCATGCTTTGTTTACTCAAAATATTGGCCTTTCACCTGTGATGGCCAGAAACCATACGTTGTTTTCTAAATTCAGCTTACCTTTTCAGTTCCTTCCAGTCATGCTATCAGGGTTTTTTTCTATAAAAATCAAACACTGTAAATAATGCAGTAGCACTGGAGGTATTGTACCTGTTCATACTCAGTTTTAGAGTAGTAAAGTGACATATGAGGTCTGTAAATTCCATTTTGTAATTAAATTTTTCAGTTACGTATTTTCATATCACTGAAAGCATTTTAATAACACTAGGAATTTTTCCTCTTTCAAAAAAATAAAATATTTATTTGATCAAAGACATTCTGAACTGGCTAGGGTACATCCTCTGTAGAAGCATGGAATCTTTTATTTCCATTCTAGGCATAGTTTATGTACTTTTTTTCCCCTGTTGTGCTTGCAGAATGGAGGAGGGAGAAGCAACTAGGGTGCCTGCTTCACCACTTGGGACCTGTACCACATTGAACACATGGGAATGTGGCTGGATGACACCATTTTATTTCTCTTTTGTCCACTGCTAGCAGGAATAACCTCACCCCATTTTTAACAAAATTGGTTATAGCTCTAAGATAGCTGAAGCTTAGCATAATCCTCTCTTGATCATACGGACTTGTCATTCCATTTGTGTTTGCTTTTTGTGTCTGTATATTTTAACTGGGGTGTAAGCATTTAACTTGAGCTTGTAGGTTTTTTGTGAACAGTGCCTAAAATTTATAATCTCCTTATACCACTGGATCCTGTTTAAATGTAGCCTCAAGTGGTGGTTCCAATTACAGATGACTCTCATGCATCAAGAAGCCAGTATAAGTCTCTGAGGTCCCAGCATAGTGTCTTGATTCCTGTACAACAAGCAACCAGTCTGCATGGTCTAAGCTTAGTCCTGACATTCTCTAGCTTGTTAGTGTCTTCATTTTATTACACTGGTTTCACCCTTTTTCCCTGTTTCAGTGCATGTAGAGGAAAAGAAAAAAATACTCTGCAACTTGAAAAAGTCTGTAATGATGCTAGTCAAAATAATATCTGTATTACACTGTTCTTTTGAAAACTCAGTTCTGTATGAGACCTAATTAATCTGTGAATATATAAGTAGGGGGTTGATTACAAAGTAATTAAGAGATCACCTTTACTTCCCCTTTCCCAGCTGCTGCCAATCTGTCTAGGTTTATCTTCCAGAGTCTTCCTTCTTTTTTACTTCTCTTACACTAACTTTCTTTTCTGTTTTAAAAAACAAAGTTCTTTCTGAAATTGGAGTGTGTAGTTGCTTATTGTTAAGCTAACTCATAATGTGGACAGCCACATACTGTTGGACCTTCTGTGTGCTATCACAATACTAGTGGACTATCAGAAATCTGAAGACCATTTGTAGTTGAAGATTCTGCAAATTTTCCTTGTACTGTCGATATATTTTCCTATATCTGGTTCTGTAACTGCTGAGAGAGCTACTTTGACAGTAATAATTTTTGTGCCTTTAATGTGTTATTTGCATCTGAATAAAAGCCAACTTCTTTTAGCTTTTGTCTAGGTAAAAATTATTTTGTTATTTTAAAAAATATCTTCTAGTTAATATTTCTTCTGGTTTTGTTTGTTTTTTCCTCTTATCCCAGGAATACCAAGTAGCAGCAGAGGAAAGCAAGAAGAAAATTTATGTCCTTGAAAAAAGACAGGAGAAATTGGCCCTTGAAAATGTATCTGTGAAAAATATGTTAACGCAGGTTCAGGAGGAGCATTCATCTCTCCTGTCAGCCTGTGCACTACTGGCGGGTGCCCTGTGTCCTCTCTATGGCCGATCATGTGCTCTGTCTTCCCAAAGAGACCTTCTCCAGGATCAGGTCAACATTTATGAATTAGTAAACCAGGAGATAAGGACCCTAGTTCATGCTCTCTCAGATGTGGAGGAAAACAATCAAGATGGAGCAAAACTGAAGAAAAGAAAATTCAAAGGCCTGATTCGTGTGTTCCGAAGAGGTGTGATTGCAGTTTTGGCAGCTAACAGACTTAAAATTTTAGCCCAATCTTCTAGTTCCCTTTTCTCCTGGGTAGCTGGCTTCAAAGAAGGCATTGGAATTCTAGTTTGTGTAGGAGAATCCAAAGGCAAGCGTAATCTGTCAAGTAAGCTTATTGTCGTCTTCTTTAATAATTGTTTCAAGTTACATGGTTAGTAAAAAATAAATAGCAATATTATTAATAAAGACAAATTTAATGACATTTTGACAAGTAGAATTTCTGGATTTTTTGACCAATATAATTTTCCTAAAAGGAAATACTTGGTTTTATGGACTCATCCTGTGTGATATCCTTGACATCTGCGTTGCAGTAGCACCTAGTTCTAAAATCCGTATCTTCTCTGTGATGAATATCTTGTAATGTTCCTAATTGACCGTCAATGTATTTTTGAAAAGATATTTCCTATTGTTTTATTAATAAATTTTAATACGTATTTTGTATTAAGAATGCAAAAAGTTGCTTTCCGGTTCAGGTAAAATATTAGTATAGGGTTTATAAGTTTTTCTTTAGATATTATTTAGTCTCCCTGTCCCTTTCTTTTACCAGACCAGTTCATGCTTCCCCCTACAAGGGTAAATGGTATCAATAATGTTTACCAAAATAGAATATCCATTTACTTTTCTGTTTTAGTAGTGCTGGAAGCATATTTAATACAATCTAAATTGTCCTGAAAGAAGAATTAGTTTGTGTCTTGCATACTTAGTTTTGGTTTTACTTTTAGGTTTGGTTAACTTCTGAAAGAGCTGGAGATAGTAGTGTGCCTTATCTGAGTTACTCAGTTTTATTGCTAGCTACAATTTTGTTTCACAGGTTGCGAAGAGGAACAAATTCACTGTGTTGAAGCACTCAGCTGGTTTACTAGTTCTAACCTCCTTGCTGCAATAATCAGTTCTGTAACTGAATTACAGGATGTTGTTAAAAAAGCAGGTAATTTAAAAATTATTATTGCTTTAAAATTTAAAATTTCTGTAGTAGAAGATAAATAATCAGTGTGGTTACAGCATTTCCATTATTAGGATTTTATCTGAACTATTCTGGATCAAAACGAGAGCTGTTTTATTGGAACAGATTAATTTTCTTTAATTGGTGATATGATACTTTATCATTTCATTATATAGTGCCATGGAAACTGAAGGCTGGAGACTGCTTCTAGAAAGCATATAAACAATTTTGCCTGCTTTGTTGTGAGATAGGAAAAAAAAAATCATTTATACCATTCCAGCAAGTATTTGGCAAACCTGTTCTTAAAAGCTCCTAATGATGTCATATTTTCAAGTTTCCTAGTTACTGTGTTCCACTGTTCTAATATTCAAAAACTATTTTACTGAAGCTCAAACCTGATTTTTTTTTCATAGAGAAAGCTGATGTCATTTCTGTCTGTTTGATCTGTGTATTTTTTATGTGCAGGCCCTAAAACTGGCACATAATCAACTTTGGACATTACTGCTGCCAACTGAAAGGAAATAATTTCCTACTGTGTTTTATATGATATGAATATAGAATTTCCAAATCTGGAAAACAGTTAAATTTGATGGATACTATTTTCATCTAGTTTACTTGCTATCTTGTGGTTTTGGAGAGAGAAGTAAAATGTTCTCAATTTACACAATAAATAGCAGTACTTATTTTATCTCTTGACTGTGTTCACTCTCTAATTATTTGCTTAATTAAACTTGTGTCTAGATTCCCTACTTTTCTCAGTCTCTCGTCATACAGAATTCCGTCTATGGAAAATGTTAGTGCCAGTTTTTGGAAGTGTTGTGTCTTGTCTCCCAGCTGTTAACTATCTTCCTTAATTTCTTTGCAGTGAGGACTTATAGAAGATCTCACTTGATTCCTCTGCATTGCTGTCATACTTAGTTCTTTCATATATGGTAGTTTCAAAGTCCCAACAATTTTGCCACAGAATAAAGGATATTAAAGGAAGGATAATTTATGAATAGAGAAAAATAGCAGGACAGAGAGAAGGGGATATTCCTCAGAAGCCTGAACAGTAAACCAATGACAGAAGTCAGCCATTGAATCAGAAGTGTTTTGATTCAGATGCTCTCTTCTTTGATCATCCTGTTTTCAGTAACTTCAATTTTTATCTTAACAAAACAAAGTTAGAACTGGGTTTTAGAATATTTAATGGGCTTATATTGCAAGTGTACAGAGTATTGAGTAAGAACAGCAAATTGGAAGGGAATCAAGAGAAACTTTACAGCAGCACTGATGTGCTGGAGTGACTACTTAGAATATCCTAAACCTCATGATATTTTGCCACTATTGAAGTATATGAGAATTCTGGTGTACTCTATCTACTTGATATCTCTGCACTCAACACAGTTATAGTCTTAAATCCACAGTCAGTTTGGTGATTCTTTCATGGCTTACCTCTATTTTAAGTCATTTTCACAGAACCTCAACATCTAACTGCTTATGTATTACTTGGAATTCTGTTGATCAAAAGTCTTCCATGAACCTTTGGTTCCAAAAATAGTAATAAAGTTTGACATGAAATTTCCAGAAGTATCAAAGCAATAAGGTTCTGAAGGAATATATTTGAAAGAAAGCTTGCATTACCTAGGAAATTATTTTATGTTCATATTTCATATAGGGTTGAAACCTTCAAACTGACTTAAATGATTTTGAAATTTTTAAAGATGTAAATAGGTAATCTGAGAGGCATCTGCTCTCTTCAGATCTTGAAATAATGGCAGTTCCAGATGAGACTGCATCATGGGAGAGAATAGGTGCAAGAAGGTGCTATCTGGATCTACAATATAGAATGGTTCAATTTCAATTACTAGCTTCTGAGGAACCATTTGAGGCAGCTGAAAGAAACCAAATTCAGATCACTCAGATAACGCAGGAAATATTGGGCTTTTGTGCACTGGTGAGGTTTATTATTTTTATTGAGCTTTTAAAAGTGTTTTTGGTTTGATTCATGATCGTTTCCTTTCACACTGTCCATTAGTTTTGTTCTCATTCTAGCATGTCTTGGAATGATCTATTAGCTTCAATTTGAATACAAGTTTTTTTAAGTATTGGGCGGTTTTGGTATGGTTTTCTGTAAGATTGGTTTTGTACGTTTGTTTGAACAGAACCTGTACTGCAGTAAACCAGAGAAAGTACAGGTGAAGCTTTTAAAGTACAAATATCAACTGTTACATACAAAGTTTTTGAAGCGTAGCATTAAAATTTTAGTCTTGTGTAGTACTACCAAGTTCACCCTACTGAGTGTTCTGTTTCACCAAAACAGAGTAAACAAGAATTCTTTCTTTATTTGTCAGTGAAGTAAGATTTGTCACTTTTCATTGTCTTTTTCTTCCTTTGTTTAATGTCAGAGTTGCTCTTTGCGATATACTTGTACTTGTGTATAAGAAGTTATTAACACATCACAGTGTACATCATTTAATGCTTTTATTGAAATTCCTTGATCCTTAGTGGGCAGGTGCTTAAAAATGTATATACCTAAAGCATATATTCTCTTCCCAGTGCTTATAGAAATAGTTACTTGTGGAATTGCATTATATTCTCATTTCACTTTTCAAAGCAGTCAGTAACTTGCATCAACATATTACTTTATATTTACTCTAAACTGCTTTTCATAAAAAAACCAGCACAGGTGGTGATTAGCTTTTTTATTCCCCGTCTCAAGAAAGTGCCTTAAGTTGTGGATGCCGAACTGACCCAAATAATAGGTATCCTGGTTACGGAGTGGAATGATTCTTTCAAAATGCTACAACACAATTGCCTGAACTGCTGTTATTAATTTATTTTTAATACAGTTAAACTGGAGGGTCTAGACATAGGGAAATGGGCTGCCATCCTAGGTACTGCACATATAGAGAAATACTGTGTTTTCTGTCAGGCAAACCATCTAGTGTAAAATGAGATACCAGGTAGAAATACTAGGAAAAATGAAGTAACAGTAGCTCATTGACAGTATCTTTGTTTTGATACTTACCAAATCATGGCAAAGGAGAAGTTTTTAGAAGGTTTAGGTTTCATCTTACATGGAAGGCAGTACAGATGTTCTGGTTTTAATTTTAGGTTAATTTAAGCATTTAAAGTAGTGAATGTGTCATGACTGGAGAAGAGAGATGGTCTTTGAAACTGTAAGAGAGGTAGGACAGGATAATCTGTGATGAGTTAAAATATGAAGGTATCTTATCTTTTATGTGGTTAGTAATCACATCAGAGATCCAACATAAGGAAAAGAGAGGAGTCTTGGCCGGTAGCATTTTCTTCTGGGTATGAGAATAAAAATTGTGGGGTTTTTTATTTAAAAGGATGTTTTACTAGTTGAAAGTGTGAGATAAAAATGCTGGATAAGATTTTTAGCTTTCAGCATGAATATAAATATATTTATGTATTTATAAATATAAAATCTTAGACATGATGAAAAGACAGGTTTACTACTAGCTGGGATTATGGAGAGCATGTATTCAAAAATGGTACTCCAGTTAAGTACTGGAGTTGTTGGAGTGGTGGTATTTTGAAACCAAGCACGAGTGTGACTCTGAAAAAAGAATATTTGACTTTATCATGTTCTTTTTTTTTTTTCTTGTTTGCATAGTTAAGTTTCATCTCATGTGTAAATGATACATTCTTTATGATGAGAAATCTGATCTAAGAATGTCAGTAATCATGTTTTGTTTGCTTTGAAACTTTGGCTTATCTTTGCAATGTATAAAAGAAAATTCTTTAATTTAAAAATGCTATGGTTATTTTCTTCTGTTTATAGTCTTAAGTAAATATTTTAATTCACTGCAGCAACAGGAGATGTGCTGTACTACTGAATGTAAATAAGCTCTTCCATTCTTGTCATCTTACACTGATGGTATCATAAGACAAGTAATGACAGATTAAGACCTGCCTAGCAGAGGGAAAACTAAATTACAAGACTTTTATTAAGGCATAAATAAACCTATTAACTGTTATCTGGAATACCAATTAGTGGAAGGAGCACTGACAATTTTATTTATCAACATTAAACACAATTATTAATTACAGACCTGACGAATCTAGCAGTAAGCAGGACATGTTGGGTGTGCTGGGGCCTTAAGTCCATTATATGAGAAGGATGATTACCAAAATCCTGTGGGGAAATAAGTAATTGTAGCTGTAAAATTTTAATTGCCTTCGAATAAGGTAAATTATATTCTCTTGTCTCAGAATATAAATAGTGTGGCATTAAGGTACCAAGCCTCACTAATTTTCAACAGCAGATGATTTAGACATCTATAGAGAGGAGGGAAGAGGAGACAGGAAACCCTCAGAAATTTGCATTGTAAATATTGTGATGAAGTAATTTACCATGTGCTATCACATATGACATACTTGACCTGGCTTGCATTTGCTTGCATCTGTCTTAGATGTTTTCTGCATTACAGAATTAGAATACCTAAGAAAGACTTAAAGTGTAGTATCAAAGGAGAATATAAAAACAACTGGAAAATTATTCTTTGACAAACAAATACTGTTCTTTAGAATCCTGTCCTACTCTTCCATCAAAAAAAGATTGATAGCAGTAGTGTTCATTGCTAAATATGGAATTTGTCCCAAAGTCTGAGATACTCCTGTGAGCAAAGTCTTCCACTCTTTAATGGGAATTTCCTACTGAGTATTTTAAAGATGTTATTTGTTGTTGTTTCTCTTTTCCACTGAAAATCCCCCCAAACTAATAACCTTCTTGATGTTTCTTTTTTGTTGTTGCTTCTTAAAGATCCAAAGCTGTGGCTTTCTGGACACTTACTTTTAAGTGCAGCCAGGAACTCCTTCTCAAAACTTATGGACAAGCTGAATGTAATAATGGAGACTGTTCCATTAGACTGCAGTATGAGCATTACTTATCAGGAGAAAGACTCCTTGGTACAGAGGTTGGCTCATGGTCTTCATAAAATAAATACCCAGGCCCTGGAAGCTGGGTTGTGTGATAGACTACCCATTATGGTATGCATATTTATAGTGCTACATTGTGTGAACGATAGATTCCCAGCATAAGTGTTACAGTGAAGCACTCTTGATAGTACTATTAATTTAATTTCAGTTTGTTTATGAGTCTTGTTATCTGAAGTCAAATATATAGGGAGTCAGAAGTTGATTTGCAACACCCAAAAACATTAGGGAATTAATAGATTTTTTTTTTCATTGGTGAAGAATTTTAAGAGATTTGATGTTTCTAAGAAAAAAATTTCTTAAAGTTCTGTCAAAATTGTATTTGCTTTATATGAACAAACTTGATTTTGGCTTTAACTAAATGTTAAGCTTTGGGGTGGTTTTTCCCCATTTTTCTCTGGCTAACTGTTCTATCTTTCAGTAGAGATAACCTTTCCTTTAACCAAAATGAAAATATAAGCTCTTTCTCACATAATCAGTCTTTCATTGTGGGCCTTACATGAAAACGGGTACTTTCTTGAGAACAGAATTTTCAGTAACCCTCAACAGTAGATGAAACATTTTTCTACTTGTGTGTGTCTTTCAGAGATGGAGGACGAATGATAGCTTTGTCTAATTTGCTTGGGTATTAAATGCAATTGATTTTATTGTGAAAATAGCTCATTTTATAACACACAATTTTGTTTCTGTTTACTAACAGAAATGCATAGCATCCTTGCAGAAGCAAATATTTGAATTTATACAAAGGCTTCATACAGCAGAGGTGGAACGCCGCTCACTGCGCCTAAAACTTGCAGAATTCAAATGGAATTTCAGTGAGATGAAGAAAGAAGCTGATAAAGCCCAGAGCCTTCAGGAGCAGTTAAATATGTTTAAGCAATCTGTAAGTATATTTGATCTAAAGGAGACTGCTTACAAGAGATCTTCCTTTTTACACATTTTTTTGTGTTCTTTTGAAAAACAAGTATAAAATCAGCCTGCTATTAACAGAATTTTGCAGAAAACTTGCCTTGTAAATGTCACTAAACTATGTCAGGTGTATATAGAAGTATATCCCTTCTGCAGGATTTTCTCTTTGATTTGTAGAATGAGGTATTCTGTGTAAATTACATCTTTGGTCTTCAGCAACCCAGGTTTTCTTCCATATGTTGAAAGTGGTGTGATTTATATACCTAAAAGGATTTATTTATTTCACTTCAACAGAGTAAAATCAGCTGGAATGAGGGCATCCAGTAAGTACGTTCATGAGAAGTTATAAAGCATAAATGTATTGTTTTAAAATCTGCATGGTTATTGCTGAGTATGATGGTAGACATTTTACTACACCTTTGAGTATGGATTATGTCCTGAGCTAGTCATGCAAATTTTAGTGTGGCTCTTTCCTTGAAGGAATAAGTTTATGGTAAGGGAAGAAAAAAGGTTTTTTCTACATTTTCAGTAGCACATGTCCACCAAATTCTTCTGACTCTTTTCTGTCACCGATCAATTTACTTAAACACTATGGGTTGACTAACCCGTAAATAGCACTGTTGGGCAGAAATGAGAAGAGACATAAAAAGGTTTCTTAACCACTTGAAGCGACAGCATATTGCGTAATGGACACCATGTTTGAGGGATTGATACCAATCTGTGGGTTTCTTCCCTGTCATACTCATGGAACTATGCCTTCAGTCTTTATTGAAGGGGAAGAAAATTGTGTTACTTTAGTATACTGGAGGTTCACTGGACATCTTTCCTTCTGTGTTTATTTTCTATAGGTTGCATTCAGAACTGAGCTCACATTTGAGGTATTTGAGAAAATGAGTGGTTAATGATTCTTAAACACACTTTACAGGTGCACAGTATAACTGAAACAGTCGTGTCTGAGCAGCGTTTTCTGTAGCTGTGCTCAGTGTTGATCCTGAGGCCTAGCTGGCAGACCTGTCAGTGTGTCCCAACCAAAACACTTGCAGGAAGAGAATATTTAGTAGATGATTCCACATCCATTCTCCTTCCTGTTCCTAGCTGGTAAAATGGGCTCTTTCTTACTCCAGTAGACAACATTATATCTAATCATCTTCAGTTTTGTTCTTAATGGATTTTACTCCCTTACAATTCTAGGATAGTTAGATGAAATTGTTGCATTTTAGATTGTCGTTCAAATGTAGATGATGATTTTCCTTGAAGAATTATTTCTTATTTCTGGAACATTTTGGGGAGGGGAGGAGGAGTCCAGGAAGATGTTTACAGGGGTTAATAAGATACGCAGTGAAATGTGGGACATTGATCTGCATATTTCCTTCTAAAACTGATTCTTTATAACCTGGGTTGCTAATTTAAGTAGAATAATGAGTATATATGGTTTACAGTACCCAGAATGCTTTTTTGAAAAAGTAGAACGACTAAAGTGGTCTGCTGTTTTATTGTTTGGTGATCTGTCCTCATGTTAAAAAACCCTAAATATTCATCTTTAGCACACTTTTGTTTCAGAATTTGATATGTTTGCAAGTGGAACTCTGAATGTCAAGCATGTAAACAAGCGAATACAGTTACACAATCAGACTCTTATCAGAAATTGATCAACCATTGATATTTCTCTTATCAGAAATTGATCACCCGTGAGAGGTTTGAAAGTGCATGTGAAGAATTAAATAATGCATTACAGCGGGAGCATCAGGCACAAGTGCTTTTGAATGAACAGGCACGACAGCTACAGGAATTAAATAATAAACTAGAAGTGCACTCGAGTGAAGAAGCAGATAAAAACGAAATATTAAGTGAAACTGTAAAGGTAAGATGATTATCCTTCTGAAATAGGCACCGAAAATTTATCTTTTGGTGAATAAGCCAAATCTTGCAGTTCTTATGCAACTAAAATTATAGAAGTGCACATACACTACTCAGTCCATTGGAATTTTAGGGTACTCAGAAAACACATTTGAGATGAAACTTCAAGCTATAACTTCCCATTTCTGCTTTTGGGACTGAGCAGTGTACACCAGTATCTGTAATCCATGAAGTGTCTGGATTTTACATGATACATGAGACAGCAGCTCTACCTATCATGAGGTGTTTGCAGGCTATAGGAAAAACAAAGGAAGAAATACGGGAATATTTGATTTTTTTTGATAGAGCTCATAAGAGTATTTTAAAACCTGGATTAGCTATTTTGTGAATAGAGTCTCAGGGTAGAGAATGCATTTGTCAGTTTGAAATGTACTAGGTGAAAGTAGAGAAAGACCTTTTTTTCATCAGGCTTTAGAGTTTTCCCCAGACCTAACAAGTAATAGGGGAAAAGATGTTCTTACCAGAATCTCTGATTGCAAATCAAGGAGCAGAGAGAGACTTAAGACGTTGTGGATATCGAACATGTGAAGAGAAGAAGCCTTGTGATGGCAGGCCACTAATGTGGGGTGACCTGAGCTTTGCAGCTTTTACTTATTTTTTTTATTTAAAACAATCTTTGCTGCTTGTATCTCCTCTTCAACCTTACTGCTGAATTATCTGTGAATTGATAGCTGAGCAAAAGACACTGTTTCACTGATATTTTGAGAGAGAGAAGCACTTGCGATTCTGAGGAAGATTTAGGGAGGAAGTGATGAGAAATGTCAAGAGACAGGAGGAGAGCCAAAGAGATGCAAGCTACAAAACTAGTAGAAGTGTCAAAAACGATTGTTGGAAATAGAATGGCAAAAATGGATGTCAAGGAGGATGACTTGCAGCAGAGTTGAAGTTTGAAGTGATGTAGAGTGGAGGAAACTGAAAGACGTCAGATTTATTAAGGAGGGTTTTCATTAGCAGTATTATCTACTAAAAATGCCATACCTCACTAAGGGTGAAAGACGATGATGTTTCCACTTTACCTGTTGGGTTTGTTTTTTTCTCCCTCCCAGCCCTCTAACTTTGGGTGTTTCTTTTCAGCGTAAGAATAAATTTGTCTAATGTTTAAGTTGGGTTGCTTGTTAACACTATTGCTTTTTTGTTTCAGATATAAATACAATAGATATAAGTTATTAGACTTGTGTTGGGTTTCTTTGGGAAATACTAGGTTCAAGATTTTTAAATAGATACTAGTATCATAAAGAAGAACAAGAAGACAGATGTTATTTGAAATCTTATTTAGGGTCACTCATATATTATTGCATGAAATTTCACCATGGTGAAACTGAAACATAACATTTGTCCAGAGGAAACGAAACAAAAAGTCAATGGTAGGTATTTAAAATATAGGATGGAGTTTTAAACAGAACTATTGCATGGATTATTGGATACTGGATTTCACAGCTTGTTGTCTTTATTAATTAAAGGCTAAATACAATTTTTCTGAGACAGCAGTGATTCTAAAATGCACCCTACTTCTGCAACCCCCTAGCAGTTGTTTTAGTCTGAACAACTTCATTTAAGTCTGAAATGCTTGATTATAGCTGAAAGCTGTAAGGATATAATGCAATGTGTAATATAGCTGCTGTGATAGGATGGAGGATAGGAAAGTTGACAAAACACTCCTTAGAGCTGAAACTTACCACTTAGTTACACTGATTTGGTTTTCTAAATGTATTACTCCATATTTCTCAGTCCTTTCCATGGAGTTTTGAACCAAAATTAACTTGTATACTTGCTGCCATGTACTGTCCCTAAACTTCAGTTTAAATATCAGAAGGTTGATTGATGTCTCATAATTCCTTCATGATGTTTACTATAAACACAAAATTGCATTGTGGTTGTAATGGCCTGTATCTATGACTGTATCAAGGAAGGAAACAAGATCAGTTGTGGTAGCACGGAGACATGAGTTCATGATAGTGTTTCTTTGCTTTTTTTTTTTAATTATGTGCATATGATTTTATAATGTATACTTCCTAAATCATCATCTCACCTTCAACTTTTGTTTTTTACAGTTCCAAATCTGTGCTAAGTTCTTCCTAAATTCAAGTAGTAGTTTAACACAAACTACTTTGATACGAAGGGGTAAAGGGACATTTTTATTTTCAACTGTACATGTTTGGATTTTTTTAAATTTAAGAACCAGTCTTTCATAAGCTTTTCTTCTCCCACAGTTTACTACAAATCCCACTTTATTCATGACAGGCAGAAATTGTCTCTGCCTTTGTCCTGGTGTTTTAACTGGCAGACTTGGCTGTCTTGTCTGATTGGTTTTTGTGACTTCAGGTGGGTTTTTTTGTAGCTCTTGTTTTGCAGTACAGTGAAACAATCTCATCTCTTTTATAATCAACCCTGACCTTGTAAAAAAGTGTTCTTACAATTGTATAAGCTTTTAAACTCTTAAATAGTACGGAAGTATGGAAGAAAATAACTACTACACTGAAAAATTACAGTAGATTCTTCATCTTAAGATAAATAATCTATTGGTCTAGACTAAGTATATATGAAAAGTTGGAGAATTTGGTGATGTACAAGTGATTTTTGGATGGAGTAGAGTGTCATGGAGTAAAAAAAGCTTTGAATTCTTTATTCACAGTTTTTAAACGGGTAAGAAGGGGAAAATAATATTAGATGCTTTTACTTTTGCTAACTTATTTTTAAGCTTATTCACTTCGGCAGCAGTCAGTAAGGAGATATTTTGGTATTCATGTACTTCCATAAAGTAGGCTTATTAAAGGAGTAATACTTAATTTCTTGGCTTTATCGGTTCAGATTTTAATCCTGTATATTTTTATCTTCTTAATGGCATATACCATAGAGACGTCCAAGGTAGCCAATTACATTCAAGGTCAGCTGGAACTAAGTAAGTCTTTTACACCACTTTTTTTATTAGATGAGGTAAATCAGTAGCTCTGATTCCCCTGTGTTTGAAGAGAAACTTTTACACAAATGCTAAACAGGCATCTATAGCAAACATAATTTGTACTTCTTGTACAAGCATGTCTTAAAAACATTTTTCTTCCTATTGACAGTCACTGAGTGTATATTTACTTCCTTTCAGATATGTTAGTACCTGAAATAAAAACAGTATCTTTTTAAGGTTTAATTTATGGAACACGTCCTCTAAATTGTTAATGAATAACTGTGTGCATTTCAAGTGCAGTAAATGTTAAACCGTGTAACTTGCTACTGATCTGTGTCAAAATAGTCTTCAATACATGTTTTAGAAAAGGATACCCTAAATTTTGGGTTTATTTGCTGAGTTTAGTGAAGCTGCCATTGATATATGACAGCATAAGCAAGAAAAGAGTCTCATCCAAGTGCTTTGATAACACTCACAGAAAAAAGTTTTTTGAAGGGAAGGTTTAGAGTGTTTATTTTCACTGGCTATTTCATTTAAATCATTATATGCATATTCTGTGTTCAGAAAGTGTGGTAGCCTTTGCTAAACAGACACATCTGAATTAATTAGATTCTGATAGAGATTGGGATTTCTAGGTTTGTTAGAAGTGGATATTTTCCCTGAGCGGGCACTCTGTTCTTGGTGGGGATTTCGGGTGAAGGTGGTACACAATTTGCTGCTTTTTGTTGCTTTTCCTCGTCATAGATTTATAGCCACATGTTTTCCCTGAAAAATAATTTTAATTATTTACACAATTTCTTTTAATTAATACCATCGCATATACTTTGCAAGTCACTTTAGTTGGCTATTTCTACAAACGCAGAATTCTAATTTACAGAAAGGTTGAAAGGCCTCACTTATATGAGGAAAGCAAAGTGATGTTCATGCTTCTCAAATAGAACAGCAAAGATTACAGTCACTATAAGAACAGAAATAGATTTTGGAATTTTTTTTTTAAACTCTCTGACATCTTGAATGGGAAAGACTGTTAGGAGTTGGGTGCACTGAGGGATACTGTTGATTCCCCAAAACTTGTCACTTTGACAAGAAAGAGCATTTATGTGTATTATCCAGTGAAATTAAAGGCTGTTCTTTTAAGAAAACAGTATAGCTGATTGCCATTAGCATCTAACTTCATAGAGAATTTCTGTTAATCAACGTTAACATGCTAAAGAGAAGTAAACTCCCCTCTGAATAGGTGAGAAACTAAAATTCATGATTCATTAATTAAACGGAGTTTTTAGTTTTCATACTCTCTATGTTCTGAACATTTAAATAATTTATAAAGTAGGTAAGAATTGATTAGCATTGCCATCTGCCCTATTCTTAGTCAAAAGAGGTCATATGTTTTCTTATTACAATAAATTACAGGTTAAACAGTTTTGTCATGTATTTCAGTTCGCGTTAATACTATTTGTAAAATAAGTAAGCCTGCTCATTCCCCTTCTCTGTTACATAACTTCCACTGCTAACTTCTTAAATAAATAGTCTTCAGAGAGTTAGGTCAACTAAAGACTTGCCCTGGCGCTGATCCTTTGTGCTTTCTTGTTAAAGCTTGCAGTCATTATATGTGGAATTTAGGTCTATGGAAGGGAAAGTCTTCCCATGCTTCTTTCTAGCAGCTGCTATCTTTACACAATAGGAGAGACACATAAGGAGCATCCTGTTATGTACTGGACCTCAGACCACAGAAGGAAAGAGAAGACAACTGTGATGAAATCTGCAATCTATTACTCGGTCTGCATTTCAGATATCTTCACCTTAAATTTCTTTTTTCTGTGGTTTGTCTATGAAGTTAGTTTGTTTTGTTGTCTTACTGTCTACTTTATTAACTTATTTTTTAAAATCACAAATTTGTGCATTAAATCTTATCTTGGAGATAAATGTCCTCTATTCAGTTTAGCATTTTGAAAGCATCTCTTTATGTTATGGTGCACAGCTCTCCTTGCTTTGCTTCTCTGGTTAGCCTCTAAGATTCAAGGTCCAAGGGTTGCCCTGTTCTTTTTCCACTTTAGAGATCACCTCATTAGGGATATTGATCCCTGCATTTTCTTGCTGAACTAACTTATTTCCAGCCAGGTTGTTAGGTCTGTGCGTTTCCTTTGTTCTGTGCCTAGAACATTCATCAGTATCAGCATGAGTAGTCTGGGGGGACTGAGGTCAGTACATGGCCTTTAGAAAAGTATTGTATTTGCTCTGTAGTCATCAATGAAGCAACCAAGCGACTAGCAACCAAGTTGCTGAAGATCTGCCTTAACTTTTCTGAGTCAGGATTTCTGGAAAATATGTAAGTAATGAGCAGAATAGGAGAAAGAATAAAGTTAAAATTTGTGGTTACGAACTAGTTACATGTTTGCATTAACATGAAGTTCAATACAACAATTCAAAATTTTGCAGTATGAGTCACACAAACATAATATAATTAGAAGCTCTTATTTTGAAAGGGTATTGGCATTACCATTGTGTTAGTTTCATTCCTCTGCAGTTCCTCTTTTGTTCAGTTTTGCAAGTTGAATGTCAGTAATAGTTCTGTAATTTGAGCAAAGTCAAGGTTCTACATTGGAATTTGAATGGTTTTTGTTATCTTCTAAATTATCCTGCTACAAAATATTTTATTGATTAATACTAAGATTATTATTCAGGCTGGTTTTTGTCAGGCAAATTCTTTACTATCTTTGTATAGTAAGAAAATAATAATCTCCAAAATTCCTTCTACTTTACATTGAGAGAAGAGTGAAAGGAATTGTCAGTTTATTACATTTACATTCAATCTAGTCAGGTATAAACATCTAATAAAAGAAGACATCCCTGAGTTAGAAAAATTCACATTTTACTTTTAATGTGTCAAGGAGTTTAGGATAACTGAGGAAGATACTCTGTGTAACAACAATTTGGGTGTAATTTAGACATTGAGAGAGAACACTGGATTAAGTCATGATTCCATAACATCGCTTTAGTTAGTCTTTGAAAGCTATAAGCAGAAGTTCATTTCCAAGTAAGAATAGGTTTTCCCTTGTATAGGAAATTACAGAATAAGTTTGATCATGCTAGTCTGATTCAGTAGTCTGATTTCAACAATCATTTTACTAATCATGCACTTAAGTGCCCTTCTGGTAGTTTGCAGAGGAAGGCAAGTAACCAAGACAGGTAGAACTGTGCCCAGGAATAATGAAACTAATGTGGAAAAAACAGTCAGTAGTTTGGACTGCAAGTTACTTCTCAACAGATGGCTGAGACCTTGGGTTTTTTGTTCTAATAAATTAATGACTGGCACACAGTGAAATGTAGGATGCTTCAGTTGTCTCTTCACAGTGTAGTAATGTTGCTTATTTCAGAGAATACTTATTTATCTTGAGTCTATTTGCTGCACCATGCTATTAAGAAAAAAAAAAATTCTGACATTCGGTCAAAGAATAAATAAAGAAAAAGGAAAACTTTAACAAAGAAATTGCATGAACCATCACATTTTTATAGTATTTTAGAAGTAACTTCCAGTATTTTCTGGATATTCCATTTGTAGGAAATATTTGCCTCCGTTGTGGGGAAGGGAGAGAAAATGGAACACTATCAGGATCTAAAAGCTTAATGGTTTTATAGAGGCATTGCAATTATACTAATAAACACCTTTGTCCATGACCTTGGAATTTATAGTGCAGTGAGAAAGATTTATTGACATGTAATTTGGAAGAAAAATGGGATTATTGTGTAATTACAGTGTGTGGTTATTAAGCATATGTACATACGTACCATTTATCCCTGTTATTTTAAGACCTTCAACTATGTTTCAGTTTTCGCTCAAAAATACAGAAAGGCTTCTTGGTAAATCCAGTGCGAGGGAGATCTTTGTTAAATTATTGGGTCAACTACAAAGTAACTTCGTTACCTTGAGATGTGTAGAGGGGATCAATAGATCTTTAAAACAGCATGTGATGTTTTTAAAGAAATGTTCTAAACCCTATTTTTTCTAGTAGCTTAGATATTAATGTGCAGGACTTTCTGCTATACAGGTTCTTGATATACAAGTGCTTTATACATAGATTTGCTTCTTGCTGATGTTTATCTAGGATATCTCTAGGGCCCTATCATTTTTTTCACCTTAGGTTTTCCCATGATCTCCCTTTCTATTTGTGTGAAGCTAACTCTGTAAAGATCTTCATATCTTCTTGTGAAACCGTAGCTAACTCTCAAATACCTGTTGGAATATAATTAAGCATGTATCTAACTGGTATAAAACTAAAGGAAGAGATGCATTCCTTCACACTTCAGTCCCCTTTCTCTGCTACATACAATGGTAGCAGCCATACCTATCTTTCATGTAATTTGTTCTTTTAAATGTAATTTGGCATTCTATTTTCATTAGGTATTTGATGATTTTCAAGGGCTGTTTTATGCAAAATGTGTACAACTTTCAGCTTCCAAAATCTATAGCTATGCTATCTTTTACTCATGGAGAGCATGGAAGGTCTTGAAGATCGTAGTAGGGTAACAAACTCAAAACAGAAATTATTTTTCTGTGTTGCCTAAATTTCTGTGTTGACTCTTCAATATGTATTTATGAAAAACCCACTGAAGGTGGTGTTGCTACATGAATCTTATTACTGTCTCAGTTAGAAGGACTTTTAATTTTAAAAACTTTCTAGTTAATGTAGACCTGCCTTAATTATTTGGGTTTTTTTTGTCTGTGAACTATACAGTAAGTGATTTTAAAAATTATGAATTCAGGATTCTCAATTCTAACTAGATATCCGAAGATTTTATTTCTAAATAGTACTTTGCCATTAAAATGTTCCCAAAAAAGTTAACCATAACTTATAAAGATAATTAGTGTGTGGAATCACCCAGTGTGTTTGATAATAAGGTTTATATATTGCTGTTGCTTCTGTAGGTGAGTGAAGCAATTTTCAAAGTTTGTACAGTCATGATGCTATTTTATCTTATACTTAGAAAACATAAGTGAAAAGTACGAATAATAATTCAATTTAAGAGTTGCAGTGATTTATCACTGTCAGTGTTTACAATGTCTGCTTCAGGATCTGTGTGTCATGCTCAGAAAAACACATTCCTTGTTTAAGGTTTGTGCTCTTGGTTGGCACTTGTTATGACACAAAGCAGATCCAGAGGGAAGGGAGATGCCAAATCAATATATGCCTTTATAGCACTTTGATCTTGTTGAATATTGGGCTGTAATGTGTCTTCGCTTTTTCAAGAGAAAAATTTAGAAGTTGCCTTTTATATTAGTTAAATTTTATTTTACTGTATCAGTTCTTTCTGCTAAGATGACTATTCTGCAGTTTTTAATGAATGAAGGGATAGCAGTGACCTATATAAAATAACAGACCTTTTAATCTAAAATTACTTATCAATTAATTGTTATTTTATTGGTGTTCAAGGAATAAAAGGGATAAAGAGAACATGTATGCATGTTTTTCCTGCAGATACTTCATACATCAGGATGTGGCTGGCATAATATTAAAATAAAATATTCATACACTAAACAACATTTGGGGCTGTGTGTGGAAACACATATATCTGAATACAAATGTATGGGATGGTCAGAGCTCTTCTGAAGGGGAACACAGTGTTTGAATGTAAACTCATAAATCTGCTGAAGTCCATGTTAATGTTAGTGACATGTTAAAAAAAGATTCGTCCAATTCCTTAATTAAAGAAAATGAAAAACTCTTAATGATGCATGATCAAAACTTCAGGTGGCATAAATTGACATACCGGGCACTGTCCATAACTGATTAATGTGATGGCTCACACTAATGTGCTAGGATCTGGTGGAGTTGTGCAGCAGTCTCTTCTAAGAAACCGCTGCAGAATGACCTGCAGCACTAAAAAAACTTAATTGGGAACACCGGTATATTGAGGTCATGAACAGTATATTTTCTTACTCAGAACTGAACCTTAACTTCTCTTTAGAAAATTTCTTGAAACTAGTCTAAAGACTCTTAGGATTCCAATTTTTTGAACCAGTGTATGAAGTGGACACATACAGCCAGTGTACCATAATACTTGTTTCTTAAATTTAGTTCTGAAGCATAGTGCTTGTATGATTTAACCTCCCTGATCACTTTCTAAATCTGTGTCCAGATTCTCACTGACTTCAAACCATATGCCTTTTAAAATAAACAATGGAAATGAGATCATGGTTATTTAATTTGTAGGTAATATTTCATTGTCATTGTTAGTAATTATATTGCTGTTGTTTCTCTTTTTACCTCATGAATTATCTTAACTAATTGTTACAATTTAGAAATATTCCAAACAAGTGGAGTAATTCGGATCCAGTGGTAGAATATTTTTGATAACAAAAAATAGCCTGTTCGTGGGTTTAGAAATGTAACTAGTAGTGCAAGATCATTAAGACCAGTAGTACACGATCAGAGGCAGACAGTTTGAGCCCACTTATAATGAAATGCCAGAAACTGGTGTAATCTGTTGTGTCATCTTAGATATCCAGCTAAATATTTCTGGTTTTGTACATGTGATATAGCAGCACTTGTAAACCATACTAAAGTCTAAGTTCTGTTTGTATCTTTATCTTGTACACTGTCTGCTAACCTGTACAATTACATAATGTATAGCAATATTAAGCAACAGTATTGCATATATTGTGTATAGCAGAGAACAGTGTTAGAGGATCATTGGAGTTGCTTAAAGTTAGGTGCCTTTCTTACAGGTTACGTGAGAGTGTTATGAAAAGTCCTCTTCTGCAGTACCAGGTATAAACCATCTTTATGAAATCCTGGAACTGTGAAAACTGCAAGGCTGAGGGTCTGTCAGGGTGAAGAGAGTAGCAGTGAAAAAAATAGGATTAATTCTTTTCTGTGACACTTAAGTAACTGATTTAAAGACAGGACACTGCCAAAGTGCAGAAAAGCTGCTGCTCCTGCAGGGCTGGACCTTGTCGAGTCTGCAGTTGTGCAAGGTTAGGTATTGCGGTGGGAGAGGAATTTACTTTTCTAGGGAGAAAAAAGAAACTTCAGTCCGGAGTCAATGATCATGTGCTCATGCCACCATGCATGTGATTCCAAAAATTTATTCTCACTTAACATCAATGGCTTTTTCTAATACACTTAAAACTTACAGTGATAAAGACTGAGTTTTTTGAAAATTGTCTTTGTTCCATTAAGGTGGTATAATACTTCTCTGTAGCCTCCCAGTAATAGTAACATAATTCATTTAGCTCAGAAGATTATAAAAATTTCTAGATTATCATTATTATGTACTTTAACATTTTCCAAAACATTGTTTAAAAGTAGGGTTTAATTATTATCTCTGATAGCATTAGTGTATGTCTGGAAGGCTCAGTGCATCTTGGTAGTCAAAAGGGTGTTCCTCAACTTTTTCAGCTTCTGTTTCTCTTCAAATACAGCAGTGTACTTAGTTAACACATTTTAACACTGATGCTTTTGTTTGCTAATACTAACAGTCCATGAAGATCTAGCCTACATCTGGACAGTTTATATTTTGGGATTACTTCACATAAAATCTTTCAAAGTTTTGTTTATTTTTACTTACTTTGAAGCTGAGTGACATGCGAATATAGGGTGTTTTTTCTCAAAGAAGTGTTATGATGTGGAATTATTCAGGAATATCTGCAGTGTTTAAATTAATAAGCTCTTTTAATTCACAATAACGTCAAAGGATACACAGCTCAGTGACTTCATAAAGCATTTTCAGCCATCCTTTGCTAAATATTTTGAGCTGATGCAGTTGAAAAATGCATTCCTTTCTTGTTGATCAGAATAGATTTTCTCTTGAGAAATAAGTTTGCATTGTAGCACAGAGATATTAAACCTAGCTTTACATCTCTGAGGCACTGTAATCCAGCCTGAACCACTGCAGGTAAAATGCTTGTGGTAGCTAAACTTGCTTGGCTGTCTGAAAATCATGCTTCAGTCAAAGATGAACTGTTGACTAGACATACATAGGTAATGCCATTCACTTTCACAATGTGAATGCCTATAATTTTGAATGACTTCTGGAAGAAAAATACCTTGCAAGATGAAAACTTAGGCATTTTCCCCATCCGATCCATTGACTGGCTCTTGAATAAATTGTTATTTAAAGGTTCTTAATACTTAAGTTCTAGATCTTGTAGGGTAACTGTATATCACAGCTGTGTTTTAAGCTAACTGAACCATCATTTAACTTAGTTATCTTTAGATGATTGCTTGACTGTTTTTATCATGGTGATTTGGCTAAAGCTCTCTGCTACTAGCATAGTTTTTGCTCCAGTAATATGAGGGTTTCTTATACGAAATAATCACAAGCAATTGCATTTGACATTGTGTTAGAAATGTTAAAAAATGTCTGCAAGTATCCCTTCATTCGCCAGTATTGTGTTGGTTATTTATTAAAATTATTGTGCTGGTTGGCATTGTTTTGCTTAGTGGACCCACTGCTGGTCTGTGAACTTATTATAAAGGGCACTTTCAAAGACATGGAAGAGCCATTTTGCACATTGTTAGATACACTGTGATCTGTAAGCTGTGTTTAACTGCTTCCATGCTGCATCACATAATTCAGAGAGTAGTCATCAGGTATGTCCTTTCTCAGAGTGGCAGCATATGAAAAGATTGCCACTGTCAGGATGAGGATCCAGTAGCAAAGAGGTTAAAAAAAAATCACTCTCTCTCTGCAGAGCAGATACAGCTTATTCTTGTGTCCTTTTGAGTACTCATATTTCTTTTCCTAGAGAAGTTTAAAGGGCATGTGAAAGCATTTGTTATTGAAGGGATGTCATGGGTGGTCAGCCTCAGGTTAGCTTTGCTTTGCAAAGGCAGAACAGCCACATGGAGTTCATTTCAAACTGTTTTAAGACAGTACTGCAGACACTATGAAACACACAGTGAATCCAGATAAAGTATGTTGATATTATAGTTTGATTTCCAGTTGAGAACTGTAAATCCATCTTAGCTGTTGACACAGTTCTAAATGTATATCTTAGATGTTGGGGTTTTTTTATATATTGATGAGATGTCTCAGTTATGATTTTTTTTTTCCCCCCCATGGAACTTGTTTCCCTAGATTTTTAATCTAATTTGATAGAACAAGTTTCATTTGGAGTTTTTCTTGATAAATAAGAATTCTTGTCAGAAAACATCCTGTGGAAATTCAGCTGTATGTTTTGAGATAATGTAATTTGGTTTGCATTGCAGTCATGCACACTGAAAATGCAGTTGACATTAAATATTAATGTAACTTCCTGTACCTTTTGGATTTGGACCTTTTGAAGTTGCAAGACTTTTGTAGGTTATCTGTAGACTGCCTTTTGAGGGACACTCAGAGACCATCATGAAGATTATATTTGCCAACAGAGATAATAGGAAGTGTGTTTCATGCTGGCTAAACTATGTGGGGTGGTTTTATCATGGAATTTTATTAGTTATGTGTGTACGACAGTTTTCAGGCTATATTCACTGTACAGATCTTTTAAAAAGTATTATTTTGCATCTAAATGGAAAAGATCTTTATAAAGCTCCATCCTGAAGACAAAAACTTTACAAATTAGTTCATAATATACATACTGCAGTATATTTGCATATCTTGTAGTGCTGTGTTGTGTCTGCATAATTAAAATTAATTTAGTAAGCAGTTTGATCTACTTTAGTTGATCTTGGAAAATAATGCTCTCAGTATGTGTCACACATGCTTTGCATGAATTTAAACTGTGTGACTGTCTTTTGTCTGGAATGATCGTCCGTCTGTTCTCTTTTGAATAGAGTGGGGTTTTGTGTGTAAAGAATGACAATGTTAAACTCTGATTTATTTTTGTAACTGAATTTGAAGAAAGAGTTTTACTTAGTGCAGAGCCTAAGTTTGTTAAAATTATTTGTGGAAGAACCCAGCCAACAGATATCCAATGAAATTTTTCTTCAGTGCTGCCAGTTACTGTTCTCTCTAACAAATGTTTTTTCACAATCAGTTCATGGGGTAAAAAAGCCTAAATCTAAAATATCTCTATAAGGAACTCCTCCTAGGTATTCTGATGTAAACTGAGCTGATCTGTGAGCCTTTGGTGGCTTGTAGAGGAAGGAGTGCAGTGGTTTCTGAGTTAGCACCCGAATGCCTAAACATCTGAACTAAACAGATAACTGGCATTCTACAGAAAGTCAGTAAATTGGAGTTGGGTGTCTAAGTTGGTTCGGAATCACTTGTGCTTGAAAGTGAAAGCTCAGCATCTTCACAGAACTATGTGCAGACACAGTAGGCTTTTAAAACCTTCATTCTTCTTATCATATTTAGCCTCAACTTTCTAACAATTGTAATTGTCCATAGAAAACATTTCAAGATAAATGCATTATCAGGTTTTGAAATTTTCTTATTTTTGTAAATACTAGGACCTGGGGGGCAAAATAAGGGCTATATTGTGGATTAAGTGAAATATCTCAAGGCTGTGCTTTTCTGATAACTGAACCTGAAGTGACCTTTCTCAGACACAATTACAGAGCTGTATGTTTTTCCTTTAATTTCATCAGGGGTTTAATTAGTATACAAATAAAACTTCCCTTATCTTCCTTTCTACCTAATTGGCTTGTCTTCGCTTATATATGAAGAATGTGAAAATGGGCTGTAATTAGGGTGACCGTGTTAACCTTTTTTTCTCAAATGTACTGTTGCCTAAAGGCCTCAAGGCCTAAAAACAGTGCTTTGGATTATTGCTTTGCAATCACTATGGCTCTCCCATAGGTTTTCTCATGAGCAGAAGGGCTTTGGGTGCTGCAGGTTCCCACTGCTTAACGGGATCTTCATTCTTCTCCCCACTAAATGTTTATTGATTATCTCAGTGCTCCACACTCAGCCTCCAACAACTTAATATCAGGTGACAGTCAGGAGAGTTCTCCAAGTAATTAGAGTGGAGCATTGAGGGAACAATTAGGAGCAGAGTTATTAAACTTGATTTATCCTATTCTCTCCTGAACACTTTCTTGGATATCAGAACATCACACTTTCACAATCTACCTTAGCTGAGAAATTAGTGGCTAACCTGCTGCTTATCATTGTTGCCTTGCTGCCTTGAGGCACACCCTCTTGGTTTCAGTCACTCAGCTGGAAATATTAGAGTCCATAAAGTTTATCAAGGGTTTTAATTAGATCAATCTGAAGAAGGGAAAAAAAAGAGGCTTAGCAGCCATTACTTTAGAATATTCCACACTGTATTTGAACAATTTCCAAGACTTGACTTTAACCCACAGTAGTAAGGAGTTTCAAGTGAATGCTGAAACTGTTTTTAGAGTGCTAAAATCAGTTTACATTTTGCTTAGTTATTGCAGTGTTATTGATAAAGTCTGAATACTTTGGAGATTTCTGTAAATAATGGTGAAAGTTTTGAATATAATAAAGCAGCTCTTCAGTGATATATTTGATTTAATTTCTATATTGCACTGTCACCAGATAGTGTGGATTTCTGGCCATGCCTCTGAAAGAGTTAGGCTTCATGCTTTCATCCCTGTTATTGCCTCATTATTGCTTGTGCTTGCAATTGGTAAGCAAGATTGCTTAGCAGCTCCCAGAACATTTTGGCACCTAGTGGGTCTCCACCATTTGGTTCAGTGATGAAAGCTTTGTGCTGGAGCAGACAACTCTTCAGCCCCTGTAGAAGGATAGCTGTCTAATAAAAACAAAATAAATATGCATAATGTTCCTATTATCCTGTCTTTCTTCACTCATTTAGACCACTACAATCTTGGAGTCAGACTCTGTTCCAGCAGCCTCTACATCAAAAGTTGCTTGCATCAAAATATTAGCAGAATTATCTATTCTGCGTCAGCCAGAGCTCAGTTCTGTGACTACATCTTAAAAACAGATCTTTCAATCAGATGGAAAAATGGGGTAACAGAGCATTGGCACCAGAGATGATGTTCTCTGTTCAATAAATTCTGTTTGTCAAAAGATGGGAATGTGTGTGTAGCGGGACTCAACTTGGTTGTCAGAGCTGTTCCTCCATTCTGACTTAGCCTAAACTAAGCAAACAGTAAGCACAATAAATGGAAGAAATGTTCTTTGTTCTCAAATTAAAGACTGCTCTTTTTATTCTTATTAATCTACATCTGGTTTCTTGGAAATAATTTTTCTGAAAATTAGACAATTCACAAATTCAGCTGTTCAGACAGGGCTTTGATAGCTCCCTGTGGCATTAGGGTAGAATTTCTGAAAGCAGCACTTTTGGTTTTGGATATCTTCATGCTAATAAGGCAGTGGAAGAATGACATCTGTGTGTTTATCTTTTTCTAGGTGAAAAACAGCATTATTCATTGAAAATAATGACATAAGAGGCAGAATAGAGTTATTCAACCTGTAGTAATTTGAGCAAGACTAATATTAGCATTTCTTGGGTTTAGAGTTTCTAAAATAAACTCCTGATTTTTTTCTTTTTATTACAGCAGTGATTAATCTCAGCCTGGATTTTGTAAATTGATGAACATACAGTTCGGGTAGTAGTGCTATGTCTTCCAAATACAGTTGAAATAACTTGTTGCTTTTTTGTCTTGAGAAGTGTTTGAAGATAACAATCCACAGTTTTCAGTTTGCTTTGCAGGATTATGCAATTTTATGCTGTACATTATTATGTTCTAGAAATTTTCTCTAGCATATTGGTTTTTTAAGTGCTTTTGACACTTGGCTAGGTCTGAAGCTTCTTCAGATTAGTCGAGTTTTCAGTGCCCTCCACATTTTTATCAGTCTTTTGTATATACTGTTCTTAATACATATCCACAGCATAATACATATTCTCTGGGTTCCACATTCCAGGTCAAGTAGTCCTGAGTACAGATTATACAGAGCATTCTTAGAATTTAAGCAGAAAACATATCCATAAATTTTGAAAACATGGTGCAAGATCTCAGTCTTGCAAGTGTGTACCCTTCTGTATCCCTCTAGATCAGTTTAGAATCAGTCAGGGAATTTGCATTTTTTAAAGAATGTTTATAGCCACCTACTATAATTTCTTTCTGAAAATGCAATTAACAGTTGTAAGTAAAATGTAACATTTAGCAAACTATGAAATCACATTATTAATACTTCAGTCTGTAGAAGTATTGATTTATCCCAGCAGAAAGGAGTAGCAACTAGATAGATTCCGTATTAATTAATTCTGTGTGCTATTTGTCATCTATTAAATTAATCTGAATTGATTTAAAGGATGTTGTGTTAATTCTAAGACAGAGAGAAACATTTAAAAAATATACATACTATTTTGTGTATTGAAAAAGTAATGTTAAAATAGTGAAAGCACCATAAAATAGCGATTTATTCTTAGCAAGAGTTGCAGCAAAAATGCACTCAATGCACTAAGAGAGTATTAGATTCTTGTCTTTAATCTTGAAATTCCTGAATAGTGCAGAATATTTAAATAAATGCTGGTTTGCTTATTCCCTTTCTTTGTGAGTTCTTTAATGTTAATTTTATAGTAAGTTTTGAGAATATTCTGTTCTTTTTAATGCTGTACTCCTGATTATTTCCACTGTGTTTAGATCTGGTATTTGTAAATATAGTACATGTATCTTTATGTTAGAAAACATGTTTGTACAAAGGCAGTATTCTAAAAACTTGGGGTTCTGAGTTAATGTTTTTGCTAGAGAATTCATAAAATCTTAGTATGTAATGGTCCAAATCTACTTCACAGTTACTCTGTTTTCCACTTTGTTTAATAGCCTATGGCATAAATTGAAGTTAATTATTTGGGCTGACAACTAACTCTGCTTTTTGTCTGCTTGCAGAGACTCTCCGAGGCAAAGATGGAGCTGAGAAGAAAAGATCAATCTCTGTGTCAGCTCAATAGACTTCTTACCCAGCTGGAGCAGGACAAGCGTCGACTGAAAGAGAGCATCCATGATGCAGAGAGTGCCCTCTGCATGGCAGTGAAGTGAGCGCTGGGACCTTGGGGAGATCACTTAAAACGGACAAAAGATCAATTCTTACTTTCATGCACAGGGTTTTAGCCCTGGCTAATATAATGCTGGAAAACAAAAGTACTTCTGTCTCTTTGAAATTCAGTGATAGTTTTCTAAAAAGAAAACTGTTAGTTGAAGATACTATGGTATGTTTTCTGTAGTTATCCTATTCTGGATCCTGAAATAGCATGGGCATTTTTGTTTGCCAGTTATCTTACTGATTTGACAACATCTCTTTGGCAGATCTCTGATACTCAGTTTATTTAAGAAATGCCTGCTTGTTTTCTCTATTTCCACATCATCTTTTTATAGAGAGATACAATTTTTTATATCATAAATGCAGAAATGTCAGCTAGGTGACAGGTCTTAGCTGCCAAGGGGGCTGAAACCCATTTGAACATAGTCTTATCTGTGGAACAGAATAGATCTTTCAGGTGATTTCAGAGAGGTTTGAATTTAGACATAAAACCTACGCCTTTTTTATACCCCAACCTGGAGAGGGGAAGAAAATGTTCAGGGACCAGTCGTGAAAAAATTGGTAGTCAAAAGGTGTTCCAATGACTTGGATGAGATTATTACTAAACTCTTACAGTCATATAGTCAGATAAAAAGATAAATCTTTGCAGACTCTGTTACATGTTACTCTTATTGTAGTAGGTACTTTAAATATTGTTGGTCCACAGCTAAGGTTTTTTAAAAAAGTTTAATTTCAAATTTAAATTTCTCATTATACCCAGAATACATTAGACCTCTGAAGAACAATAGCTTAGAAGCTTTAAGGGTTTTATGCACAAGTGAAATAATGTAATTTAGTTATCATTGAAATGTTTAACAAGCTAATTAAAATGACGAATGTTATTTGGTATGAGTGTATTAAAGCAGATATGACCTGAGGAAGGATTTGTTCTAGGAAGGTTGCTCCTTTCTACCCTGCCCCAACTTATTTTATGCACTCTAGTAAAGATCGCTCCCTGTGGCCCTTCTTATATTCAGAAAAGGCTATTTTAACGTGGTTTTAAAATTGGTTTTATTTCTGTATATAGCAGTTGAATATTGACAAAAGAAAAAAACATACCATTTGTTGTTTTACCAACCTTCATAACAGGTCTTTTTTTACATTTGCAATGTATAAACAAAGTAGGTGAGATAGACTTTACTTTTGTACGGAGAATCTTATGTTGCTACCTTTTCCATAATTGGAGTGATTGTAAGCAGTGCATGGATGTCTGTCTTTCCTAATCTTTTGTACAGCTTTAAAGGATAGCAAGATGGCTGGCTCATTCTGAGAATGGCAATCTTGATTTTCATGCAGTGGTGGCCAGCAGTTCTGTTCCGCTTTCCTCCAGAGTAGGAATCAGTATAAATAAGTGTCTTATAGCAATGAACTTGACAGAAGTTTAGTAGCCTTTTGGTCATTTCTCTGCTAGGCAGAAGCTATCAAACCACCCCAGCTATTGTGTAAAAGGTGATGTGAACCATGTTCCTCATGCCTGAACTACGTTTCTGGATAATAATCCTAAAGAATAGTTCTGTGATCCAATTCCAATTTCCCTTACACCTGTAGGAGTTCATGAATATATGAAATAAAGATTGAATAAAATGTGGATCCTGACATGTCATAGGAGTGCAATAGGTTAATTATTTAAACTTTTTTCCTAGGTGCTATAAACAAATATTACCAGACTTCTGTTTTAAGATGTTATTTAAGATAATAATCAATCACAGTCAGAGGGTTTGCTGTTCTCAAAAATAAAAACGCAAGGACCACCTATTAACCTGGGTCTCAAATTCCATCTAAACGTACTTTCCGTTTTTATGATGAACACTGGAGAATATGCAAGGAACTGACTGACTTCTGTGTCAGTAACTAAGTTAGAAATTAATGGTGTTGAACTGTCTCTCTTGAACTGTCTTCACCCATCCAAATAGCAGTTGCTTCATAAATGAGGCCAGCAGAGAAGGTGAACATCACATCCTTGTCAATCTAGTCCAAAGAAGGGCAGGATACTGAAAAGAGAAAAATCCGTGACAGCTTTACTAGGAATGTAAAAGTCAATCCCACATTTCTGGCCACCTTCCTCTATTTGCTGTTCAGATATTATGAATCAAGAAATGAGGAAGCAGTGGTCATCACACCATATTTACATAGCTGGCAAAGTAAATGACAGTCCTGGAACATTAAGATCTATCAGCTCTTCTGGCATAGATTCCATTTGATTTCCTCCTGTGTTTTGCTGGTCACCCTGTCCTGTTCCCCTTAGTCATATGGTATTATGCAACTTTATTTCCATTTCTGTCAATGCATCAGATGAGACCAACGTTTTTATGGCAGCATGACTCATTAAAGCTGTTTTTCTTACGGAGGCCCTAATCTACAAAAAGGCATGAGAGTAGTATTTCATTCTCTAAACTTCTGTGTTGTAAGGATAGGTTCCTTGACTGTACGTGTTTTGGAAAAGGACCAGTGGAATATTCAGGTTCAGAGAAGACAGGAAGATTTATATGCATATAAGGACATAGTTGTTAGGCCCCTGTAATTTATGAAGAACATAGAGTTTGTCACTGTTTTCCAGTATGAGAGTGTAATCTCTTCCTGCTAGAGCCAGGACTCCATTCAGCATGCCCTTTTTATATAAGACTGCATATTTCTTCTCCAAGAACATGATAGTTGTTCATTGATATGCCTATAAATACAGCTAGTTTAACTGCTTATACACAGTAGAAGCATCTTTTGTATGGAAATGTGCCAAACAGTGGTCCATGAACTATTTTTTAGGGTTTTTATTGGAGATATGAAAAGGAGTTACAAACATAACAGTTTGAGTTATCAACAAGTATTTTTCAAGACATGATGGTTATAAAGTAGCAGAAAGTTAATTTCTACATCAGCAGAGCTTCAGTTCTATTAACTACTCTGGTTTATTTTCTCTTGTAACAGAGACAAAGAATTGATTATTAGTTATATGAAATCTGTGGAAGCCACTCTTCATAAGGTAAGCATTTAAAGTGTTTCCTCTGCATTTTTATTTCCAAACACATCAAGGTTTTACAGCTGCTCGTTCTCAGGGAAGGAGTGGAGTAGAAGTTATAAAGCCACTTCCTTTTCTTAGTTTAAGTTTCCACCTTCAACTTTTTTTATTTCCAAAACCTATTCGTATTTAGTGAAATAAAATAGAAATTTGTAGTACATGGACTTATTATTTTTAATGTAAAACTTACTACAAAATTAACCTTTGTTCCCTCAATCACTGAGCACTATTTCTGGTTACCAAGTTGTGCAAGGTTTAATCCTTGCTGGGATGAGACAACACGTTGCCGTTGCCCCTCCCCCACCCACGCCAGTCGAGTTGGAAGTTAAACACAGACCCCGGCTAAAATAACAAGAAATTTAATACAACAGAGTGATAGAGCAATCTGAATAACAACAGTATCAATGGGTCACAACAATCAACAGCAATAACAGTGAACAAGACAAAAGATATACAGAGAAATACCACTAAATGATCAAGGAGCAAACTCACCCTGTGTATGGCAAAAACCAAAAACAGAAGTGAAAGGTAAAAAGGCTCCGCCCCTGGACCTGACGCCAGCATGGTATGAATAACCCGGCTGGAGATCCCTTCCCCCTCTCTCTCTGCTGGGGAAAACTTTACTCTATCCTGGTTGAACCAGGACACAAGTGAAGACTATTGATCATCCAAACAATTCATAATTGCTGAGTTAACTGACTCTACTGAGCAAGGCAGAGGTCATCTGGTGAGGTCACATACATGGTGGCTATAAGATATTTGGCTTTGTGTATGCTACTTTAATCTTTGATACATGGTCGGAAAAGATGGTAAGTATTAATCTGTAATCAAAAACTTCCATGATATTTTTTTACAACTTTTTTTAAGTTGAGTAATAATCTTAAATTGTCTTGGACTTGTACTATTTTGTGCTGATACAGTATTCTTTGAAGGTCCAGCAAAGCTGTATATATTAATTATTGGGGGAAAAGTGCTGTTTGTAACTCTAGTGGCTTGTTCTTCTATAACTGTTTTTAGTCCAGAGCAACACAGAGCAAAAGAAGTGTTTTTATTACCTTGGAGTGTTTGTTTCCAATATCACATCTTGAATTCCCAGAAGCATGGGAATCTATCCTTATTTTAATT
Organism: Athene cunicularia; assembly: GCF_003259725.1. Lineage (NCBI taxonomy): Eukaryota > Metazoa > Chordata > Aves > Strigiformes > Strigidae > Athene > Athene cunicularia. The sequence goes on along the minus strand of NW_020799143.1, from coordinate 22,847,646 downwards.
TCTGTGCATCCACATAAACTGCTGTTAATTTAATTTTCAGATACTTTTTTCAAGTTTCTCTTTGCTTTTAATCTTCACAAAAAGTGACCTAAACTGTTTTAGCTACAGCGAACTGTGCTGATAGATAACGTCTTCCTTTGTGTCCCCATCTTCTTCATACTGGCTTATTTTAAGCTTTGTTAATCTATAATGCAGAAAGTGCTGGTTTTACAGCAACATGTATGTGTAATGCCCTTAGCCTTGAGAATTTATTGTTTTGGATTGAAAGTTTACATTTTGATTTAGAAGACAGTACTGTATATGTACAAGGATCGAAATGTTTGGGGAAAGGTTATAGGGAAGGTCACATGCCTAGTACTGATTATCCTGATGCAGTGAATGGATCAAGAAACTGCCATCTTTTGGAATTTTAGTTGCCATATCTGCTTCTTAGTTCTGTTGAGTAGCAGAGTAATTTATCCTTTCTGGTTTGTCAACCTAAAGAATGAGGAAAATATAAGAATTATAAATGTCAGGATGCACCTTTCAGCAGGAACTAAAAAGAATTAATTGTAAATCATTCATAATTTTACATATCATTTCTCCTAGAAAAACAAAGGGAAATTATTGATCTTTGGGAAATATCTGAAATGTAAACCCTACATAATAATGGTAGCTAATTATCTAACATTAATGAACACGGCTTATGTGTAAATTGTCAAGTTTACACTATTTTCTTGAAGGTTTTCTCTCACAGTGAAACATTAGAACATGATGAAGTAGATAAAATACTAGTAAAGGAACCGAAAGCCTCCTTTTCCCCCCATAAAAATTCTGGGATCTGGTTTTGTTTTAAAAAAATAAAAGAAAATGGATAAAGTTTAGAACAGGTACTGCTATTAGCTGCAGATATATTTATGGCAGTTTGAAATTAAACATTGTATTTCTACATTGAAGTATTTGTGAGCAAATATCCACAAAATTCCGCTGCATCACTTGCAGGATCTTGTTATCAGTGCATAATGCTGAATTTTTGCCTGTAGCGCTCAGAGGGATTTTACAGACATCCTTAGTAATCTTAGTTATACTTGGGATAAAAGGATATACACTGATATCTGTTAAAGCAACCTCATTCTTTTCTGTACTCTTGCCACTACAAGAATTCCAGAAGGCAGCAATATAGGTACTAGATCATCTGCCTTTGGTAATACTTGGGTGTAACGTTCAGCAAACAAAGCAAGAAGCAGCAGAGGTGAGGGAGGCAATCTCTCTGCGTTCTTCTGATACAGCTCTAGACAAGGGATCATTTACAACAGTTAATGCTCACCCTGTGACTGGATGGAAAATCTAGAATCATACATTTGTCAACAAGTTCTTGGTCATGCTTGTGCCAAGAATGATTCTTTTAAGACCATTTCAGAACTACCTTTTTAAATAATCATGAATATTTATGAAGCATAAATGCTGAAGAGCATTAGAATGTGCTATATTATGAGAGAAAATACTTTTAGCAGCTTCATAACCTGCAAGATATACTTTAGAAGGTTATTTTTTGTCTTGTCCTGGGTCTTGTCATATTAGCTATCTTCATCTGACTCCTGGAGCTGGATTATTTGCACAAGAGTTCCTGATACCATTAAAATAAGAGATCTCTCTTGGTTTTATACCATCTAAATATTGAAGACAAATATCAAAGTGCAAAGCAAATGTTTTACCAAATGTAAAAAATACACCACCAAGGGCAAACAGAGGACCTCAGGATTATTTTGGTTTGGTACAGTTTTATTCTTATAATATTATAGATGACCAAAAGGTAATAGTTGAATTTTTAAAAAAATCTAGGTTTGGAAAATCGATATGATTTTGTTGTTGTTTTTCTTCCCTAGAATCTATTAGATATCCTTAAACTGAAAAACTTAGCAAAGTAGAACAGTTTTAAACATTGGCTACTTACAGAACCTGTGACCATGACTTGACCAGTTCCTTTGGGGGAAAAGAAAAAAAAAGCCCACCTAAGATGCAAAATGGTAACAGAAAGAAAGTAATTTTTACTAAAAGAGTTTTTATAAGAAATTCCATCTGCTTGAAGTTCAGACATAAAGAGTTTTCTTAAAATCTTCTGATCAAGAGACAAAGCCTTTAAGTAAATGTCTTATTTTAAAACCCATCTGCAGTCCTGCTTTTATATATGAAAAATAAATTATTTCTTGAAACACTTCCCTCTCAAAAATATGTTCAGAAGTTATTTTTGTTAAAAATATACCCTTATTGTACTTGTTGATAAACCGTATTTAGTTATTAATTTCTTCTGTACTTCTTAATGTCACATTGGCACAAACAGAGCAAGAGACCTTAAATCAGTTCATTTGATACAACTAGATTCTTTAAAATTTGTTAGTTAATGATTTATTAGTTTCAGTAATCCCATCAGTGGAAGAAATCACTTTACACTCTCTCTGCTAAAGTCTTCAGCTTTCCCTTTGTATTGTTTCTCAGTTTGAGTGCTTGTGGTGGGTTATCCTTGGCCAGCAGCCAGATGCCCACCCAGCTGTTCTCACTCCCCCTTAACAGGACAGGAGGACAAAATAGGATGAGAACATTTGTTCATTGGGATATAGACAGGGAGATTGCATACCTAGTTACTGTCACAGGTAAAACAGAGTTGACATGAGGAAAGTGATTTATTTATTAAAATAGATTTGGATAGTGAGGAACAAAATAATTAGCATCCTCCTGCCTTTTAGTCTCAACTTCACTCCTGACTCCTCTGTCCATGCTTTGAGGCACAGGGGGATGAAGGGCATGGAATTGCAGTCAGTCTGTAACAACTCCTCTCAGCTGCTGCTTTCTCCTCCTGCTGTTTCCCTACTCCAGTGTGGGCTTTCCACATGGGCAGCAGTCCTTCAAGAGTATCTGCTCCTGCATATGTTATCCATGGACTTCTGAGAAGTTCATGTTCCTTCAGGAACATGTTCAGCAGAGCTGTTCACCTGCTTTGGCATGGGGTCCTGCATGAGCTACAGTGTGGTCATGTGCTCCAGCATGGTCCTCTCTGTGAGCTGCAGGGAAATACCAGATCTAGTGCCTCAAGCACTTCCCCTGCCCCTACTCCATTCCCAACTTCTTTTCTGACATTGGTGTTCACAGAGCTGTTTCTCACTCTTTTTCTTCCATCCTCCTCTACCTGTGTGGTGGTTTTTGCCTTTTCTTAAATACATTTGCACAGAGGGGCTCCCAGCTTGGCTGAGGGCCTCAGCCATGCCCTGTGGTGGGTCAGCTGTTGTGTCCAGCATGGGACAGCCCTGGTCTCTGCCCAGAGAGACTGTGCAGCAGCGTCTACTGCCAGTACCACTACTTCTTCAGCCTCCTTAAATCCCTCTTCTCTAAACTCTGCCTATGCAAAACACCACCATGGGGAGTCATCCCAGTGAGTCGGCCTATACAGAGACAGAAAATTGTTTCTGTTGCCCCTTGTACTCTTAACTATTAAAGTCTTGACAAGCTTTATGGGCTGGCAGAGTTTTCAGCCTGTCCCAGGCCGCTTTGCTTAGGATTTGGCTATTTTAACAGGTTAATAAAATACTGTGTCTTCACAAGCTTAGACTGTTACCCACTACTCAGTGAAGCTGATGAGCTGTGATAATGAGTCAGTAACAAACACATAAAACCTCTCACCCCTCCCATATTTTTTTTCCCCAATACCAGTTAGCGACCTACTCATTCTGACATTTTGTGACAGTTCAGGGATCAAAGCAGTGTGCTTCTGGCACTTGTTCAGAAAAATTCTTCTTCATCCACTTCTGTAATGCACTTCATTTCTGCTGACTGAAAGGTTCATATGCCAGCTGGCAGAACAGCTTCCATGCAGACCCCTCAGTGGTTGTACCTTGAAATCCTTCCACCATTGTGTTTCATTGCCTCACCGCTGCTCCATTTCCATCTCAGCTGTCTTCTCTGAAATGTCCTGAAACTGTCTGTGCATGAGATTTGAACCTCACAGTTCTATCAGTTGAAAAAAGTCTGAACACTGTACAATACATTCTGTTACATACAATCCATCCTGTTACATACTTGTAAAATACAAAGACAAAAGTATCTTTCCTTATCCAGTTTAATGAGATCTTTAATACAGGACTAAGAGACCGTTGGAGATGGGCTGAGACCATTGAAGACTTGAGAATTAGTAACGTTGTAGCATTACATTGCTGTTTCTGATGTGGTCCACAACAATAAAATGCATTTCCTTACGATAGTTGTTTTATGGCCTGCAAGAAATTAATTTAAAAGGGGTTTAAGTCCACATACAAGTGACTGTATCAGTAAAAACACTCTGTATAAGTGGCATTAACTCTTAGTTCCAGCAAGAAGACCACAAATTGATCAGGCTTTATAAAAACAGAAGAGTTATGAGGCTTAAGGTGGCTACCAGAATCAGACTTCAGTAGGTGTGACCTGATACTTTTAGGTGTACTGATCAGCTATGTTTCTTGAATTAACTGGGATTTATACTCCATCATATTATTTAGTTATCTTAGTAAAGCTCTTGTGTTACAAGACCTCAGCCTGAAGATTTTTCCCTAGCCTAATGTCACTCCCAGAGCTGTTTCTTTTGAGTATTTAAACACGTTAACAGAATAAAGCCTACTTGTGTCTGTGCGTTTAGGGTCTATTCATCACTGTGGTCCTTCATTGTTCTAAATTGACCCTATCACAAGCCTGTTGAAACAGTGTGTATATGTACATGCAATAAAATCACAAAGAAAACCCAGTTAGAATATTAAAATTCTAAATGACTGGTGTAAGAAGTTTATAGTAGGAAACAAGCTATTGTTTCTCTGTGATAAGAAAAAAATGCAGTAAAAGATTATTTTTGCCCCTCCTCTGTCTCAAATTAGCACGTCTTCATTTCAGTGTTTTATGAATTACTTCTGTTTCACTCCCTAGTAATCTGACTTTCTTGATCCTTGTTCCTAAAGATCGGTTGTGCAGGACATACAGGTGTTAGCACAGCTGGCTTGCTGATGACAACTCTGTCCATATAGCTGTCTAGTGTGTCATCACTCATATTGTTCAGTGTCATTCTGACCTAGCCAAGCTAAAAATGGTACTCCAGCTCAAGAGGGATTTAAAAACCTTGACAAACTAAAGCGAAGACATTGCCGAATGTCATATCCATGTGCTTAACTGTTCTCAATTTAGACATATCTAAATAACTAATTTCAGGGTGCATTTGTCGTCTTTGTCTTTTGTTGTTTGTTTTTTTGTTTTTGTTTTTTTTTTAATGGCTAAATACTTTTGTGTAGTTTGCCTTCAGTAAGGAGAAATCCTTGCTTGGAGAATTGTGGAATTACTGAATACATAAACTATTATTTTCTCTAGACATAGGTTCATTTTCAGCCCAAGGTCACTGAAATCCATTCATAGGGGATGTATTATAGTGCACATCCTGCAACTACAGCGAAGCTTAGGTGCAGTGGTCAATGTCTGCAAAAAACAACTCTGGATCAAATTAACATCTTATTCAACAGAGCATGGAGTGTGTGTTTGTGTGTATTAATATGAGAAAGCTTGAATTAAGCTTATAGGTGAGCCTGGGATGGTATTCTACTTGGAGAATTAATTTCCGGAATCTTGATTAGTCTTTCAAAAAAACCCAACAAAAAAACCCCAAAGCCAACCAACCAACCCAAAACAAAAGGCAGTCATACCCAAAGCATCAGTTATATGAGATATGCCTCCTTACACAAATGCTGTTATGCAGTAATTAATGTTCTTTTAAAAAACACCTGTGAAATATCTTGTATTGTAATTAAACACAGATTTGTGTGGCGGTAGTCAAAAAGGGTAGTCAATAAATCACATGCTAATACAGAAATTTTTAGTAGATTTTTAAGTAAGTGAAAGATTTGCTATACCAAATTACGTTCATATTTGGCCACCTACAGCAGGGTATGTGCAAGTGTTGTTTAAAACCTCCACTATCAACAGTCATCAGACCCTTGGGTTTGAGGATGTATTCCTTCTTTTGATGAAAGAGTATGCAGTGATCTGTTGGCCTTTAATAAGTACTCAAAACTAACTGTGATGGCTATATAACAAGTATCCATTCAACTGTATCATGTAGCTCTTTTTCCCTTTCCCTTCTACAAGGCACTATTTTGTCTAAACAAGATATGTTGTGATTTGGTGTAGTTGAGTTTGTTCTTGGTGGGGGGGGAAGGCAAAAAGTCTTTGAGGGTTTTTTTTTTGCAGGTCAACTGACTGGTTTAATTCCCAACATCATTCTTCAGCTGTTTCACTCTCTAATTGTGGCTGTAGTTTTCCAGTTTTTGGATGTCTGATTTAAAGTGCCTTCAGTTTAAGCAATGCAGTCTCTCTAGTTCTGGAGCAATCCTTGACTGTTGAAAGACCCTGATGGAAAATATTGTGTTCATGATTATATAGGCCCTCATTCAATAAAATTCAGTGACATACACTATTTTCTTATTTTCGAAGCAGACTCAGACTGGTGTTTATGAGCAACAGATACTAACAGATTGTCTTTTGGGACCGAAAGAGTGCTGTGGTATATACTTCTTCAAATGTCACAGGTGGCAAATCCTTCAGCAGATCTTTTGGGGTCTGTATACTCCCTTAAAAAACTAACACTTCAGGTGTGATCCCTGTTTTCTAGAGAGCCTATACTCAGTAATGACAGTTTAAGGATATATCCTTAGAAAGATCATCTCTATTGGCAACTTATTTGAATAACTGGTTATCAACACTATTCAGTACTATTGTTGGTGCAGATTCCTTCGTGTATATTCACTTGTATTTTATAGTATAGAGTAAGAGAACATCAACAGTCCATAACTAAACCTAAAAAATCATGAAGGTTTAATTCTGTCCACCAGTGTATATACTTTATTATTATCTTTAGTTCCATGATCATTTGTGCCACGGTAACAAAGACTTCCCTATGCAAATGAGTTACTGTATAACTTAATTATCTTAAAGTGCTTCTCATTTAAGAAGGTGAAAGACCATGATCAGTAGATGTGTGTGTGTCCTTGATTTCTGCAATATGTCCTTGATTCTACATGCTGCCCTGGAGGTATGGATATTACGCAGCTAAATCAGCCACATATTTACAAGAGTGTGGTTAAGACTAAGATGTGGTTTGTATTCAAACTGCCGCCTCCTATGTTAAAAAGTTCTCAGAACATTTTTGTTAATTATATGCCACATGCAGAATGTAACAGTGTGCTAGAAACCATTTTGCTTGCACTTTTTTAGCATGATTGGCATGACATATTTGTAGCTTCTGTTATCTCAGCAATATGGTCATCTCAGAGTCAAGCAGACTAAATCATTGTTTGCCATTCACTTATCGCCAGATCACTGCATCATTGTTTTTGTTCCACTGTTTAAGATGATTGCTATTAAAAGTAGTAGTAGGAAATGAAAGTAAAATAAGCCCAAAGTTTTTTATTTCTGGGTACTATTTTTTATGTGGAATTGGTGCCCTTTGAATTTATGAAAGGTTCTCCTATATAGTTTACATAGTGAAGTTTATATCCTAAACAATCTTACTTTCTTTTCACCAAAAGAAAGCATTGGATTAGGCCCAAAATAAGGAACTAAAAATCTCAGTTTTATTGTACCAGTCAGACAGTAACCGGGCACAAAGACATTAGGGAGGGTAAGCACATATTATTACCATTTACAACTTGGTAGCGTTTGGTACTGTCTCTACTGGCATAACTAGACATACCAGCTCAAACTGTGTGGAGGGAAAACAAAGTGAGCACAGAAGTGGACTGTAGACAAAATTACTGTTATTTCTAATCAGCAGAGACTTTTTAGTATTATTTTTGGACATGTAGAATTAGCCCATCAAATTCTACACCTTGGTTCAGTCAATATTGTAACTACAGTTTATTATTCAGTTTCAGCTTTGATCTGAATTCATCAGTACTTTATTGATTTTAAATTGAGTGGCTATAGTGTTGTCTGCTATGTTGCTCTCAATTAATAAGTTAAACACTGTCATAAGTCACTATACTCCTTTGTTTAAAAATGTTTTGAGTATTGTAGTAGAGTTATGTGGATCTGTTTGTGATTCTGCCTGTTTTCAGACAGTATCTCAGCAAAACTGAAAAATCTAATGTTCGTACTTAGCAGCCCACTGTTACAGTACTTACTATGCTCCATATAAAATTGCTCTTGTAACTTTTGTGTTCTCGGCCAAAATTATGTTTACTGAAATCAGAAATATCCAAAATCTTCACTAGCATTGGATATAGATACTTTTATTTTTTTCCCTCTTACTAATTTTGAGTATAGGGAAGTAGAAATTTTTTATCATTGCAATAAGCCTGATTAAATTATAAGGTTTTTTTAGATTATAGCATTAGGACTGTAGCCTAAGGAGACCTCTCAGGTGCCTTGCTTTAGATTTCATGTGGAGAAAAATAATTGTCATTAAACACAAAAAAGTCCTGAAACTTGCATCATAAGGCTTAACTACATAGGATGGTTTCCCTCTCTGTCAAGGTGCAAAAAAAAAAAAAAAAAAAAAGTTTTTCTTAAATAAAATTACCAGTTTTACCTTTGCTTGGTAGTTCTGTAATGTAAGTGTGTATGTGAGTATTGTGCTTCTTAGAGAATGAGAAAATAATCACTCTCCCAACTTTTGTCATTATCCTTCTAGTTCTCAAAAAGCAAATAGCCAGGAAGTGTTCTTAACTAAAATTTCATGTAATACAGCCTATCCAGGGTGATTCCATGCCGGTCATGACTATTATAGCTCTCCATTCTGTGAATAGGAGCCAACTTGAAGACTTTTTTCACATTTAGTGAAAAAATGTAATAATATTTGTATAGTATGTGCCCAGTTTTTTGTTCTGATGATTTTTCCCGAACCCTTTGAGTATTTTTCAAAGGAAAACTCTAGCTTAATTTTCTCTTTCTGTGTATGCATGTTCATAATGAGATTCACTCTTTATGATCTGAGTATTTACAAACATAAAATTTTGGGGCTTGTTTTTTTAGCTGTGAATCTTCATATCAAATACCAGGAGCTAATACATACTTTTCTGGTGCAGTCGTATTAATGGCATATGTTTACACAATTCAGACATTTTAAAAAATGGCTTTTGTATTTTGTTGTTTAGTGAGTGTCAGGCCTCAGTATTGGAGAGTTTGAAACTATTAGGGTTAAAAGGACTTCCACTTACTGTATTGTGTGTGTATTATACCTACATTGCTTATACATTGTTTTTTTTCCCCCCTAGTATTAGCAATCTGCTTTTGTACTTTGACACAGAGATTTCCCTTGTGAATTTTGTCACAGAAAAAAGAGAATCATCAATATCGTGGTTAAACTTGACTTTCAAAGCTAATAGTATCTCATTTGGGGGCTGAAATTTAATAAATTTTCTTTGATTCTGGGTGAGTTTTTAAACATCAAACAATGAATTGGCCAGGGTGCAGTAAAATATTTAGATCTATTGACTATAGTTCAGAAGGGTAGAAGGCAAAACACTGGTGGTTTGATGTTGATAAATTCTTAGTACCTTAATCCACATTAATGTTTTCTTTTATCTGTGTGCATACTGGCAGCAAAGACACTGAAAAGTTGGGATATAAAAGCTATAAAAATGTTAATCAAGTGTATGTATGTGTGTGTATCTATATGTGTGTGTGTATTTAAAGTAACGCATTTTGTTATATTCAGCAAGGTTAACATCTGACTGGAATTACACATGCTGACAGAACACTCTAGAGAGTATGTTTGTTCCACAGGACTGTATATCCTGAACCTAGTGCATGATGTGTGCAAAAAACGTGTAGAGGACCTTTCCTGTTATAAAAATTGCATCATAGTGCATATGTTTGGCAGCCACAGGTATTGACAGGAATTCTTAGGTCAACTTGGGAAATGTAAGACTCCCTATTCCCACAGAACAGAGCAATGAATAAAATAAAATCTTTTCTTCTTTGTATCAGTAGATTTACACATGCATACTTCTTTCAATCAGAGCAGATTTCAAAGGCTGGGCTATTGTTTGAAATATGTTAACTCATAATCAACATTTTACAAAAATCTAATTTTGTAAGTGGTTACAAAAAAGTAATCTGGGATTTAAAATGAATGAGCCTATGTTTTAATTCATGTTTGGTGAGTTCTTTTGGGCAAGGGAGTCTCTTAAGAACTGATATGTATTTCAAATAGTATTTAGCGAATGGTATATCTATTGATTTATATGTAGTATATATTTAGTATATGGTTTAGTATTAGACTATATATTGTTGTTAAAGACAGTAAATTATTTTGCAGTACTAGCTATTGCTACTCAACAGATACAGTCTATGCCAAATGAATGCATTTCATCTATTCAGTTGTACTAATATATATTTGTATGTGTGTCTATCCATCTGTATTAGAATCTAATCTGACTACTGGGATCTCCTGGAGGTGAAAATTATAATTTTTGTATTAAATAGAATGAAAACTGGGTGTGTGGCAGCATATGGTATATGAATGTAAGTGATGTGTCCAGGGAAGTTATGTGTTAAATATGTGTAATTTCACATTCATGCTGATGGACTAATTACATGTTGTGATATGTGGGAAAATGTTACATTTTTAACAATTATAACAATATTCTCTTGTGCAACACTAGTAAGTCTGTGTTTAAAAACAAAAGCGTTAATCAATTTACATCGCTCTGTTTTACTTACGCGTTTGTGTCACTGAAGGCACGCGAGTTAGTCTAAATTAAAACCAGTTTCTCGCTTAGTCAGCAGGTGGCACTGTGACACCAACGGCCTGTGGTTATGTTTGCGGCCATATGTAGAAATGACATTGATACTGCTTGGGGGTTTTGTTATAATATCCTTTCGTTTCAGACTGCCTGCAAAACTAGCTAAATATCAAACTGTCTGAATTTTGTGCAAATTGTAGCATTTCCCACTCCAAATTGGCGTAGTTAGAAACTGTGTAAAAGTTGATTAATGCCAATTAGTACATTATTTCTTACAGTGAGTCCACAATAAGAAATCTAGTATCAGGGTTGATTTGGGATTTTTTTCTCCTTGTGTTAATTGCAGAGCTACAGGTTGGTTTGTTTTGCTTTGTTTGAGGATTATTCATTTTAATCTGGGGCTTAACTGAATTGATATTAAATGAACCTTATTGTGGAGGACTGATATGATCTCCCTACAGTAGACAGAACTCACATGCCAGCTTCTTGTTTGTATGATCACACGAACTTTTTAATTTCATAGCTGATATTTGAGTCAGAAGGACAATTACTATTTGTTTTCTTAAAAGGTTTTTACAGGGGGCAGATCTGTGAAAGGTACATACCAGGTGGGCTTGTGAGCCCTTAGTATCACTTCTTTCCTTCTCATTTCAGACCAGGAGAAGATGCTTTTTCTTCTTAACATTCTCTCCCAGCACTCTGAATTAGAGATTTATTTGCAACGAAAAATCAATTAGTCCTAAATTTATTCATGGATTTCAGGTCCAGCGATCAATGCAAGTCCACTCAGTGGGCTCAAGGGGACCCAGTTCATCCCAGTTAATGTGTCTGAAGGGGAATTACCATTGATGCTGTTTTTTTCCCTTTAGGTCAGAGATCAGACCTTGCTGTCACGGACTGCGGCAACCAGGAATGACTTCACCCTGCAGCTACCCAAACTGTACCTAGAGACCTTTGCAGTAGAAGGGCTGAAGGGCAGGCCAGAGGTTGTAGCATTTCAGGTTAGAGTCTACAATAATCTTGTTTCTTTTTTTCCTTTTTTGCATCTGAGATAGAACAAGAAGCAAGACTGCTCTGAATGTGTGGAGAACAAAAAGCTTCAAAATGACTGCAGTAAACAGTTGAAAGAGAAATTATTTTAATAATAAATATCAGAATGATGTGAACTTTTGATTTTGCAGTTACAGTGTTAAATGACAGGAATATGACCACAGAAAAAGGCAAATGTTATATTTGAAAAATAATATTACTTTATCCTACCCCCCTT
>NW_020799143.1:22819106-22835602 GCF_003259725.1 Athene cunicularia | reverse complement strand
TACAAACTATCCCTTAGTCTTTATAGCTGTGTAGAATGACTTCATTCTTGTGATACATTATTGCTATAGGCAGGTCATTTTGTTTTCTCAATGAGAGACCAAAAGGCAGAGTGAGTACATATTACTTTCATTGTGCTCTTCTGTGTGAATCAGAGAGAGGAAAGCTAGTCATATGAAGTGCAAGAAAGTCAGACAATGGCAAGTATTGCATAGTGTGTGTACATATCTGTAGTAATCCTTTTTACTTATTGTAGATTTTCTGTTCTAGATGCTGCATATAATTGCAGGAATAGGGTCATTAAATCAAACATTCAAGAAAGGCACATTCTAAGTTGGACATTTCTCACTGTTGCCCTCTTGCATGCATATGTTTCAGTATGATAAGGATTTAAATTATATGTGTGTTATTGTATTTCTGTGATAAAGTAGTAGTAATATGTAACACCTTAAGATTCCCATGAACTGAGTTAACACAGCTGTATGTCTCTAGCAGAAGGTAGGTTGCAAATGTTTCCCCAGTACAGTAATGGTCACTTTTAAGGCTGTGCAAAAGGTTTCACAGGTGGCATCTTTTCAAAGAAGCTGTCATGGAAATCACCAGACTCTAGATACTGCTCTTCTAATTTGGTGGCCTATTTCAGTGATAGCTGCCTTTTGTTTTTGTCCCATCCCAACTCCCATTCTTTTTGGACCTCAGAATGATTATTGAAGCATTTTGCAAGAAAGCCTATTCCTTCTTTCTAAGAAGGTGAAAAGAAACAGGAGTATAAAAAGTTGCATTTCACATTTGTACAGACAACTAACACATAGTAATGTATGCATTGAGTAGCTTACTGGTGGTGCAGTATTGTAAACATACTTTTTGTTCACCTGACAGCTCCAATTACATGTGTTTACTCTGTCACAAACAGCATCAGTAGTTCATAATCTATTTCACTGTGCAGTTCCTTTTCTCCTTCCCTTTCCCTCTCCTCTCTTTATCTCTAGTTACATACTGCCCCTTTGATAACTTTCTAAGTACATTTCAGAGATTTTATTATAAAATTTCCCTTTTATTGCTGGGAGTTACCTGCTGTATACAAAACTATATTAAGGGCAGTTCTTCAATCTTGCATGAGGTAAGCAGTAGTCACTTTACAGACACATTGAAACGAGTGGACTTCTTTGCGTGCATGGTGTTTATAACCGCTACCACTACATGTATTTTATAGTTAGTCTGTAACAAGTACACTCAGTTAAAGAGTACTTATTATTTTCGAGTGATAGGCATAAGGAGTTTTTTCCTAGTCTAAATTTACTGATGCTTTCTTTAAAAGAATTACATAAAAATTAAGATACTAAATGAGACCGTATACTAGGGATGAAGCACTGACTGTTAGAACTGTTGAGTACTCAGAGAAGATTACATTGTTTTATTTTCATTATTCATGTATCCAGTTCATAGTAGGTGGCTGGAATCAGTAATTAATAATTTTTATATCCATTGTTTCAGTGTGTATCACTTTTTCATCATATGAGGGGAAGGCAAAAAGTATATACACATCTACATTAGGTTATCTTCCAAATTTTTTAGAAAGTGAGTGGCTCTCAAAGTATTTTGAATGAAATGTGCTATCCTTGATTTACCTGATGGGCTCAGCAGCATTAGGGATCTATATTCCTAGTCATTGGGAATGTGGGAAGTCTCGGAATTTTTAATTTGCTGTTGTCTCTGTATGGATGTTTCTTGAGAAAAATATGCTTTCCTTATAGAAGACAAGTGCAAAGAAGATTGGCATAATGAACCTAAGTTGCTTGACTGTGCACTAAGCTATCAAAGATTTGCTTTTTTGTGGCACACTTCATTAATTATCTTGTAAAACCAGAAGGTTGGCTTTTCTAGCAAATGAATCCAACATTCCAAATACCATGAATGCTTACAGGGCTGATCAAACAAACACACAAATAAAACCCCTGTCATTCCCAAATGAAGTAATTGTTAAGTTGTATAACAAGCGGTGTGCATCTTTTAAAGAATGTGTTGTACACTCTAGTGACAGACCTTTAGATAATGAAATGAAATATTTAGAACACAAAGGTCTGTGTGTTTTCTCCAAAGTCTGCATTTTATGTAATGGCTCTTGAATTGCAAAATTACATAATAGATTGAATATTCAACGAGAATGTCCTTGAACCTGAGTGTCTTCTAAAGCCCCATGAAAGTAGAGAGATAATGACTTAATTTGCAGGCATTTGTTAAATTCTTGGAAACTGTAACAAGAATTGCTATAGTAGTTTGAAAATGTCACTTGAGATAGATAAGTAATGAAAAAAGTGTGGTGTCTCAAAGAGCAAAATGGTATGTTTGGAAACACTCACCTGGTGTTCAGTTGCTGTGAAGGATGTTATGGCACAAAGCTGAAGTTTGAAGTGGAAAATAAAGCATTATTTTCAAGCACCTGAAACACATGAGAAGAGGATTTAAGGTTAGCTGTTCTGGCTATGCCTGAATGTTCCCACTGAAGACAGAAAGTGGAACTGTGTGTGAAACCTCCAATAAATACAGGATACAGAGTGAAAAAATGCAACTGAAATAACATGGGATTTAAATTAACCAATAAAGTTTATCAAATTTATAAAATAAAAAATTGAATTGTGCTACACCTTTAGAAAGAGGGTAATCTTCTGTAAACTCTCTTCTGAAAGACGTTGCTGGCTCATAGAAACGTGGTCATTCAGAACATTTATTCTGAATTGTCTCAAGTACTTTTACATCACATATGTAATTAATATGCATGGCAAGCAGTTTGACCTAAAAAACAATGCTTAAAGTCACCAAATAAACCAGATACGGTTTAAATGTTCGTGTACAAATAGTTAAGCATTGGTATACTCTCTCAATAAATTTCTTCTGTCTGGGGATGTAGACACAGAAGGGTAAAAATTGGTATGAAAGAAACTTCTTGGAGCAAATTTAGGCATCTCAGACTAGTTTTGCAATAGCAACAGGATATGTAATGTATACTTGGATGTGTGATTGATTCTCAAACATGGAAGGGCTCATAACATACAAATCAATGGCTTTGCCCTGTGTACTTAGATTATGCTTTGTATCTACCATGGCAGGTTGTTTTTGCAGGAGGTACAGGAAAAAGTAGAGGAGCACTGTCTGTATGGAGGATGTTCCAGATGTTCTAGTACACAGAAGTAACAGATTTATTCAGGCACTGTCATTGGAAAATAGTGGCAACAAAACTATCTGTGGTTGTCAGAATCGCATGCGCTGCATGTCTGAAAGTGCACATGGCTGTGTATATGGCTGTGTCTTCACAGACACACTGACGTTCACACATGGTAGCTGCCTGCAGATGTGCAGTTAAGGAAAGAGTAATCATTTTTTGTGTCATAGGAACTATGTTGACGTCCGAAGTCTCCATTCGACTGTTTTATTAATTTGCCCTACTAATTTGTGGTTGCTTTAGGTCAGTATTTGGCATGGTGGGCCTCTTCCTCCTTTAAGATTTGGTTGTTCAAGGGATTAATGTGACTTCTGGATGTTGGTTTGGAAGAGAACTGATACTCACAGATGAACCCATGTTGCTGTTTGACAGGATTTATGTGAATTAGAGAACCCAAATGGGCAAGTTTTGTGAGTGACTTTAAGGAGATGTATTTAATGCATGCATGTGGTGTATGGAAAAGCAGATGTGAGGATGAGACTGTAGGCAGGATTCTGGGGTTAAAAAGGATGCACATACATGTATCTGTATTTGTAGGTCTTAAGAGAAAGCATTTCTTTATATGCTGCCCTTCACCTGAGATGTGAGATTGACCTGACTGTTGGAAATCTCCTGCTTATTAAGAAAATTTTAGTTGATTATAAGCAAGGACTTGAGTAGGTAAATCTGGTTTTTTTCATTGCTAAGTTCTCCCTTAGTTTTGAAATATACTCTACACCTGTGGTGTGCTTTTTTCTTTTACAGGTAGGTTTGAGATGGGTAAGTTTTTGCTCTGCCTTGTCTGTCTGTCTCCCCCTCTTCTTGTTTCTCTGACACATGATCCTGTTCTTTGCTGCACACTCTCCTTCTGTGTCCTGCGTGTGGGCTCTCCACTGCATGCATGCTCACGTTGCCGCAGTAACTTGCGCGCGGTCGCATGCACAGCACCACACACACACATGCTCCCTCTGACTGTTTACTGCTGTACGCGTGCTCATGTGTCCCCTCAGTCCATTCTCTGACTGTTGCTCTGCCTCAGTCTCTCTCTCTCAGTCTCTGTCCCTCTCTGTCTCTGCCCCTCTCTCCTGCTTTCTGAGTTGTCTGTCCCATTCTGGCTTTGTCTTACTGGCTCTTTATTTCACTGTCTTTCTTTCCCCAAAGTCCCGTTGCCACTGGTGCTTTCCCCCCCTCTCTTCCACACCCCAGTCTTGTGCTTGCTTTGTCTTACTCTCCCACTGTCTCTGTCTTCAGCATGTGTCCATCTGTTCATGCAGGTTTAGGAAGTCCACATGGGGTTTATATGTACTTCTGTGTGTTTCTCAGGTGTTTTGAGGTAATTTGAAAGGAAAAGTGCGGTAATAGCATAAAAGCTTATAGTGTTGGGGGTGTTAGTCAAGTACTGACATATCTCCAGTGTTAGCATATAATCATTATAAATTTGTAAAATAATAGGTTCTTACAATTTATTTTACGTAAATTATGTATTCATGTATGATTTACTCATGCATTATCTGATTGTGTTGTAGGTCCAGTTTTCCTAATTAATTGGGCAAACATAAATGTAGTTTAAAGTGTTAGGAGCTTCTTAATTTGTATTTATTTTCACTCGTTCATTAATTTCAGATTTATGCTTGATAGATTAGAAGGTAAAAGATATGCATAATTCTGCTGATAATTTTTCTCAAAATAATAAATATTTCTCATTCCCATGTTTACTTGTCAATAAAAAAGTTCTTACCAAATTGAGGAAGCAAGTGATTTCAAATGTAACATTATAATTCTGTCATCAGATTTTATCCTCTGCGTGGGGCAAGTCTTTTAAATCTAAATCCATTCTGGTATGAGGACTTAATGGGATGAATTAATTGTGGAGTAGCTGCTTGAAAATTGAATTCTTAGTATTTTTAATCTTGTACTTTTGTTTCAGAGCCTTTATTTTTCTAATGCCATGGCTGTTAACAAATAATTGTAGTTTTTTTCTCTCCTAATACTTCAGAAAGGAGAAACCTTTTTAAGAAACTCTTGAAGATAGTGTGTGTGTGTATCTATATCTATATCATCTATATCTATATCATCTATATCTATATCATCTATATCTATATCATCTATATCTATATCATCTATATCTATATCATCTATATCTATATCATCTATATCTATATCATCTATATCTATATCATCTATATCTATATCATCTATATCTATATCATCTATATCTATATCATCTATATCTATATCATCTATATCTATATCATCTATATCTATATCATCTATATCTATATCATCTATATCTATATCATCTATATCTATATCATCTATATCTATATCATCTATATCTATATCATCTATATCTATATCATCTATATCTATATCATCTATATCTATATCATCTATATCTATATCATCTATATCTATATCATCTATATCTATATCATCTATATCTATATCATCTATATCTATATCATCTATATCTATATCATCTATATCTATATCATCTATATCTATATCATCTATATCTATATCATCTATATCTATATCATCTATATCTATATCATCTATATCTATATCATCTATATCTATATCATCTATATCTATATCATCTATATCTATATCATCTATATCTATATCATCTATATCTATATCATCTATATCTATATCATCTATATCTATATCATCTATATCTATATCATCTATATCTATATCATCTATATCTATATCATCTATATCTATATCATCTATATCTATATCATCTATATCTATATCATCTATATCTATATCATCTATATCTATATCATCTATATCTATATCATCTATATCTATATCATCTATATCTATATCATCTATATCTATATCATCTATATCTATATCATCTATATCTATATCATCTATATCTATATCATCTATATCTATATCATCTATATCTATATCATCTATATCTATATCATCTATATCTATATCATCTATATCTATATCATCTATATCTATATCATCTATATCTATATCATCTATATCTATATCATCTATATCTATATCATCTATATCTATATTATCTATATCTATATCATCTATATCTATATCATCTATATCTATATCATCTATATCTATATCATCTATATCTATATCTATATCTATATCTATATCTATATCTATCTATATCTATCTATATCTATATCTATATCTATATCATCTAATCTATCTCACCCACCCAAAGGTGGATGAAATCCCTTTCATTACAGAGGCCAGAATGCTGCCGCCTCTGGAATCAGACTGCTGCTGCTTCTTAGGTAAAACTGGGTCTTCATTCTCCAGGAGTTCAACAGCTGCTATCAACAGCACCTGGAGTACTCTCCTCCTCTCCAGAAGGACTAATTTCTTAACTGGTGTCAAAATGTGCTGCTTCTGGATTGACCACGAGCCTGCCTTCCAATATACTGTTTAAAAAGAGAAGTGATTCTTTATTAATATAATTTGTACATGCACCTTCAGTTGAAATACTCATAAATAAATAAGTGTTTTAAACTCATTAGCATGGGATGACACCTCTTGCAACCCTGACCTTTTGCCAACTTCAATTTGTCAAAAATAAAGTTGGTGCAGGGCTTAAGAAACGATAATTAACAACTAAGTAAATTCTGAATAACCAGATTGAACATGAAGAACTCTAATTTAATCTCCCTGAATGTGTTCAGCTGGTATCTGGAGTGATGTCTCCAGATAGGTTTTGTCATGATGATAACTATATAGAAGCCATTTTAGCATAGTTTAACTGTAATTCCTTTAAAATGTAACAACAATGTATATTAGCAAAACAGAATTTAAGACATCATAGGTGAGGCATCTTCAAAATACCATTGATGTTGGAAATATGTCTTTTATAATTTGAATTTCACACCCCTTCTCCTTTCTGCAGATTGTGTTCCCAACTTCCTCTCCTCTTCACATTTCCTTTAGTCTTTCCCTCCCTGTCCTCTATGGGCTTTTTATTGCTCTGTGTTTTTTCCTCATTTTCTCCTTCCTTATCATTAGCCTGTTTCCCTTGCTTTCTCAGCCACCTTTTTTTTTTTTTTTTTTTTTTTTTTTTTTTTTTTTTTTTTTTTTTTTTTTTTTCCCTTGGCTTTCTTCATGCTGATAAACGGAGACTATGTGAAGAGACCTTCTCAGAAGGCTTTGTAGTTAGCTGGTACACTGATTGCACCCCAACCCTGTTAAGTCTTTGGTGCTATGAGACCATAAATATCAAAGTCTGTATCTGTAATCACCAATTAATCAATTACAGAAAGCTGTCTCGTTATGCCTGTGAAACTACTGACTTATCCAGCCCCTTTCATAAGCATTATTAATTTTGTAAAAATTTTTCAGTGAAGATCTGTGCTGTTTATCTTAAATGCCAAAGTTAGTATATAATAACTTAACCTTTCAGTAACCTTTCTTAATGGAAAATTGTTTTTCTTGATCCTGTCAAGCAATCATGTAACTATCTGCCTTTGTCCACTTAGACTTTTTCATACATTTATATCCTTTGCATGTAGGTAGTCTCTTATGAATGATCTGTGCTGATAGGCAAGAAGGCTCTGTAAGAACTGTGTAAAATATGATCTTAATTCACCAAGTTTATTTGTTTAGCTTTTCTTTGGCTTGTAGTCTTGGGATGGGTTTTTTTTCCAGCTGGTTAACAAGTTGCTGCATCTTATAGCATAAGGACCCAATGAGAAACATCTTTATTGACTTCTAGTCACTATTATTCTATGAGAAAAATTACTCTAGAGACATGGTGATCTCAATATGTACCCAAAGCTGCCTCATTGAATAAGGGCAGACTCCTAAATGCTGTAACTACAAAAATAAAGCATCATTCAGTAACAGAAAATAACAAATATTGTTCTCACAACATCTTGTTTGTTAGGCAATTTTTCTTACTTCAGAAATCCTATCTTTCAGAACTGCATGGGATTATCTGTGCGCAGTATCTTCAGACAAGGAGCAGTTTTACCAGATAACTACTGCATAGCTTAGATGTGACTGTATTGTTTGATGCTGTCTGCACTGTGTACTGTTGTAACACAGATAAACCCATTCAGAAGCACAGCTGTTAAACTGTTGATAATCATGTGGGTTACAAAATGAATTTATGAAGTGAATATCATGAAAGATTAGGAATTGTCTGGAGTCTTACTTTTTTTGTACTGGTTCTTTAATTTCAGAAACTAAGAAGAAATGCTGAGCAAGTGAGTCCAAGCAGTAGGAGTTAATAAGGCAATAGACTTTATTACACAGATATCTTAGTAACAAAAACATAATCAAACTTTTTAAAATTACATTTAAACTAAAAAAAGAAACTTCTTCAAATGCTGAATCTATTGTTTATAGTATTTTTTCACTGAATTGCTTAGCATTCCATTATTATAAAACATACCTCTGTTATTCTTACCAGTAGCTTACAGAGCAAGAAAAAAATTACTAAATAATGCACTATATTAATGCAGGATTTTTGTAATGGAATCCAGGGAGACATTTCTGCTCAGATACTGCGTTTGGTGGGCCTTGTAGTTAAAAACCTGGAAGAGGAAGGGTTATCTACAGCTTGAGTGAGTTTATTATGGCTTAGTGATTTGCTGATTGATTTCATTTGCTGTCAGTTAAGGCACTCTTAATGTCAGCTTTCTTCACATAATGCCTTGAAATAAAGACTGATGAAGTTTTTCAGGTTGATGCCGCTTACATAAACTGACCCTGATTTGCCCTTCTGCATGACAATATAAGTGACAGCAGTTAGATGAAAATATGGCAATGAATATGCAACTTAAGGATTAAGAAAAACACAGTAAACCTTTCGGAATACCAAACTAGGCATAAAAACCCAGGCTGTTCTCTTCATTCCACAGTTGTCCTATATTGAAGGAATAGACTGGGATAGCATCCCAAGTGCTATACCACTGAAGTGAAATTCAAAGGGGAGGAGTTTTGAAAGGATTAAAAGTTAACCTGTATTTTGCCACTAATTTATTTTGGGTTTTGTTGTGGGCAGGGTGGGGGGAATGTGAGGGCTATGTAAGTTGGGGCTCATAAAATCATATGTTTTTACCTGTGAATTTTCTTTTTTTATGTTGTTACCTTGCAGGAATCATAATGAACTACTTTAAAGCTGTTATCTTGATTTTTCAGTTACTGAATTGATTGACAGTCTAGTGATATGTGCTGCTAGAATCCTAAGGTCACGAGTTCCAACAACATTGAACTGTGAAAAGCATAAATTCTTAGGATTGATACAGCCTATTGCTATAGATGTTCTAGGACAAATATGCTTGAAATAGGGCACTCAATTTTAACAAATACTCGTTCATTGCGGTACCCAATTTCATTATAGCCTTCCTTATTGGTCTCTTCCTGTTAGAAGCAAATATGTGGTAAGAAATTAGGGTGTGGGGAGAAAATGGAGAGGGCTGCAGTGTGCTGAAGTAATGGAAAGAGGGTGAATATGGAACTGTTTTGTAAACCTGAATAATAGGGATACATAAGCATGCATGTTGGCAAGTTTACCTCCAAAAGATGGAGTCTTTCATGGCTTTTAAAAAGATAATATTCATGGAAAGACTACCGTTTGTTTATCCTCCTGGAGCCTTGCTAAACTTCAATTGCTTCCACATCATGATCTTTTTTTCACAAAAGTGCAGTTCTAAAGTAAAGATCAGGTGGAAACAGTCACCCATTCCATTTGTGGGGCAAACTTGCAATGGCCATTTAATACCTAAAGACTGTGCTTTAGTTGTGACTTCTCTCTGTTCAGAGGCAGATACATTCTTTTCTAATACCAGCACCCATTTGTCAGTTCCCCTCTTTCTGATCCTATCATAACTGACAAATACTAAAGGGAGAGATTAGAGAGCAAATGATTTTGCTGTTGCTACTGTGCATAGTGCCAGACTTTCTCTCCATCTAGTTTCACATTCTTAAAGGAATAATTTTTTAAATAAATTAATACCGCACAAGCTAAAGATCACAAGTTGAAGTTTAGATTCTGAAGTTTTTATAAATGCTTACAAAGACCACAGGACTGAGTTTTGAGTGGCAAATCTCCTACATGTCAAAATGTGATGTTTGTCTATACCTTGGCAAAGGTCACTATCCTAGATGCTTGATTTGTTCTGCATTTATTGCATGTGAGACTTGCTGCAAATTTTAGTCCACTGGTAAATGGAGTGGGACTGAGTAAACAAAATTTAATGCCTAACAGGCATATAGAATAGAAGTAAATCTGGTTGTCTGCCTGCTTAAAAACAGGTTGGACAGAGGAAAATAAAAAAAAAAGAGTATAAGAAATGGGGCTAAAATGGCTCCAGAATTTCTCCCAGCCTCCACCATTTTAGTTTAAGGACCTCCTGAAATAAAATTCATGTTTTTGTATTCAACAGCCATTTATTGTCCCATTGCTTTTTGAACCCATGTAAAGTTAAGTATTCACATGACTTGTGGAGAGGACTTTTGTATCTTAACTACACATTTTCTGAGAAACTGTTTTCTATGTTTGTTTTGAAAATAGTTTCTGCTACTTCATTTAATGTTAATACATTAATGTTAATAAATATTCCCAATTTCCCTTCTTTATACTAGCCATGTTTGGCGTCATCTGTCATAATCACCTCCAGTTGTCAGCCACTCCATCAGGAGTTTCTTTTTGGGTTACTTTCCTCATTTGTGAACTACAAGAAGGTGAAAAACATATAAATAATCTATAGTTTCTAGATTTGGTAAGATATGGAAGTGGTTTCTCTATAGGCACAATTGCTCAAAAATGACCTAACTGCAAGTAGTGGTCCAGCTCTGAAAAACTGATAAGGAAGGAGTAACCAGTTAATATCAGTGGTGGTTTGGGAGATGCTGTCCTCTAGGGGTTTTGTAAGTTAGTATAGCCTGGATAAGAACCAGCTGCTTTTGCTGATCCACCGTTAAGGTCACCACTCAAGCACATGATGTTTTGGTGCCTGCAGTCATTA
This sequence comes from Athene cunicularia, assembly GCF_003259725.1. NCBI lineage: Eukaryota > Metazoa > Chordata > Aves > Strigiformes > Strigidae > Athene > Athene cunicularia. The sequence continues at coordinate 22,824,414 of NW_020799143.1, read as the reverse complement.
CCAAATCTGGTAAAAAAGAAAGACCAGAAAGGGCTTTATCAATCTAGTTATGATACCCTGTGATAAGGGGTATTTTACTTCTGGTCCTATTCTTGAAGAATACTTTATGCTCTCTAGGCAAACTCATCTCACCAGTGCCTGTCCTCCTTAGTTTTCTCCTTTCAGCAATTCTATTATAAGTAGAATTCAGAAAGTCACTTTATCTCTTATGCTTCTAAGGAATTGGATCTAATCATTGACTGTTGGCCAGACAGGGGAATAGACGATAACAGCATGTTCCTTACTTCCCAGGGTCCCTGGCTAATAATTCAAATCCTATTTTGCAATCTGAGGATAAGTTTCTATTTAATGAAAAGACACTTGGTGCATTTGCTGAAGATGAAGCAGAAAATCAATGTCTTCCAAAATATTACCAAAAAAAGCTCATCAGGTAATAACGCATCTTTGAACTGCTGGTCTGAATTAGGAGAACCAGAGCTCTGCCAACAGAAAAGTTAGTGTCTTCTCTTTGTCTTTCAAGCTGTTCCAAGTGAACAACTTTCTCACTTAGTTTGTTGACCTCTTGCACAGAAGAGGGCCAAACTTTGGTATAGTTGAGTCTCACTCATCCACCACTTTTTACCATGTGTTGGTTGGGATTTCTACCTTCCTGAGTTGAGCTAATCAGTCATCTGTATGATAAATACCAAAAAGATAGACAAACGGAATCTGTTTTTCCCAGCAAGGGTTTTCCTCAGCTGTACATCTATTGTCTAGAATTAGATACTCAGAGATGTCAGGGACCATTTTATTTCTTCCTCAGATTATGACAGTTAAACTGCATGAGGAAAATATTTTCTTTATTTCATATTAAGCTTAAGGATAGCAAATCTCCAACTTTTGCTTTGGAAAGAGGGATGCTAATTTGTATGCTCTTCGTGAAGGTCAGTAGTAGATGTGCTCTTTAAATTTCCTTTGACTCTTCAGCTATTGGAAGAAGAGCTGTTGTCCCTGAAATTTATAATGAAGCATTTTCATGGCATAAATCAGTTATTGAAAGCAAGTCTGAAAATCTAACAATTTGTATGTTGGCTTTTTTAATACAAATTTTGATAAAGTTAAAGAATTATTAAGCAAACTAGTTATTTCACTAACATCTGAGTTTAGGCAGAGTGATGGGAGAACAGCTGTCTGTCCTGTATGTGGCAGTGGACATTAGGTTAAGGATGTGTCCATTTACCTAAGGAATGCAATTCAGCTTTTCTAGATCATTATTTTCTCTATAGAGACTGATGGGTACTTTTTCCTGTGCTGGCATCATGAATTTGTGCACATAACTGATGTTTTGGTGAGAAGCCAAAATGAAAAAATTGGTTTGCTATCCAACCTAACAGGTATACTTTAGAGTTTCCTTACAAAACTACAAAATGTTGCTTTATATAGGATGAAATATTTATGTTCAATTAAAATGCAGTGCTACTATAAGCACTTCATAAGAAAAGCAAAGGAAGTGAGATAACTGTATCAAAAAACTTTGTGCAGTTTTATAGTTCCTGTGCTCCATTAAACTTGAACATTCATCTAAAATCTGATATGAAAAATAGGACTCAGTAAAGATTGATTATGTATGAGCCACATAATTGCAGTTGTCATACTGACTAAACCTGCCAGAAGGGACCTATGTGTCTCCTAGTAAATGGCAACTACAGCACAGATTCTTATCATCTTTTCCATGGAAAATACAAAGTGAACACATTTCCCCCTTCTAAGCATATGTAAAATATTTTATCTAATTCAGTTTGCAAATGTTTTAATTTAAAAATGGAAAGGTGCTTCTTGTGGCCAGAAAGGAATAATCTGTATCGCTTCATAGCTCTAATCAAAATATTTAAGAAAATATCTGTGTTGAACCCAGATTTTGTGGGGTGATAATTTTCTTCTGTTGGAGTAACCGACAGACTTTTTATACACTGGTTCAAACTAAAAAAAATTGGTATTTTTTTCATGAGTTTCCAAAAAGACTGATAGAAATCTCAGTAGCATTTATTTCTCTGTAAAGCATATTTCTTTACTAAAAGTAATTGAAATAGGTCTTAGTTACTAAAGCACTCTTCAAAGCCAATATAAAAACTGTTGAATTAGTTACTTATGTTGGATAGTTTGTGGACAGCATTTCAGAAGAACAAGTTTTTCAGATCTCACATTTACTTTCCATGTGAAATTGCTTCAGATTTTCCTACTTAGTAACTTGATAGGTTGTCTGCTTCTCTCCCTTCCTTAAATTATTCTTATACACATACACCTATAATTAATCCATTAGATTTTATATGATTAGTGTTTAGGTAATATTTATTTATAAAAATTGGTTTGCTTATGTGGGGTATCCTGTCTGTATATAGGAGTCCCTTAAAAATAAGAAGGAATATGCTTTTTAAAATTGATTTTACTTCTATGCATTTGGTTGCAAAAACAGAATTCTGTACTTCAGCTTTTGTGCATCTTTTCTGTTTCCAAGATGTCACTCCAGTAGACCAAAAGTAACATCATCCAGATACAGGCAACTTGACATTTCACATGGATTTTGATGACAAGTTTTGCTCTCTTGTTTCTCCTCGAGACGAATATGTGATGGGAGACTGGCATTTTTTAAAATGAAACTGCATCCTGACTTTTCTGTTGTGACTGCTGCTGTTTAGTTCTTCTCATCAGTGGTAATATATTGTGCTCACTCTAAGAAGATTTTCATGCTCACAGTTAAGGCACTTTTAACATGGACTTTATACTATTTTCAGTGCCTACCTGTCCCTCTTTCTTTCATTTCTGTCTAGAATATACACTGCAAGAGAAAGTTGAAGGAAGGGTACCAGCCTGAACCTTCTTTAAATTTCCATTTCTTTATCACCAAAACCATTTACTTGAAAATTCTCTTCCTCCATGACAGACTGAATTGTTCTTTTTGTATCAAGACTGTCTAAGAAGATGGAAAGGAGTACAATGTATTGCTGCAATTCTCCCCGTAGCTTAAACTAGAAGTTCTTGAGGATGATTATTTTTCTTTTACATTTTGCATGCAGCTATGCTTGACTTCATGCAACAGACGGTGAGAATGCATGTAAACATTATCAGCCTATAAAAATCTGTGTTTTCTTGATTTTTTTAAGTGGTAATTTTGCTTGCATGGTCCAGAGATATCTGAATAGTCAAGGCTGCAGGTAGCTGCTCTGCTCAAAAATTCTCAGGATGCTTTCTACCTGATCATACCAACAAACACATTGGTCTTAATTTATCAGTTTCTAGAAGATGAATGTTACTTTTGAAACTCTTACACTCTGCAGTAATTTCCATGGCGATTGTTGTTGCCCATCTGCTATGGTTTCCACTTTCCCTTCAGTCTCTGTCAATTTCAGTGCTCCCTTTTCAGTTTTCTTGTAGAAAGTCATGTCATTACCTCTTGCAGAGAATCAAGCCTTTTATTTAGCGCTTCACTCCCTTGCGCTATCCTCTGAGACCTACAGGCTAAAGTAATTGTTATTGAAGCGAAGGGGATAGAGTTAGGCCCTGTGTGTGGCACTGAGTCAGCTTTCGTTGGGGAAAAAAAGTTGTAACAGAACTGACCTGCTTTTTGGCACATTTAAATTGTGCGTGCCATGCTTGAATGGCACCCAACAAAAAGTTCAGTGTCAAGATGAAATGCAAGGAGAATAGATCATTAAATGTGCCAAACAGCTGCAAAAGTGCAATTTTGCTGAATGCTGTTTCCCATGAGGGTTTTTTCTGATGCCTGAGAAGCTGCTGTAGTTACATCCTCCACTGATGCCACTAGACATTTTGGAGTATGGGTCAAGACAGCCAGAATGGGTTTTCAAATGCCAAAACGTATGGGGGAAACTAATTTTAATCCTTTCTTCCACCAATACAGGTCTCTTAAATCTATAATAAGTAGCCTGAAATATTGTTTCTGAAAATAAAAAGTAATTGATGTATGTTTTGTTTTCTGGACTCTTTTTAACTAATTTTATTTATGTTAATTTGAAGCAAGGCAGTAATGACAGGCATTCTACAGGTTATTCATTAAGCATGCACAACTCCAGTCTGTGGAGTTTTGTTTTCACGCCAGCTGCTTTTGCCCCAACTACATGTCAGCCAAATTCTATACCATAAATGAAATTCTTAGTCTTTTCAGATTCTCATTCAAGCACTTTGTTATACCAGAGTTCGTCTTTCATTCTTCTGAAGTCCATTCATTATTCCTTCTCTTGTTCTTTTTCATCTTTTTGTATTTGTTGCCCTTAGGTAAACCTGCTACCTGCTAACATTCTTTTTAGTTGAAGAATTTCCTGAAGGGAGAACCTAATGGTCAAATGTTAATTTTTACCTTTTTTATATATATACATATATAATATATACATACACACACACACACATATATATATATATATATATATGTGCTTATCTATTTATATTCAGGGTCTTAGAGCATTCATAGATGTCTCTGCACGTACAATGTTTTGCAATGCTCCTGTCCTCTGACCTTGTTTTTACAAGCTGAAGAGGCAGGCAAAACAGCCAGGTGTGCAATAATCAGAATCTTCAGAGTCCCATTTTCTAAATAAATAAGAATCTGAAATATAAAATACTTTGTTCCTTTACCATGTGAATAGCGTTTACCAGAGTTTTTCAAAATTTTCTCATTTTCTTTGGCATCAAAGATAGTTAAAGTGTTCACAGGGTTTTTTCCAGATGCGGTTACTGTTTTAAATTTATAAATACCCATTAAGAAAGATCCTTGTGCCTTGAAAGTTATATTTGAAAATGGGACTTGGGCACTCTTGCAAATTTTGTGCCTTGTCCAGCACCTTCAGCATAAAAAGCATCCTTTTCCCATGCCAACCTTATGAATGTATTTTTATCCTGTGAGTTCTAGCCAGTTATCCAGCAAAGCTGTGCATCTGTTTTCATGAAGCTGCCTGTGTCTTAAGTGTTAGAGCATGGGTCTCCTCTCACACTGAAGACACTTCTGACATTGAAAACACTCCTACCTTTGTAATTTGCTTCTGCCATATTAGTAGCACATGACGTAGAACTTTAAATAATAGTGAAATCCTTTATAAAATAAGGCATTGTGTGGAGTAGAAGGAAAGGAGTCACTGAAAAAAAGCTATTCAATTGTTTGATTAATTCCTGGTTTTCTTTGATTAATGCAGAGTAATTAATTACAATTTCTGCTCTTAAAATTGACAATCTATGTAAATTTCAACCGTTACTAACTTGCATCATGTTCCATCCTTAGGAAGACTTTGTAATCACTCATTTGCAGACTGGTTGAGGT
>NW_020799143.1:22807061-22819056 GCF_003259725.1 Athene cunicularia | reverse complement strand
ATATATATGTATATATATATTTTTTTAAATTTTTTTTTAAAGCACATTGTGTAAAATAGATGGTCTTGTTATTCTGGCTGCCGTATTATAAACTCAGTGCTTATATTGTCAGGCCGTTAGTCTGTTTGATACCATCTAATAAGCATCATTTCACATAAGGTCTCCTTTAGTTTTATTCCATCTAAACAGGAGATACAGTTCTGTGATAACAGCAGGCCCAATAAGATCCTGAGTTAATGGTATAACATGGATATAAAAGTAAAGAAGCTGATTCTTAATCATTTGGTATTTTGTGTTTTATTTATTATAGTATATATTTATTAACTTCAGAATAGTCTAAAACTTTAAATGGAAACTTCCATTTACAATTATTTATAATTCATAATCCAATTAAAAACTCTCTTGAACTGTTTGATCTCATTAACCAAGTAGTGAGGGTAAGAGAGACAACATGAAGTGTTTTAATTTGGAACTAGAAATGCCATTTTTGTAATATATAATAAATACATTAAAACTTTGAGAGGTCTTCTCTAATTTTCATGTGTTGATCTGTATGTTCTTGTATGTTTCTACTATAACTGAATTGAGAACAGCTAAGGTTTGAGTAAACTTTGCCTATCATAAATTATTTTTTTTAAAAAATTATTTTCTTTTTGTTTAATTTTATGTAAAGATTGTTTTGTAATTTGTCAGTATTAGCTATTTTTCACTTTAAATAAAGTACTCCTGAAAACTGGAGTCTTCAAGTCTTTTAAACATGCAAAAGCTGTTCTGCAGCATCTGTAGCACTGTGCACCTTAAAATTACTGTTTCTAGAAATGGTGTACAGAAAAAGGAAATTATTTGTTATTCAAAAGATCACAGAGGGAATATTAGAAAAAAATTGCTTTTACATGTCCTCTGGAGAACTTCTCTACTGTTAAGAGTTCTCATTCCTTTTAAAGATTAATCTGGAGAAAGAAAGCACAGCTTAAATTTTGCTGGTTTGCTCTGCAGTTCACTCGGTTTTAGTTTATAAACAGCATAAAATTAGTTTGTCTCCTTTTTCCTCTGAATTCAGGTTTCTCAGCTTCATCAACCTGTAGCTTAAGCCAGAAATTTTTATACATACCATCCTATTTCAGATGAGATATCTTTGGAAAGGTTATAAGTACCTTCTTCCTTGTGGCTGCTTTGAAATAAACCTCATTTGTTAATTTCACTTAAAGGAAAACGTTTCATCTTTGTTAAAATTTTATATATGTTCTCTTTTATCTATATATGTGCTTATCTATTTATATTCAGGGTCTTAGAGCATTCATAGATGTCTCTGCACGTACAATGTTTTGCAATGCTCCTGTCCTCTGACCTTGTTTTTACAAGCTGAAGAGGCAGGCAAAACAGCCAGGTGTGCAATAATCAGAATCTTCAGAGTCCCATTTTCTAAATAAATAAGAATCTGAAATATAAAATACTTTGTTCCTTTACCATGTGAATAGCGTTTACCAGAGTTTTTCAAAATTTTCTCATTTTCTTTGGCATCAAAGATAGTTAAAGTGTTCACAGGGTTTTTTCCAGATGCGGTTACTGTTTTAAATTTATAAATACCCATTAAGAAAGATCCTTGTGCCTTGAAAGTTATATTTGAAAATGGGACTTGGGCACTCTTGCAAATTTTGTGCCTTGTCCAGCACCTTCAGCATAAAAAGCATCCTTTTCCCATGCCAACCTTATGAATGTATTTTTATCCTGTGAGTTCTAGCCAGTTATCCAGCAAAGCTGTGCATCTGTTTTCATGAAGCTGCCTGTGTCTTAAGTGTTAGAGCATGGGTCTCCTCTCACACTGAAGACACTTCTGACATTGAAAACACTCCTACCTTTGTAATTTGCTTCTGCCATATTAGTAGCACATGACGTAGAACTTTAAATAATAGTGAAATCCTTTATAAAATAAGGCATTGTGTGGAGTAGAAGGAAAGGAGTCACTGAAAAAAAGCTATTCAATTGTTTGATTAATTCCTGGTTTTCTTTGATTAATGCAGAGTAATTAATTACAATTTCTGCTCTTAAAATTGACAATCTATGTAAATTTCAACCGTTACTAACTTGCATCATGTTCCATCCTTAGGAAGACTTTGTAATCACTCATTTGCAGACTGGTTGAGGTTGGGAGGGACCTCTGAAGGTCATCAGGTCCAAGCCCCCTGCTTAAGCAGAGACACGTAGGGCCATTAATGTTAAAAATTAGTATTCTTCAGCCCCACTATTGCTGTGGCCTCCTTGGTTAAGTGTTCTCCCCACTAACTTGCCTGTAACATTCATCTGTCTGAAAAGGATTTAACTTTTGAAATGTTCTGAGTCACAGTAATATGGGTGTCTGTAATGTTTGGGTGTCACTACATCTGGCCTTTCTGAACAGAAATAATTTTCTGGTATTTTTATAACATCTTTATTTGTAATGGAAGACAAATTTTTCCTGTTTCATGTTCTGTTCATGGTTTTTACATGTCAGTATTACCACCGCATTCAAACACAGAAGTGCTCACTTAAAAGGCAAATACTGCAGATGTGTATGAATGTCAAATTTTATGTGATAAAAATTAATCGGTAGGGTTACTGAAGTATCTTACTGCTATGTATACTTTAAAAGTATGTATAATTTTACTGCTGTGTGTACTTAAAATACTCCTTAGCAGGAGAAGAAGAAAATTCTGCGGAACTTGATGTGCCTTGTCTGTTAAGAGACTTTGTTGATCATGGAACAGTTTCCAGAGCTGTAGATAGTATTTGTATCTGTAACATGCAAACAGGGATCTAAATTTAAGTTTTGAACTTCTTTAAGGATGTGTTTAATCATTATGTTACAGATTTTATAACGTGCAAGTGACCAGGTTCTATGCCTGTTCCCTGTGTATTAAGCTTTCTAATAAGTGGAAGTTTTGTATGGTGGAAAACAGATCTGTGACTTAATCTATGACTGATGTGAGTGACGTAAAATCATATGTAAATGAATGCCTCCCAGTGGCATGTCTAAAAACCCAAAGTATTTGCCTTCCTCCAGATGGCATTTAGAATAAATGTTCTGCACAGTCATTATCAAGGACTCCACATTGCCCACTGGAAGGCCAAGAAATATTGTTTTCCCTAACCTGGTCCTCAGTGGGAGAAATCTAAACTGACCCTGACCCTTAGCTAGGGAGTTGGAATATACTGGAAGGGGTGTGTGCCTATGGGTGCATAAATGCTACCTTCCACATTGGTAATGAATCATTAATAGTTGAGAAATTGCTACCTTCCGTACTAAAAAAAAAAAAATATCTAGGTGTCTTAGAAAAAGTACTTACCATGTCTGAAAATAAAAGCTCATGAATGAATATCTTTGTCCTAGATTGAAAATTCTCAAACTCATTAAACAAGAGAACAAATAAAATAGCTGAGTTGAGCAGCAAGGAGTTGATAACTGCTCTTTCAGATAATTGCATGGATTTAGATTGGCTCTGGAGATGTAGGATGAAGCTGTATAGGGTCACCAGTTTTGTGGTAGCAGAGGTAAAATGAAGGTGAGGAATCGTCTCTGCATTCTAGTTTAGTCATACCTTTAAATATCATGGGAAATAATCAAGGGAACATGTAAGAATTTTTTCTGTGAGATTTGAGACAGTTTGTTATGATGCATTGGTGTAATCCTTGTTTATGAGTCACAGGCCCAGTCCATAGACCTGTTTTAACATATGTCTAATTTTTAACATGTGGGCAGTTGCCATATGAAGACTCTCAGGCAGTTTTATATGGGGTGTGAGATATATCCATGTTCTTGCTTAGTATTGTTTGTGAAGAGCTGCAGCGTTGCAGTCACATTGAATATGGACAAAGAATTTTAGCAGCAGGATCGGAGCTGACAGCGGCGGACTTAGAGCTATGTGAATACACTTTCAGATGAGCACCATCGTATGTAAAACATTCTGTCTGATGAGAAAAAGATATGGTGGTGTTAATTTGCCACTGTTGCTTTCTACACTTGACAATGAAATAACTTGATTGATTTCAGCTATGATAATTTTTATTCTGAAAAGTAGTAGTGTGTTTCAGAACAAAGAAAGAACAGTAAAAATATCTGTGAATGCCTGTTTGTGGTACTAAATATATTTTTGCCTATACCGCAGACTTACATTCAGAAGGCCAAGTTCATATTATCTGTAATATGTTCTTACAGTAGAAACTCACTACAGGTCATTTCAGAAGGGAAAACTATAATTTATAAAATGTGATTAACCAGTTGTAAAGAAGACCAATAATCTCAACACTGTTAGACTATTTAGGGTAGATATAAATACCAGTATTGCCAAATCATTTGTACTCTCTTGGGCTGCTAACTTTATTATCAGTCTGATCAATATTACACGATTGGGACATTCTACTACATACATGAAAACAATTCTATTTTCCCAGCTATATTGTAATCAGATTATTTACTTTCACAGATCTGTAGGTTTACTGTGTTTCTTTTGTTTCTGACAAATTAATTTTTTTTTAACATGGAGTGGGAGAATTAGTATTTCAACTCATTTTGAAAGTATGAACATTTACCTGAAACTGTGTAGTGATTCTTTGTAAACAGAAATTGAAGTTGCACTGTCTTGTATTTAAATACAGCAAAAAATGGTATCAGTTCCTCAATGCAGTACGGCGTGTTTGAAAAGAGCTCACCCAAACACTAATTAGGCTGCAGAGTCATATAGCTCCAGTACTATTAATAGTTAAGATTTTAGAAGGGATGCAAAATCCTTTTTAATGTTTAAGTCCTGAGACTGAGATTTTCCGTGGCTTCCAACCTTTGTTTCATTTCTCTGATTAATAAAAGTTATATCTTATGTAATGAATTTGGATATATGGTATTTGGCATTTAAGTATAGCCTGCCTAGCACTGATGATTTATTTTACTTTTTAAAGGCCATGATTAAAAGTTTTGTGGATGTCTACCAACTTGCAAGTTCCAGAATTGACATGTTAGTGAGAGAAACAGCATCTCATCAGCTTCACACTGCAGCCCTGAAATCCAAGCTCCAACCAGCCTCTCTTGATGAAAGTGAGAACTTGCAATTGGTAAGTCTGCTTTTCAAGTAATTTTTGTCATTTGGATGTGGTATACTAGCCAGCATCTCCCTTCATGCTGCATAGTTTCTATAGTGAAATACAATAATATTTCATTATAAACACAGTAAAGCAATAAAACTAGTGTAAACAGAAACCTTCTGAGACTTTTCCAGAAAGAAAGGGTGGTGGTGAAAGTTAACAGAAGGATTAATTTTACTACTGTTATCTTCTACAAGGACCTGTTTATTGCTGCTGTCTCTGGAAAAACATACATTGTGATTTCTTTGGTTTTGGCAGTACAATAAAAGGTTGAATTTTGAACCTGAAGAATCTAACCATCTCAAGATATAGCATCTGTTAGAACAAAATAACTGTGCATGCAAACAAAATGTTTATTAGGAGATGTGATGGGTTTTATAGACAATTGTGGTTACAAATAATACTTCTCAGTAAGTTGCAGTGTTAAAATCCAGTTTCAGAAATCATTTCTTGTCTAAAATATTGGTGCTCACAGAGACACTTGGACTTGTTAAAGGCTAAAAGGTGATTCTTCAGATCTAAGATCTCTCTCTAGGGGAATTACTGAATGCAGATGTATTTGTGTCACCCAGGCAGGAAGCCAGATGCATAAACTGTCATAAATATGTAACCATGTATATCTAGTAGGCTGTGCAACTTGCATACACTTGATGTGTTTTTTCTTCATCTTTCTTTACTTTTCCACATAGGATAAAGGAGGAGGGTTTGGAATTCGGGGTTTTTTGTTCTCCTCTCCTTCCTTCTTTCTCTTCTTTTATTCTTGTGAAGCAAAGGACAATAAAGAAAATGAGGATTATTTGTCTGTCTTTTTGAAACAGAAAATCTGTAAGAAGAGAGCCATCACTAATGCAAATGACAAATACATCAGCAAATGTATATTCAAAGACTCAGTCTGTGGTTCTGCTTGTTTCCAACAGAATTACATTAATTTCTTATCTTGCTTCTAAATTGTATCAGCAGAATGGGAAATAGCACAAATAGAAGATATATTAATCAGTGCTGAATTTCAATTTTAAAGTCTTTAAAGTCTTGCCAACTGTTGAATGAAAGCTTTGTTTTATTTGTGACTGCACAACCTTTCTAACAAACTAAATGAAATTGCTTCACTGAAATTGCTTCTTTTCTTGTCCAATCGGGCTTTCTTTATGTTTTCTACTAAGTTTACATGTGTCCTGCAGAGCCTGTGCCCAGTGTAATTGGGTTGCTCCTTTGCCTCTTATGATTGTTTTTGTTGTTTAAATCAAGATGACCACTTGTGTACTAAGGATTGGGAAGTCTGCCAAACCTGCTGCATCAAGGTTTGCTTTCGTTTGGATTGAAAGAACTTCTAGCAAAGATTATGCTAGTCCTGTCTATGAAGGGCTATGCAGTGGCTTGATACCTTACAGTGCAAACAAATACTTAGCCCCCCCCGGCTCTCTAATGCCTGTGATTAAATCCAGTGCTTTTAAAGTAATTTGTATCTGCCTACAGTATCAATGTAGAGATTATACTTTTTACACTGTAGTAGGATTGGCCCTCTGTACAACTCTCTGGGGAGAATAGTTTTTCCTTTAGATGCAGTTTAGTTTGAACTTAAGCTTAAGCATTCATAGAAAGTGTTTTAAAATTTTTGTGTAAAGGCAAAAACAATGATTCTCTGATTTTTCATTAAAACAATGTGTTTATCCTATATTTTGTAGTATTTGGGTGTTCTGTAAAGCTTGTCCCTAATATTTGCAGAAGTTGCTACAGGCATGACTTTTAATAACTTAAGGCATCACAATTTTCCCTAGTGACTTACATTTTGAATTTTCAACCAGTATTGTTCTATTTTGAGGAAGAAGTTTTGCTCTAAATTTCTTTCTGTACTGAAAAGGTAGAACAGATTTTTTTGCTTGATTATTTTAAATGAAAGGGTGTAATGACTTTTGAGCATCTTTTTGGTTTCAGAATTGTACACACTTTGCTGGTTTCAATCCACCCTGTTCAATCATATATCCAGTTCTAGTAACATTGCAGAAAAAAAATTTCATGCAGGACACAAACACAGTACTTGGGCTGCATTAACTGCAGGTCTTCATTTGATGTATGTTTGTGTTTCTTGAACAGTAACCTACTCCTCAGTTCTGAAACACATTTTTGAAAAGTCTTTCAGGTGTATACCATGTGTGGATTCTTGCCTTGTAAGCCTGGGGTTTGTCTCATTGTGTTCTGGCTGTCTCTTGATATCTTGTATGCTAGTTGCATAAGGTTCTTGCTCTCCCTGCTGTCCACTGCATCCATGTTTGGGCCATTCATCAGTATTGATCTTTTCCACCTTCAGAAGGTATTGGTTTCCTAATTGACTTTTTTGTACAGAAATTTGCTAACTACATTGCCTTTCTATTCACACCACTTTTTTTTCATCATCTTCTGATTTGGGTTTTGCTGATAACTGAAAAAACAAAACTGATGCCATAAGGCAGCACCAGTGATTCTGACTTCTCATCTTTTACCTAACGCTCTGAACTGACATCTCCATTCTCCAGTCTGCTTCTAGTCCAGCCAGTTTCAATAGTGTTTCACAGTCAATAGTGTTTAGATTCTGAGATTGCTATGTGTGCTCATGCTAATGCCAGCAGAGAGGAACAGGTAGGGATATGATTATGATGGACAGAGGTGAGATGAACACTGGAAACACTGCTTACAAAGAGAATTATTATGTGGGGAGAAGGGGAGTCAATAGCAGAACGTCTCTGTACTCTTCATTAGTGTCCAGCTATCTGTCTGTAATACTCATCTCTTATGTTTCTTCGTCTGTGCAGAGAAAGACCCTGTGCATTTTTCACTCTTGAAACTCTTTAAATTTTAGTATGGCTGAAATACTGTTTTTTCTACCTAAACCGTTTTTTTTTTTTTTTTCCCTGTTGTTCCCTATTTCTGTATCTTTTTTGGTTGTTGGGTTTTTTTCATTTTTCCTGGGTTCTTTTTTTTTTTTTTCATTACCACACACTTCTGAAATTTCCCTTACATTTCTGTAATGTGTGGGGGGTTATTTCTGTTATCAAACCATTAACATTTTGTAATAGTCTTTCTTTGCAACCATAACAGTTTCATTTCTGTGCATTTCCTTGTTTTTAAAAATTTACTTTCTCTGCAGTGCAAATACCACAGTCATAATTCTGTCCTCCATAACTTGCCGTATCCCCACATTAAGGGTCACATCTATAATTGGTAGAGTTAATAATAGTAAGAGTTCAGCTAAGATGTCACTGATACAGCCATATGTAGTCTTGACTGTAAGGATGTAGGTGACCAGAGGAGGAACAAAGAAGCCAGCAGTCAACCTCTAGGATGCAATATGACAGAGAATTATTTCACTGAGCACTGAACTTAGTACTGAACTGGCACTGCCATTTTCTTCACGAAATTTAAGAAACTGTATTGTTTCCCTTTACGTGTCTCTGCCTTTATACTTTCTTATGCTTTTCCTTAGGAAAGCTTAATGTTCTTAGAAGGTGGGGTTAGTGGAAGTACTTCTCTGGTACTAACTAACTGTACACGATCTATATGTAAGCAGAGAAGATACCAGCTAAAATGTTCATGTATTTCTTTTTCCCTGCCTAGTTCTTGTTCAGCAATATCTAGTAATACAAACATCATGAACTGGACTGTGCTTTAAGGTTTCCTATTAAATGAACACTTGCCAGTTACTTTAACAATACTGGATTCTACTGCTTTGATCCATTTTACTTCTTCAGATACATTAGTTTATTGCAATACTTGCACTTTCATTCAGAGTTGCAGTAATAAGTAGGCTTTGAACTGAGACCTTTTAAGTGCTGTACTATGTAATATAGTCGTAAAGAGTTACTGTGTGGGTGCTGTGGGGCAATATGTGGTATCATATCTATTGTACCTGCTGCCAAAGAGTTTGTTGCTGAAAGCACAGTGTTGTGAGGAGTGGATACAGTGACACTGTATTTTCCAGTGTGACCTGACGCATATGAGGAACTGACATAATTAATTATAAAACTTCTTCAGAAAGTATTTTCATAGCTTTCAGCCCTGAGATTTTTGTGCCTGATGTCAGTACTGCTGTCAGAATTTTTAGGATTTAAAATATTCTGGTATCAGTTTTGGCAACCAAAAGAAACCACTGTTATGTTCCTAGTGGTCAGGAGTTACGGTCCTGAATGTGCAGCTGATCTGGTGATATTCCTTCCTTTTTCTTCTTTTACTTCAGAATCAAAGGAGAGTAGAAAATGAAGGAGGGAAATTCAGTAATTTACAAAGACAATGAAGAAATAAAAGCTTTGTGTGCACTAGAGAAGTGGAAATTTGTGGGGCCAAAGGGTAACTTTAACTGAAAGAAGTAAAAGGTGAGCTTCAGATGGGTGAGAAGAGTGAAGGTCTGTAAGAGCAGAGTTCTCTAACCATGAAAACAACTGTTGACTTTAGATGCTTCTCCTAACTGGGGTTGAAAATGAAATCATTCATTGCTTTACGTGGCTTTGCATCATTCTTACTTTTTTCTTCCACCGCAGCTGTGGCTGTGTCTGTCTGAAAATGCCTACTGATACCACCTAAAGTACCAAAAGTACAGAAATTGTAGGTTTTGGTAAGGTGAGAGAAGCAAGTAGGATTATCTTATACATGAAAAATCCATATTTATTGTTGAGATGCTAGCAACTGATATATGCTGTCATATTTTTGTGTTGAAGAACTCCATTAAGCAAAATGTACACTTCCCACTCAGCAGTCAGCTCTTCTCATCATCTACTTTAACCCTGTTCATGAGACAGAGAGAAAAGAAATATTTAAAATTCTGTATTTACCAGTTACCTACATCACTGACAGTTTCTTCCTACTTAGCCAGGCTGGTCAGGGAAGTGTTTTTACATTGTCTTTTCCCCATACCCTTTGTTTCCTTATCACCAGTTCAGTTTGTGTTTCACGGCTGAGACCTGCATACAACAGGGATGCAATGTCTTACATTTAGAATTATGCGGATGGAACTGAAGAGAAAAAAAGCGCCCTATTTTCCTTTTCACTTGTTGCATAGGAGAAAGGCATTCACTCCATTGGTGTCGTGTTAAATGTCTTTGGTGTCTTTCCTGGGCCAGAGCCATATCTCTTGTGTTAGGACATGGAATGATTGATGTAGCTGGGGGAATTCGTCCCAGATGTTGCAAGAAACAGATAAGTGCTGGATGAAAACTCTGCTTGGGTTTTCCATTACTTCAGGCTAGCCTGATGCACAGTTGAACTGAAAAGATTGTCTGAAAGATTTAGAATTGAACTGGTTTTGTGAAAGATTTGGAGATGCTAGTTCTTAATTTGGCTTGCAAAAATAATCAGACTTGTTATTTTATTGTTATGCTCTGTCTTGCAGTGTTTTCTTGTCAATAGTCTAGGACAAAACAGTAAAATATGAACCTCAAATAATTATAACTTTTCTTCAGTACTGTTAATCACAGTGTGTGGTTTATTTACTGTGAAACATGAACGTTCTTAAAGTGTTAGCAAGTAAAGAAAAATCTGACAGGCCCACAAGGAGAATTTCCCAACTATTGAGATGATAATAGACGTGAGAGAGTGGAAATATCAGTTTGGGCAAAAATAGAAAGCTGTATTCATATAATATTTACTAACCTTGAAGGCTCTATCAGGCTGAATTCACAAAGCAGTAATCTCTTCCAGAAGCTATTTTTTTTACTGAAATATTTGCATTTTTTACCTGATTTTAAGCAGTTGGGTATTACTTGCCAACCTTGCTGCAGAGCCAAGGAATGTAGGTATCCTAGTCCAAATACTCACCTTGTCACATGATATTGCTTACACAAGTAATAGTTGTAACCAAACAGTATAAATCTTGTAGATTAAACTACTTGCTTATTGTATATTACAATTAATAAAAAAAATTAAACTAATGCTATAAATTGCATTATTAAACTTAGAGCAAGGTGTTCAAAAACAGTTAACAGTAATCCAACAACACATTTTCTATGCAAAAATTTTTTGATATTCAATATTCTAGGTATGTGAACTTTTAACTCGTCAGGCTATTGTAACATATTTGAAAATTATAGTAATTTGATTAAAATGTTGCCTATAAGGCAAAAGGTTCAGTTAATAGAATCCATATGTAATTAAAATGCAGAACTAAATGTAATCAGACCCCAGTGACTGGTGCCTTCATATTGATAGTTTTACAGTGGCCTCTGGGGTTGAAAGTTTATGTTAAAGTTACTAATGTAGCTGCACTCCAGAAAACGAGCAAGACAGTTTAGCCATTTCAGGTATGACAACATTCTGAAGTGGTAGTGACACAACAAAGATAGTTGATGGTCTAGGGGTATCTTCCGCTGGCAGGTGGTAGAAGCGCAAGACTGGTAGAGTGTACTAGTCACAGAATTTTATTCAGCAGCAACACTGCTACATAAACATCTCCAAATGAAGGATCTCGCTGTGAGCAAGTAACAGTGTATTTTTTTAATAATATAGTTACTTAATTTGTGTGAATTCATGTTTGAATCATCTGAAAGTTACAGACACAACACTATGTACCAAGCCACAAAAGAAGTTTAAAAAAATTCCTGAACTTAAAAAAAAAAAAAAAATTTTATTTTCTCTGGACAGTTTTAAGAGTCGACATCCTGTGTTAGAGTTCTCTAATCATCACCAGCACAATTTACAATCAGAACACACAGAGAGCCAGTTCAGACCAGCTCATCTGTTGACTTTGGCAGAAGCCCTCAATCTCACTGTGTGCAGCTGCCACTTGAGAGCTGGGGACTCGGCAGAGAGCCGAAGGAGGGTGGGATACAGGATTGGTCAAGGCATGAACACATAGGCCTGCTTCATTTCAACAGCCGTACACTGCTTTTTTATAGTCTTTTCATTTTACAGCCTTAAAAAA
>NW_020799143.1:22775086-22807011 GCF_003259725.1 Athene cunicularia | reverse complement strand
CCCCCCCCCGAAATTAAATGAGGACCTCTCATGAGCCACTGCGCTCCAGGCATAAGAAATTGTAATGTCTGGCTTCCAGAAACTGTCCCGTCAAAATGTGCTTCTGATTAGGTGGCTTAATTACAGCTGTGAAAACAATGTTGATTTAGGCCTCAAGATTCCAGTGCATGTCAGCCGTTATTAGCTAGCCTTGGACTGAAGCCACCATTTTAAAACTCTGTACCACTAAAGTCACACACTGCCTGACAACTTTTTATTTAGGCAGAAATGTTGCCAGAAGCAACACATTTTATGCAAAATATTTTTCATTGCGCAAATTTCAAATGTGACACTGTTGATGGACATAAAATGGGAAGTTACGGGTGGACTTCACCAAGTCCAAAACATGACTTTTGCAAAAAAAACCCCACCACCCCAACATCCCTCATCCACCATTTCAAATAGTTTTTATAAAGTTTGACTGACATAATGCTTAATTTTAATTCCTTTAATTCAGTTTTATTCCAAATCCAGCATGTTGGTTTAACCACCCAATTTTATTGCATCTAAATTTTCCTGACAGTTTCATTTGCTGTTGGGAAATAAAATTGCCGTTTTTGCAACATGGGAAATAATGGCTAGTTTCAAAACCAATATGTTTGAAACTTCCTTTGCCTGAAGCAGGTTAAGGCACACACTCAATTTACTTTAGGGGAAAAAAGCTCATTAAATAGTTTTTAATATTTTAATATAATTTAAGTAACTGCTTTCACAGTGGGAAGGCTTATTAGGCCCATGTATTTACACCTGCAGAGAGGTAAATGTTTGGGTAATTAGGTGGTTTCCAATACTTCAGCTTCTCAGCGTAGTTACAGAGTTAATGGTGTAAACACGGTAGATGGACACAATGCATTCACTGCATTTAAACGTTACATTTCCACTTGTAGTATTTTGCTTTCAAGTGCTTAAGAAGGAGGTTTAAGTGGGGTTGGGTTTTTGTTTTGTTTTGGGTTTTTTGTTGCTTTGTTTTGTCTGTTCTTAAATTCTCCTTAATGACATGAATAGGCTGAGGAATGTGAGTGAGGTGGTTGTGTGGGTGTTAGCTCTCGGCAAAGGCCCGGTGCTTTGGAAAAAGCAAGATCTACATTCTCACTTCACAGTTGCCATGAAATTCCAAATGTCCATGCTGTGCGGTTTAATGGAAACCATGAAGTTCCTAAATGACCGCAGGTTTGTTCCGATGTTAAGCACAAAACAAATCTTTCAAGTCATTGGCTGAGTTGCAAAAAAGGAGGGTCATGTTTTCAGGAAGCTAATC
Source organism: Athene cunicularia (assembly GCF_003259725.1). Taxonomy (NCBI): domain Eukaryota; kingdom Metazoa; phylum Chordata; class Aves; order Strigiformes; family Strigidae; genus Athene; species Athene cunicularia. The sequence continues at coordinate 22,805,714 of NW_020799143.1, read as the reverse complement.
TTCCCTTTTTTTCCTTCATGGTTTGCATTTCTATAGCATTAGGAATGTGTTTCTAGTGAGGTACTGGAACTACCAGCTCACAAACAAGGGTCCTCAGTTCCCAGGACTGAAAACAAGACACTTGGAACCAGAAGCTGAATTAATCTCTTATCCTAAATGCGCAGGCCAGTGCAACAGTTGTACCTCCCGGAGAAACTAATTGGAAGTTGATTTAAAGAAACTAATGAGTTGGATAAGGAAATTAGTCTAAAGTATAGGTTCAATTCTGTTCTGTAAAAAATCATCGTGCATTCATTCTGTGCCTGCAGCAGATTAACAGAGTAAAAGGAAGTGAATGCCTACACTTCATTTTGCTCAGTTTTTGGAGAAATACTGGAACGAGCTAGTCTTTTGTTTTCTTTGCAAAACGGTACCTGGGTTTTCCTGAAACTGAATATTTCAGAAAGGCCCCAGTTGCTGCGGAGGGCAACTATGAGCTGGGAGACAGCCATGCGATGACATTTTCCTTATTAGATGTCTTTGCAGTCGTCTTTCAAAATGTGTTTCATTGCTAATATACAGTGTGTTTTATTTACCAACCACATAAGTTTGCTACTTGTTTTCTACACACCTCTGTTTCTTTCGCCTTCTCCCTGCACCACTCAAAGCAACATTTTCAGCAGATCAAGTTAAAGGAAACTTTTGTATATTGTTACATACACCTCTAGTGCTGCAGTAGAAATAAAAGTGTTGGGAGTACTAGACAGGCTGTTATTTTGAGAACTGAATATTATAGAACAGGACATTTAACCCTGGGAAAAAGTTTTTACAAAAGAACAGAGCTGCGGACACAATTTTACTCGCTTTATAGAAGAAAAGGAACATTCTCTACAAAGGCAGACAAATTCACTTCTTTCCAGACTCAAGGACGTTTACTCAGGCCAGAGGGTGCTTCCTCCTCCCTTTTGAAGAAGTTATTTCAAGAAAGAGAGCTGGGAAGCTTCTATTATTCCCTTCTAAACTGAGGGTTAAACATAAAGGGAACGTCTGTTTGTTCTGAGACTGTGAATTCACTGAGAAATTTTTGGAGGGGATTAAAGCATAGCTGTGCCTGAATGAGTCTAGTTCAGATAGTTAAATGACGAGTGAATCCATGCAATCTAGATTGTCATCTTCCTGATATTTTCTTGACATTTTAAATTTAGATGCTATAAGGTGTACTGTCCTAATTATTTTCATGTTCTGACACCTCTTTGGTTTTGTGTTTTAAGCTAAGTATGTAAAGCACTTGTTTATAAGGAGAAAATTCAGTGCTGATCTTCAGGCATTAGCTTTGATAAACGATGCAAAATCTGTAGATATTACCTGTGAGTAGCAATTCAATTGATCATGATGATAGGTGGAAGGATTTTTGTTGTCTTTTGTGGAGCTTCTTGTTTACTTTACCATTAGCTCACTGCCCAGTATGCAGGGAAATAAAAGAGAGTAAGACCTATGGCTCTGTTTCTGGGAGTCTACCTCTTTGTCAGCCAGCCTTAGAAATACAGATATGTGCAGCATGCCCCCACTTACAATGTAGTATGAATAATGCTACATGCATCCATTAGAAAAGAAAAAGGAAAAATAAATTTGTGCTGACATTTAACTGGATTTGGCCTGGAGAACTATGTTTAAACTATGTTTAAAATTGCAGGGAAGTAAATATTCCCCTCAAAAGATGTACATTAAATATTTTTAAAACAAAATCTCATGTCTAGAGGTATGTGTTTCCCTGTGGATGGCAGAGAGACGGCCTTCATCCCATCATCGGAGGATTAAGTGCAAGCTAGTGGGCATACACTCCCTCTACAGGAGACGACTGTCTGTGATGTGGTATCTCATCTTAGTTCTACTTTTGGTGCACTGACTGGAAGGAAGGTCATGGGAGCACAAGGCTGGTTATCATCTTCACCCTTGGTCCCACTGCAGATTTCTCAGCCCTCACTTGTCCAGGTGCAGGAGTGGATCATCCACAGACCAAAGGGAGATAATGAGAGCAATAAAGAAGGGTAGCTGTAAACCAGAGCAGTCTCATTTACTTTATGCCTTTCTGGAATTTATAAAATCAGATTGGTTTTCTGTTGGTTTGTCCGTGCTCTTTTTCCTTGTCTTCTCCTATAATTGTGAATGTCTGAATCCTTTTCAACTGGGAAAAAAAGAACAGCTTTTTCTTTCCTTTCTGTGACATTTTTGCAGTAGTGTGTTTTTGCATGTGTTTACTGAATTCCATTGCCTGATTATTTGCATTTTGTACTTTAAGTATAAAAGTTAATGCAAGAAGTGAGAAAAAAGACCCTTTAAAATATATTAGAGAGTATAACTTGAGATAAAAAGATAGGAAATTCAAAGTACGGACATGAAGCATAATGCTGTTCTTAAATCATATTTTTATTCCTGTACTGTTGACATGAATTAAGGGCATACAGTTAGCAAGTCACATCTTTAATGTTTATTTTTATTGGGGTTTACATATTTAAGTCACGCTGCTTAATATTTACCCAACATTTATTTATTTATTTATTTATTTATTTATTGTTTTAAAATTATGTGTAAAAACTTTTTGTGGAAGTCTGTGAAACTCACATTATGTAGCAAAGGCACAGTTTTTCTGGTTGATCATGGTAAGGACCTATTTTCTCCAAAGACTAGGCTCCCAGAAGCAGTTTGGCCTGTTGAATAAACTAGTATTTGAAAAAATTTTGGAAATATGAAATGAGTACACCATAGGGTAAAGGGCTTCATTGTCAGGTAGAAATGATGTTATCATGATAATAGCCTTGATTTTTCAAATAACTTCTGCTTTCTTCAGTTTGTGTAATAGTTCAATTAAAGAGATTTAGAAACATATTTGCTTCCTGAACTGTTACCTTTCCCATTTTACAAGAACTTGTTTCAGAAATGCTACCTTTTGTAAAGAAAGAACCTTTTTTTGTTAAGCATCAATTGCCTTTTTTTTTTTTAATGGAAGGTGAAGTACCTTTAAAATGCACAGTAAATAATAAAATTTACTAAAAGAGTAGGCAAGAATAGTATGGTTAATCACCAGCAGAGTTTCCATGCTGCATGTTGTGATATTCGGAAAGCAAAGTGACATTATCGTGATGCAGTGATTTCATTTCATTTCATTCTGTTCAGATGGTGTAACTGCTTCAATTCCAACAGCTTTTTAGAGAGGACCCATGGAACCTTTAGAGCCACATTACTTTAAGACACCACACTTCTGGACCTGGCTCTCAACTGAAATTAGCCCATAACCCCATAATTCACTCAGTAAATGTCACCATAATGCTGACATTGCAGTACTTGCCTTTGTTAAATTTGTATGTTCACCAACATTTTGAAAGCCTTTTGTCCTATCTAGATGTTGCAGGTAATTTGACAAAGAAAAGCCTCTGAGTCCAGAGCCACAATAATGAATTAATTAAATGTGTTGCATGTATGCATTTATGTATTGTCTGTATTGTAACTTAACCAGGACTTTGCAAAGCTTCCTGACACTTAGTCATCCAGTTTCATTTTAATTCATGCATGTCAAAACATCCTATTGCTTTAGGAATTTCTAGTTTAATAATTTACCAAAGTTTACTACACTTTAAATAAGAGAATTTTTTTTAGAAGAGCATAATCTAATTGGGAGCTCTGAATAAAGGAGTTTAAGGTCTTATTCTGGAATGCACAAGGCACATCAAATTGCTGAAACATCCCTGTGTAAAAAGGTTTTTTAAAGTTGTGTCATAACTTTGTTGTTTTACAAACCAAAAAGATGAGGATACCTCTCTCCAAGTCTCCTTCTATGTTCTTCATGACCCTTCTGATAAAAATTGTACATGCCCGATTAAAGTTTGTGTGTTGTATGAGGTGGTGGTGGTGGGTTATGATTTTTTGTTGTTTTGGTTTTTGGGTTTCTGTGCTTTCAGAACGCACATTTGGCATATATACATATGAAAGGATGAAATTCCATTAGCATTTTTTAAATGTTGTTTCACATAAAATACGATTGGTATGCAGAAAGTATTAGTTTGATTTGCATAGTGGACTCAAACTGCATGTTCAGCCTCACAGAAAGTGATGATCTAGTAGTACCTGAGCTAAGAGCAGTTCTTAGCAGCTGATTGTGCTCAGGAATCTAGTAAGTATAGAAATTTCTCTTGAAGTAATTATCAGATTCTTTTTTTATTTAATTTCAGTCTGAAGTATAACTGTATATATAAATTTGGCCAAAACCAATAGAGACAGTAAACCTAGCTCACCCACACTCAAGTTGTTTATAACTGGTAAGCTTGATTCCTTGCCCAGTTAGTGTAATTTGGATCTTGCATTTACAAAAGACCTACATGTTAGCCATCAACTGAAATTGAGCCTAAAATATTTTTTTAGGCTATTCAGATATCAACTGATATTCTATAAGCAATACTGCCAGAAGGCCAACTGTTTTCCCTGACCATTAGTGTTATAAAACTACCCTTTAGAACTCTATTTAATACATACTGCTTCAGATTTGCATGCAGTTTGGAGGAGGAGTAGTAATTAATTCCCCTCTGAAGTTACTTCAACTTAAGTTTTGCTGGGGATGAATGAACATTAAAGTGTTTTGTTTGGATAAGCAAACAAAAGTTTGAAAACTCCCAGACCTAGAAGGAGCCAAATGCACTTCTTCCCAGTGAATCTTTCTCTGAGCTAGTTTATGGGGGAGGGTATTGGAGCCCTTACCAGGATTTTGGCTGGGAGGTGTCAGGCTACACGTCTGCAGTGGACAATCCAGAAAATGTACACTGGATTGTCCAGTACTTAAAAGGGTGGGACCCTTTGTCCTTCTAATAAATTGATGATTTTAATAATAAACATTCATTTTGAGCAAATGAAGTTGGCAGTAGTAATAGTTCACTTCTAAGCATGTGCTATAAGTCAGTCATTTTTTTGCTCTATTATTAGAGGATCTGTTTAAGAGGCTGCTCAGTTTAGTACAGTTACACAGATGAACTGTGGTTTAGATTAGCCTGTAGCTTAATGCAAATGCAGATGTTCTTACTCAGCTTGCAAGTGTTTCTCTGTATTTTGGATAATAAATTACAGTCTGTGTTTTTCAGATAGGTGCAGATAGGTTGCATAAACTGTATCAGTTTATGATCCTGTTTTCTCCTAAGAGCTAACATAAGTCTGATTTGTTGGGGGATGCTAAAGGCTGTCAGTTCATGAGATCAGTATTTCCCTTCTCACTTCAGGATTATGGACCGATAATATTTTCACAACCAAGTGGACCAAAATCACTTTTTGCTCACCTGAAGGTTTTTGGGGAGATCTGCAATAATAATCTCCACTGGAGGAGGAAGAAGAGGCCTTGTGTGTCCCTGGTATTTCATTTTAATTCTGAGTAATACCATTTTCCTACTTGAAACCCAAGTGAAATATTTGCTACATTTTTTTTCATTGCTGCAAAACTACTCATTTTTGCATCAGTATTCTCTGCCAGAGGTGTGCAAGTTCCAAGTCCTTATAACTTGCTTCTTTTCACCACTTTTCATAAAGATAAGTTAGTTCTATGTCCTTGCTATAAATTCCTGTTGAGAGGTGTCTGCTTTACACCTCAATCAATATATTGTTTTAGTTTTCCTTCCTTCATGCTCATGGTTTCTCTTGAGCTTCCACTTTCTACAAACTGGATGTCTGAAATCAGATTTCTTGTGTGAAAAAATGCCCTTTCAGTGGTTTTTAGAGAGAACTTCAAAGAGATTTGTCCCTGTAGATATGCTGGGAAAACAAATAGGTTACATAACCTATCTGAACTTGCTGTAGTTTAGCAAACACCAGAATCTGAAAGGGCTTCATGGATAATCTTTTGAGTCTTGCCTTGCTGGAGTTCTGGTAGTTGAAACCCGTAAGGCCACCAGAATGTGTTCACTACAGTGACTGTCCTAATTCTGCTGTCAGACACCAGTGATCATCCAGACTGTGCTGCCCTGGTTAACAGCGTGCCTCTTCAGCAAAGAGCACTTGAATATCATCAGTACTTACTGTGTATTGGATTTTTAAGGGCCTTTTGTGACCTACTCCACATACTAAATACAAATGTACTTGAGAGAAGTAGTGAGCAAACTGGAGTATTCTCAAGGCATCTATCTGTGCAAAGTAACAGTGAGTTCCATGTTTGTTCTTGTTTTTATATAAACTAACAGGAGAATCCTTAAAATGTTGATTTCCATTTTTTAATAGTTCATTTGTTTTGTTAGCTACATAGATTTATATTTCTGAATATTATTCCTCAAAAATATTGCATATTTGGCAGAAATGCACAGCAAAAATTAATCTTCTGAATGCCTAAAGATTTTTTTAATGCAAGAAAGCTGAATCATAAAGACACTTTCATTGTTCCTAGATCTTTCTCCTTTATGTTGTGAAATGTTACTATTAGAAATAATTACTTTTTCCCTCTTTCACCCTTGTATCCATATTGCTGATACAGTATATCTTTATTAATTATTAAGTGATTGAAGTATTTTAGTGAATCAGTGTAATTTCTTTTTGGCCAAAATGTTTATGATGATTAGCTCTAGGGTTCTGCATTAAAATTAGTCTTTGGTAAAAGATAGATTAATGCACTGCTGGCAAAGGTCTGCTGTCCTTGTCCTGTTTAGTAGCAGAATGCCTAAATTCTGGTTGCACCACTTAGGAGCAAACAGACAAAAAGGAAGATAGCTAAGCGTTTTGTCATGCATGAGCAGTTAGAGGGCAAGCAGACACCATGCACCTTGACCACCTATTATGAAGCTTTTTGCTGCAATGTCAAGTGAAAGCGAGTTAATTGGGTGAAGCTGTAGAGCATGTTAGGGGCATGGTAAAGGGTTGCTGTCTGACAGCTGAATGTCAGCAGAAGCTAGTGAAGTGTGGCTGAGAGACAGAGACCTGTCACAAAGTTCATGTGGACTATAGCACAGTTAGGGAGCTGAAATGTGGTTCTGTCTCACTTTCTCCCTCATTGCATTCAAGCACCTTAAGATTTCACACTGTATGTGTCAAACCTTGTTCTCTAAGCTGTTTTCTCCTAACACTTCTGCATTCAAATGATTGGACAGAAGATGCTAATGTTTGGCAAAATGAATGTAAATACACTTCTTTCCTTTTTCTGCTAGAGCGGCAGAATACATGGAACTCTGACAAAACTTTGAAGGCTTACGTCAGACAGTCACACTGTCTAGGAATTCTGCTGATGATTGAATACATTTCTCAAGAGAATATCAAGTTTGACACTTCAACTAGTTGGATAGGGACTGTTTTTCCCACTACCCAGGCAGAAGAAAAGTCTTAAGTGGGGGAGCACTACTTCATGAGCCACTTGTACCTCAACATGGTGGCGTGAGCGTTTTAGTCTCTGGTTGTAGTCACCTTCTCCTCTTCTTGCTAGAAAGAAGCAAAGAGCTAAGAGGGAACCATGAGAGAGAAATACTGATCTGAGCAGCTGTGGGGAAACTCCCATGGCAGGAAAGGCTTTCTTGGCCTGTCAGTTAAAGATAGCAGCAATCTTATACACTGATGCAAAACATGGAGAGATGTCACAGCAGTTTTAGAAGAGTACCGTGTACCTTTCAGTATAGTTTACAACATGCAACACAAAAGAAACCAATAGCCATTTGGGTTAGCTGCTTAGATTAAAAACATTAAAATAAAGTTGCTTCCATTCTTGAGAAAGTGGAAGGGTGCTGGTAGGCAGTATGGACAGAAAGTACTAAAGAATTTGGAAACTTGGATTGAAATCAGTACACACTGAGCATTTCACAATGAAACTAGTGAACTACATAGTTTGGCTAATGTTTTGGTATTACTGATGCAGTGCAGAGAATTTGACCTGAAAACGGGAGACTTCCGTGTGTATTCCAGTGAAGCATCTGAAAGAGAAACTTACTTTATAGGCTGTATGGTGGATTTTGGCCAAAATATTCAGTAATCATCAAAATTAGAAATGCAAAACCAAATTATTTGTCTATTAAGCCAACAAAACTTTGAAGATAAGGTGTTAATCTCATGTGATAATTCATCCAATCCTGTGTGTTCTTCAAACGTTCCAGGTTTAAGTATGTTTTAATAAAACAGGATTTTCTTTTAGAAAAACAAATACAATATTATTAAATCTTTCTCTTAATTGGTTTTAATTGGGCCTCTAGAGTGTTATTTCACTGAGTGCATTCAATACTAAAGCATTAGAAAAGTAGAAAAAAAAATATTTCCAGGTATTTCAGACTCATACGTTTGTTTAAAAAATCCTGTAAGTGGAAGAGGGAGTTCTTTCATAATGAAAAAAAACATTAATATTATTGGCTAGCAGCACCCAAAGTGTGTTGTGTGTCTACCTTTCTGACTTAATGTGTAATGGGTTGGCAGCCCACTGAATTATTCTCTGATAGCAAATTGTTTGCAGAATTCAGGCAGGAGTGCTGACAATTAAAATTTGTACTGACTGTTACCATTTTTCTACTTTGTGTCAGAGCACCAATTTAGTCCTACTGCCTCAGCATACAGAATTGCAAATTCATTGATGTGGGAAGCAAACTTACCAGTTTGGGCCAGCATACATGCCTGCTTTGTAAAAGTTTGTTGACTAGCACTGTATTGCACTGGCACCCACTAGTAATACTTTCTATTTGAAGCACCAGTTTCTAGGATTTTCATCAGTCTGATGTTTTATTTATTTTACTGAGAGTAAGAAATGGCTCTTGGAGCTACTTTTAACAGCAAAAGAGTGAGCAATACTGGAAGTCAATTATCATTGTCTGGCAAAAGGCAAGTGCATTTTGGAAATAGCAGTCTCAGAAAGGGGTTGCGAATGACCTGAAAACGTGCATCTTTATAGGGAAACAGGTTTTCCAAGTAAGTGCTGCAAATGGTTATTGAAGACAGCGGTTGTTTTTTTAACTCTTACTGGAATTGCTATTGCTACAGTGAAATGATTCAAGCTACAATGATAGCATAGGTGGGAGAAGCTGAAAAGAATATTATTGGCCATTTGATTTCCTTTCTACTGGTATTACTGTGTATATGTATGTTCTAGAGTTGGGGTGAGAGTAATCAGTATCAGAAATCTATTGTGGAGAATTATATTGGCTGTTTTCCACTTTTCTCCCATTCCTTTCTGCATCTGTGAGTACCTTACATTTCTTCCTACTCTTGAGGCACAACCTTTCTAGAGATTTTAGGAGTTGCTAGAATTCAGAAGAATCTACAGCTTGCTTCTCCCTCTGTACTACTGTTTGCTGTCAGGCATTGTCACACACCTAAGTATCCTGTAATCTGGTGATTTCCAGATCTCACTTTGGCCTTGTAATTCAACAATTGACTTTAATTTACCTTGAGATCTAACACTGAACTTATTACTGCATCTGTACCATCACACAGGGAACTCCCATAACTGTGTCTTTGTATTATGTTGTAAATCCAGTATTATTTGTTCTGTTCTTTTATTTTGTCTCTTACATGGTAATTTTCTGTTTAAGCATTTTCTTTACTTTCTTATCTCAGTCAAAGCCAAATACACAAGCTTGATATTCACAACCCAGAAGCCTTAACTCACCAAAACCTTATCACTTTTTATTATTCTGGTTTTTTTAATCATACAGAGTGTTATAAGAAAGTGGAAGGAGAGTTCGGGCTACTGTGTTTTGAAATTGAATATTTGAAAGCAGTTTAAAGTGGCTAAAATTAGTGATGGGAAATCCCAAAATTGGAAGGAGTTATTGTAACATACGAAGAAGTAGAGAGTAATTGAAAAGTTGTAATGTGGTATTATAGTGAAAATTGTGGTCCAGTAAAATTATCCTGTGTAGATTTTGAAGGCTGGAACCATTCTGAGTGATTTGTGGCTTCAGCTCTGGTTATAGATTTTACTCCTACAGATGAAGATAAATAATATACTTCTAACAGTGAATTTATGTAGTTACCTGTTCGCAGCACTGTGATAACATGCATAGTCTTTTAATTCTAAGAGTCTAACTGTGCATGCTATTCCATGAGTATGATATATAAAAGCAAAATGGGGTGTCTCTGATCACAACATGATGCTTTTGAGTAGGCTGACATTGCAATAAAAACATACATAAGTGTATAATGCATGATGGTTTTATAATACTTCTTCACAATATCATACATAATAAAGCAATCCACTATAAATCAGTTTTAACTTTGGTAAGACAGCTCATGTATCATGAGGCAACTGTAAACTGTATCCCAAATGTGACCATAGGTTAGTCACCGAAGAAAAACTGTAGAGTAGAATTTTTTAAAAGTCTTTTATCATGTCTAATACTAAAAATTTGCTTGAGTTAACTATAGTTTAGAAAGCAATTTTTCCATAATATAAACTAACTTTCCATATTGGAAAACATGTTTTATAAAGTTAGGCTATCAAACATTGGCCATAGGACATGACCAATACTGTATTACATAAATATTTTGAAAGCATGTTTTTGCTAGACATACTGTGTCCTAAATATCTATTTACCTGATGAAGTGTAACAGTTTAGATGGAATAATTTACAATTTACCAGGTAAATAAAAGTGCTATGCTAAAGATTTACCTGAACAGACTCCATATTTAAGATATATAATTCCTCTTTCAAAAATTACCTAAATGTATATTTATAAGATGTATTCTCATCACAGCTCTGGCATAGCCATTTGAGTTTGTAATTTAATACATGTTTTAGAAAGGTGTCTAAATACAATAATGTTGAAAGAGGTCTGTTGGGGAAATCATAACTGCCTTTAAAATTCCTGTGTATGTGTATGTGTTCAAACAATGAGTGTTACAACAGTTCTGAGTGTTTTTTCTTCTAACCTATAGAATCTTATTTTCTTATTCATCATAAGTGTATATAATGGTATTGGATCAAAACAGTTCTTATGAGTAACAGCCAAGATTTTTTTTTGACATCAATCACATTGCTATTAGATCTGATTTCCCTTCTATTCAATGACTGGTATTCTGTTCTTTGTAAGAAGTACAGCACAGGATCAGTATAACTAAAAGAGAGCTTTTTTCCCCCAACAGTGAAGCTTTTACTGTAACATAGTCTATTGACTTGCTGCCAATCATTAAGTTTCATACTTTTTTTCTTCGCAACTCTCAAAGGAAATCTGATTTCTTATCTCCTTACTGGGATTTTGATGCCATATTCTTCTAAAAACCCCTCACTACATCTGGAAAAAAAGTAATATGAGAGTGTAATTGTAGCATGTGATTTTTTTTTTTTTTTACTCATTGTGATGTGCTGATTGAGATGTTGAAAGTGGTACAAACTGGTATGTTTGAATTTGTCTTCAATATTTGTTACCCAGAGTGAAACCTGTTTATAGCTTATATCATACTGATTTAAATTTTCACACACCTAAGTGTTTCTAAAACATCACAAGTTATTTGCATATTTCAGTAGTGTCATAATATTTTTTCATGAATGGCTTATTTTAGAGAGAATTTTGGTTATGTGGTCAGCTGATTAAAGTGTACAAATAATGGACTTAAATCTGTGTAATAGGTGGATGCCTTCATTGAGATCTGATTTCAGATGTGGTCATACAAATGCTGTAAATCTGGTTTGTGCTTTGGCTTTTTAGTGGTTCCCATTCTGCATAGTGTTGAGCCCAGAAGGACTGAAAAGCTATAGTGTTACAGATCATACTTGCCAGTTCTGCTGATTATCTCATCGTCATCACCACTATAGTTTAGAAAAACTCAAGGCACTACCTCACTTTAACTATCTACTTGAGTTAGTAATCTAAATTTGCTATGTATGGGTTCTTAATGAAGGTCTAACATAACCTAGCTGTTTACAGTAGCTGCAGTATGGCTTGTGGTAAATCAGGAAATCAAAAGAGTCCATATCAAAGGGAACAGTTGAAGTAGGTGTTAGAGGCAGCCATTGATTTTTTTCTTCATCAATAGTAACAGGAAAGGGGCATCTTTCATGAATGTGTCTTTATACATACGATTGAGTCTGGATTTTTTTGAAATATGAATATACACAAACCCTTCTGCCTCTCTCTGAATATCTATGAGTGTGTATATTGAAATCTGTGCCTCTGTATAGAGGCATTTCTGCCCTTGTGTGTGTGTGTTTATATGTGCATGTATACTCTTCTTGAAGTGTCAAAGTATCTTTCCATATCTTTAACTTCTGTCTTTTCCATAGTTATACTTTGTATGTGGACTTTTCACATATTTTATGACCTGATGAAATAGTTGATTGCTATTTCCACAGCACTGGGTAAAATACCTTGATAAAGGGCAGAAAAGCAGTATGACATTGGGGTTTTTTTAAGTTCATTTATTATTACAGACATTTAAGGGAATGCAGAGTGTTTTTAGTTAGTATCTTAAAAAATATTAATGCTGATATACTGATATCCATAATCTTTCAAAGTAGGATGCACAATGTTTTGGTGCTAGAATTTATTTAATGTTGAATTTTAACTGGTCTAACCTTTATAGCTGTTTGACTGAATGTCGAGACTCAGTGAAATACGAATCATGTTCCCCATCAATGTACATTCAGTGTATGTTCTCTGGCCATCTTCTAACACACTAACATTTGGAGAGTATTAAGTGTTTGATTTCAATTGATGGTAAAATATATTTTAAAATAAATGAATACCTTCCACAGTTAGCATGGCAAATTTTTCCTAATAACAGTGACAGGGAGACTATGAAATAAGTTTGTTTACTTGATTAAAAAAAATGCAACCTAGAAATGATAATGAAGAGAGGTAAAAGTTTTCTGTAAGTATTTGTAGCACTTCAAATTAAGTAGGCATTTTCGTAACACTAGTGCAGACTATTCTAGCTAATGTCCTTTGTTCCTGCTTATTAAAGATTTATATAAAAATATATATATATATATATATATATTCAGGTACCATGTATTTTAAATAAGTGTTTGAAACAAGAAGCAAACACTTGCAAATACGTCACATGCATACCTTTGTGAAAGGCATAATGAAACTCTTTTTCTTGCTTGTTTAACAGTAAATGTAGATTCTTTTTTGTTTTGTTTTTTCTTATTACTTTATTTTACTCCAGGAATCAAGAGGGAATTCAAACATCACCATGGCTTCAAGCTAGGAATTGAGCCTGACCAGAGTTGTATCCCAGATTTTTTGGCATTGCAAGCTGAACCTGACACATCCTACAGTTTTATGCACAATAGAGCCAGTTCTCAGTCTTCAGTCTATTTCTTCAGCCTGAATGTCACATCCAGTCCCAAAAGAACAATGGAAAATGGATTTTCAGATTCTTTGTATCAATAATCTTTCTAGAAGGAAAAAATTGCATTAATGTAAAATGATGCAATTAAAGTGCAATTTTGTTGCTACCTTTGTAGTTCAGCGTTTGTATTTTTTGACATTAATTTTACGTTTTTATGAAAATGTGCATTCATATGTTCACATTTCTGTGCTTTTCATTCTTTGCATACCGAAATAGTTATTTTTTTTTAACTTTTATTTATTTCAGTTGCTCATTTTTTATGTAGTATATTTTTAAATGTTAAAGAATGACACATTTTGGGTAATTTTCCTCAGTCTTAAAAAAAAAATCAATAAGCCATTTTAGTCTCTATCTATCAAAGTTGTTTCATACTTGTCTATTTTAAAGCAGGACTGCAATACTTTAATAGGATTGAGAGAGCTATTTGAAATGTATGCCAATGATTCCTGTCATTTCATGGCAGCCCTGCCATGGTTCACTGAGCCCCCTCTTTTCTCTTGTCAGCTCAACTGAAGACAAGCATTTAGTTGCAAACTTTAAGCAGGTTGTGCAAAACAGAAATGATGTGACTGCTTCTCTTCCTGCACAATAATGTCACTGCTGGTCAATGTGAGAAGGTCAGGTTGCTCCTTGTAAAGCTACATGATACCACTTGCCTATTCGAACAAGTTAAGTTAACTGCTGAATCTGGTCCCTGCAGGCGCTGAAAACTCACCCTTTTATCAAGTCTGCATTTCATGAGAAAGAAGAACAATTGTGCAGGGAAGATTTCTGATGATATGTTTATGTACCTTATAAGGACAGTTCCCAAACCAGTGTTGCAGGTAATACATTTAGTTTAAGCAGAAAGACTTTAAAGTAATGGCTGTTCTGACCTTCAAATAGATTCCTTTTTTTTGTTGTTGTTGGTAGGACCCAAGAGTGACGCCCATCTTTGATGCTGACAGAATTTAAAGCAAGGCCATTGCCCTGCATTTTCTGCCTTGTAGCACACAAAAGTAAAATTGTATGTCAGGCCGAGATGTCGGGGAGCTGACAAGATGCCCCAGTGACATTTCAGCTGGAAAGAGCAAGTGTCTTGCAACCAAGTGGTCAAATATCAAATAATAGGTCAAGCAGGAAGGAGCTGAGTTCTAACCACAAAGAGGTTTCTGGTAACTTACTTGACAAGCTTTTGGGCGCTTTGTGGCTTGACAAAGTGATGTTCTGTTGGGTATCGCTAGACAGACTGTTCTTTATCGCCTTCAGAAGATCAGACATTGACATTGATTAAACTCTTTAACCCTTAAAGGTTAAATCCTAGCAGTTTCATTGTTGTGGATGAAGAACAAAAGAAAATTTGTAATATACCATTTGTTTTCATATTAATCACTGAACTCCCTAGTGATACTAACTTTTGATGTGCTATGTAGTTTTTGACAAAAAGATGGAATGCAAAATCTATATAATAGATTGTTTCTCATTATGGGCCAGTGATACATTAGAAAAATAATATTATGCATTATGGAATTTTTAATTTCTTCTATTATGTCAAATGTATTTTCTTTTAAAGCCTCCCGATTTCTACTGAAATTCTATTTTGAATGGAAAACAATATTTGCATAGGTAATGCACCACTTACGGTGACCAAAGTCTTAAAAATACTGTTGTTTTCTGGTACGAGAAAAGTTAAAATAAATCTCAGATTTACCACAGAAGAACTCTAATCAAAGATAGCTTCAAGTTTTCAGGTATTCTCTTATTGTGCAAGTCTATTGCTCACAGCCATGATATGTGCATGTGTGTATGTATACTAATGCAAAACCAAATAATAAATCCTGCAGAACTCTCACAGGTAAGAGTTGGTTGACAGAGGAAGAACACTCCTCTTCTTTATGATGATATATTTAGTCTTGAATACTGAACAAAGAAGTTTCATTTTCCTCCAGAAGTCTTGGCTCTCCTCTTCCCTGACAGTAATTGTTCCTGGTAAAGAAATCTGTTCTCAGATATAAAGTCATATTTGTATGAAGAATGAAAGAATGTATTTTACTGAGCATTTTTCTTCTCTCCTATGTATAGAAGCATATATGTGCTTTACTTTTAAAAATATATTCTCATGGTACTCTATAGTTTGAGAAAGAAAGTGCCTGTTCTTTGCTATATGACCCCAAACTACTGAAGAAAATTTGCACCATATTTGTCCCTTTCTCATCACTGCAAGTACATGAGGTATTGTGCATGTAGAGATGGAACTTCTTTCTGAAATCCATGTCTTATCGAGACTAGGACTGATCTCCACCAGTTACTGCTCCAAGCATAGGTTAATGTGATTTCACAGGGACCATAGCATTGTCAAACTGAGTATAGTTAATAGGAATAATCTAGTGAACTGTTATTTCTTGCAAGAACTAGCTTGTATATTTTCATTGGAAGGAGAACATCTGCCTCATTTACTCTCTTTAAATACTGACCAACTGTGTGTTGCACACTATTTTTTTTTAAACCCATCCACTTTGAGGAGACTTTGAAATATCTTTTGTTTGGATGTCAGATGTCTCATTTGTAAATGAAAGTTCCTCTTTTTCATACTGTGAAGAAGTTGTTGAGTAGTAGACTGGATCATTATTAGTCAAATACTCCTGTATTGCTTTTCCAGGCATCTGATAAAATGAAGTTTGTGATAAATTTGATCCCACCAAAGCATTTCTTTCCCTTTTTGGGGACATGTAAAAGTCATGCTTGTGGAGAATGTGCATCACAGTTCAGTAACAGTAACTGCCAAAAGAGCATCCTGTTTTATACCATTTGATCTCTCTGACTTCCTTTGAAAATTGCAGAGCTTGAGACCTTGGACTTCACTTGCAGAGCTTTTCATGGTTTGAGCCTGGGATTTCAGGAGGACTGCTTCCACTTGGTTAATCTCAGTTCCACCATCAGCACCACTCCTTGAGAACAACCAAACAATTTCCCTAAGAGGAAAGCCCATTTTTGGTGGGGGTAGAATATTCTCCACATTTTTAGAATGTGGCAACACAAATAATTGGTCACAGATCTACCTTCTGATGAGGTTCAAAATGAATAATAATTTATTTTCCCACCAAGCAACACATATCTGAAAATAGACTGTGAAATATATCCCTGCAGTAGGGAAGGTGTTAATACAAGTTGTATATGTGCCTGTGTGCACCCATGTGTGTATATTTCTCAACAAAGAATTTGATTATTGAGCTGACTTTATTATCACTCAACATAATGTAAACAATTCCTACTACACCAGTAGTAGAGAATTTTTTTTGGCTCCTCCTGTCTCCCACACATACTTGCAAGTTCAGCACAAGCTTTACTGCTAGTGAAGTTTGATATGCAAATATGGGAGTCTCCTCCATTGCTGGAAAAGACCTTGGATGCCTTTACCAAGTTAATCCAGGGCAGCTGAGTTTGGAAGATACCTCTGGATATCATGTAGTCCAGTATCCATGCTCAGAACACAGCTACAACAGGTTGCAGAGTATCATGTCCAGTTGGGTTTGAGTATCTGCAAGGATGAACTCTCTCATGACAACCTGTTCTACTGTTCAATCAACCTCAGAGTAAAGGTGGTTTTTTTTCTTATATTTCATGTGTTTCAGTTTATGCCTGTTGCTGTGCAGCTCCATCTTCTTTACTTCACAGGTATTTATACACATTGATAAGATCTCCCTAAGCTTGCCCTTCTACAGGCTAAAAAAATCATAGTTCTCTCAGTCTCTCCTCGTGTGACAGATGCTTTGGTCACTTTATCGGTCATCTTTGTGGCCCTTCACTGGACTCACTCCAGTATGTCTGTGTCCCTCTTGTACTAGGGAGTTTAGGATTTGAGCATTACTCCACATACGATGTCACTAGTGCTGAACAGAGGGGGAGGTTCACAACCCTTGTCCTGCTGGCAGCTCTCTTCCTGATAAAGCACAAAATGGCTGTTGGCCTGCTTTGTCACAAGGGCACATTGCTGTCTCATGGAGCCTGTGAGGACCTCCAAGTACTTTTCTGACAAGCTGCTCCCCAGCCAATTGGTCCTCAGTCAGTCTTGGGACGCTCATCATGTCCTGGTGCATAATGTTATTTGAGCCCAGGTAGAGGGCTGCTCTTTTTATTTTAACTATGTGAAGTTCCTGTCAGCCCATTTCTCTGGCCTGTCAGAATCCCTCTGGATGGCAGCAAACCTTTCTGGTCTGTCAACCACTTCTCCCTGCTTTGTATCATCAGCAAATTGGGGAGTGTGCACTAAGTCCCATTGTCCAGGTCATTCATTAAGTTATTGAACAGTTTTGGCCCAAGTATTGACTCCTGAGCTACACCAATAGTGACTGGCCTCTAGGTGGACTTTGTGCCACTGATCACACAACCCTTTGAGCCCACCAGTTCAGATAGTTTTGAAACTTGACTTACTGTCCATATATCTAGTCCATATTGCCTTATGCAACATGGACCGTTTTGCTGAGTAAAGGACTCTCAAAATTCCCAAGCACTGCTAAAGCCCTGGATTAAGTGAAATGCAATATTTTGTGTAACCTGTTTGTCTATTAGGCCAGTTTGATCATTTGGTCGCTTACAACAGCATCTGATCATAATGCTGTCATCCTGTACTTGAAAGGTTTTCCAAGGCTTTAAATTTTATATAAATCTGCATGTTCAGTGGTATAACCTAGCTGCTACAAATTATTTAAACTCTCTTTTGAAATACGAAATTGCTTTAGTAACATTTTTCTCCTGATGTTTTTTGTTGTTGTTTGATTATTCTCTAGTGAATGAAAATCAAGAAGCCCTTGACAGTATCACGGTTTGGAACAAATCTTTCTGTGAAGCTCACATTTCTTCCACTGCTGGTGATGAACACCAAGCTTACTCAGCATTTTGCTCTCTATCCTTTTGTTGATTGGCCTTGAAATCCAAACTCACAAAATGAATCTTTTAGGACATTCTTTCCTATCTTTTCAACTTTCATCTTGCTCAGTGTGAAATTACTAGATTTTGCTTAACTTGGCTTCAAGTTAGTCTTCATAATCTGAACCTTTTTGACAATCACATCATGCTCTCTGTATGACCCAAAAATGTACCTCAGCTTTTATTTGGAAAGTATTTAAATGTCGTCTTTCCTCTTTGCTGAATGTTCACCTAAACCAGTTGATTCTTTACATATATTAAAACTAAATTATTTAACCCTTTTATGTACAGTGTTTTGGCATTGAAACTGGTATAATTACATTCTCTGATAGGTTCCCTACCTCTACAATGACTGCAGTTTTACAGGATGTAGACCTGGCTTTCAATTAAGTCTCTGTAAATCACCTTCAGTATCAACAGAATATAGAAGGTGACATACTCTTTGTCATGCTAACATGGATCTGATCACTGTTGTAGGGAGCATCAAGATTTTGTGGAGTTTATATAATTTTATGTATTGTAGTTTGATGCTAATGTTAAAAAAAAAAAGGGGGGGGTTCTTTATGAACCAGTCATTTGTCAGTGCACATGAAAAAGAATCTTTCAGAATCTTTTGTCTGCTGTTTCTGGTGTCCAGTGACTGATGAATAACATTTAACAAGGACAAAGAAAAATATGGGGAAGTGTCTGAAAACTAAATTGTTTCCAGGGAGTGCTCGGCAGGAAGTAGGGAGATCCACTCAATAATTTTTCTTCAGTTCTTTGTTTACCACTTCTGCTTTACCATACTTCCTGTCTCTTTATAAGCTAATAGTACTAATAATCATTACTGATATTAGATTGCCTTCTCATGGCTCTACTGTGCCTGATTAAAGCCTCAGAAGTTGTTGGGATTTTGTTTTGAGTAATTCAATGAAAGTAATTAATTAAAAAATGAAGAACATTGGATTTACTTCAAGCACAAGCATTGTGAGCATTATTGTGTAAGTATCCTTTCTTTTTCATGGTAAACTTACTTTTTTAATCTCACGCTGCATAATGTTAACAGGGATATTGTTCAGAATCAAAACAACAATGCTAAATATATTTAATGTATAAACATATTTCCATTCCTTTTTGCATGGTACACAGATAACCTGTATAGCAGCCCCACTAGCTTGACTCGTAGATGCTTGAATGGTTTAGACCACAGGAGTGGTGTGGTCCTAAAAGTCCTGTCAACAAGCATCATAGACTGTACTTGTGAACGGTAGTCTGTTAAGTAAGGCATACACCTTTTATGCTTTACAGGGAATATGCTGTTAGGTATAAGAATCTGGCACAGGTGCCAGTCGGAATGGTGGGAACTTTTGTATGAATCGGACAAGAGTTTCAGTAACTTTCAGTATATGCTGTCTTTATTTGCCACCCCATCATGACTTGATGCATAAAGTCTTTCTAATGTGTGGGATTCTGCTGACACACAGGGGGAGAGACTGAAAGCTATGCTCCATCCTGTGATATTTGGATGGCATTTGTGATTTTTACAGAATAAAAAATGTTCAAAAATAATTTCCAAATCCTCAGTTTACAAGGTAGTTATCAAAAAAAGCAAGGGAAATAGGAATTAAATATTAAATTCTTTCCTACGTCTATGCCATGTGAAGGTTAATAAAATGTATTCCCTTAAACAATAGCATGGGAGAAATCTTAGTTGCAGTGTGTTTGCAGCAGAAGATAAATCCTCGTTTCAGGCTTTATTCTCAATTGACTTACTGATACAAGTTTATGTCAGATATTTGGGGTGGGAAGCTGTATATATTAAAGCACTGACCTTAACGAGAGTCATGCAGCTAAAATCCTGCACAGTTCTTTTAAAATGTCAGGGGTTAATGTTATTTAAATGCAGTATTTGGTGGTTTAATTGAGTCATGCTTCGTTGTCTTTTACTGCACATTAATGCCAATGAAACACTGATTGTTGACAGAAAGTTCTCTTCAGCAAAGTATACACTGACATATCATGCTGCTATAGAAAAATAGTGTGCAAGACAGAGCAGTCGTAATCCCCTGGAATAGGATTCCTATACTGTCTAAATGGTGGCAACATTCATTATACACTGACAGGAAATGTGAACCAGTTTGTTTTTTTTTTTTTCTCTTATATGTTTTCAGACTGCCTCTTGAGAGGACCGATAAGACAGAATTGTTGTGTCTTTAGATAAATAAACTAATATAAAGATTTCTCTGTTGGGTGTGTCACATGAGTTAGTGACTGTACCTTGAAAAGTATGAAGCCATCTCCAGAAAGCAGATCTGTTATAGAAGCACCTTCTGATAGCTGTTGTAAGCTTGCCTTAAGACAGATCAGTGGTATTTCCTCTTGTCTTTGTCTAAGTTTGGAAAAAGTAATGTTCCTTCTCTGAATACTTCTGTGTTAAGTCTCCATGCCAGTCTAAAACCCTCAAGAGGAAATAGATGCAGGCTTGGCAAGTGAGATATAGAAAATTCTGTAAATTGTGGACTCAAAGATAAGTTTTTGAAGAGGAATATGGGAAACATTAAACACTGATGAGCTTAGAAGAGCTTGTGTGTACAGTGGGTGGGGTATATTTCATATTGTGGTTTTGCACAGTAGAATAACTATTCCTAAAGAACTGCCCTCACAAGGACAACTGTTACATACTTCCTTATTTTGGCTGAAGTAATCTGCATGCTGTTTGCCTTTTCCCACAGGGCTTTGTTATGCTTTTGGGCTCTGTGCTTTCCAGGATTTTTCTCATGACTGCAGGACATGTTCTGGAAGTCATTAGAATTCTGTGTCTTGGAAATTAGTTTGCAAATTCTCATGAGTTCCAACTTTTTCTTTACTTTTTACACACCATTGTCTTTTTTCAAGTTGATGTCAGCCAACCTGGTTAAAGCCTGCAACTGCAAATGGACCTAGCTTATGAGAAACATTTGATGCATTGTGTGAACTTCCTGGTTCTTATACTATGTTATTAGGTGACATTGGGACAATCACACTTGGGCTCCTAAGAGAATAAGTAAGTGTGTGAATCTTATACAAGTGGTGAACCGCTATGAGTTTCTGTAGAAAGTAATGTCAGAGCTTCTTAGAAGCAGCAGCCTGTTTAACCTGCCATTATGGGTTTAACTAAATATATTTAGCTTTCTCCTACTGTCTAAGACATCATGAAAGTGTTTGGGACCAGATGAACTACGTGACAGTAGGAATTACTGGTGAAGTTTGCAGATATATATCTTCTTCCAAGATCTAAACTGAGTCTCTTGATACTACGTAGAGCAGTGTAGTTAAGTAGACAGGGCCTATAGAGATCCTGCAGGAACTTAATTCTCATGTCTGCCATTGGCTCAAGGGCAAAAAATACATCCTTCCAGCTTGTGGAAACACAACTGTTCTGCAAAGAGCACTGAGCAATACAAAGGGGTGAAGCTATAAGGAGACTTGCAGGAACCTGCTGTAGCTCAAAGTGTAATTGTCCATGTGATGTGTTTGTATATGAACATTTGAGTTTGGGTGTTGGCTTTGTGAACATGTTTATGCTTTATTTTATTTAATGTATTTAGCACTCTCTGTTGTATGTGCTGTTCCATATATTTTGCACATTGCACTGAACTATTTTACCCAGAAACACTTACAGCAATCAGGTAAAACCAACTGTTGCTTGGTGAACTGTTGAGCCTCTGTTAAGGCAGAGTATGTTAAATTATTAGCGAAAAAGAAGATGAAATTTGATGGTTACCAGTAAACTGAAAATAATTTGACATTGTACATAAACCCCTTTTCAAAGGGGTGAGCCAATTATCACAATCTTAGGCTAATTGCAATGCAGTGCTAGTCATTTGGTCAAAAAGCTCCGAGAAGAAAGACATGTAAAACTGACCAACTGGAAAAACTGTGCTAATATTTTCCCAATGGACATCATAGTTTAGGAAAATAATTGTGGTGGTTTCACCAGCTCAGCCAGACCCAGTACAATAATATATAAAAGGGCAGAATAGCTAGTAAGAGCTTTAATTGTAAAGGACCAGAAAGAAAAGAAGACCTAAGAATCTCTGGATATCTTCAGAGGACATCAGGTAACTCCTACTCCTGTTCAGTGACAAAAGGCTCTTTATTTCTAAAGAAGGGATTTGCATGATTTTAGCAATAAAATAGGATTTGGGCACCAAATGCTGGCTGTGACTCTCTATGAGAAAAAGAGCAAAGCCCTCTTTATCTTTCATGTCAACTGTTGCTTTAAAAAACCCCCACAGAAACAAATGAAAATTCCCAGCTTACCATTCAAGATGGAATCCTTTTGTCCAGGAGACTAATCATAAATTCTTGTAAGAAAAAATTTCTAACCGTTTTTTCTCTAGTACTTTAAAAAAATGTTTCATTCTCAGATAAAAATGTTATCTATCTGCAAAGTCTGTCATCTCTACTGTATTAATGACCTGCAGTCTGCGAAGGTATCTTAATTTACTGAAAATGCAAATTTTCTCCATGTGAAACACCTTTACAACTTATAACTACATCAAAAGTCTTCATAGTCACATAGATATTTGTGGGATACTTGTTTGTGTTGGACTTTTGTACCTATATTATTGGCTGATCACTGCACAGGGAAAAGTAAGGCAAATCAATAACTGTTACTACTGGGCTACTGGATTTGCTAAAATTTCAAACAAATTGCTTAAAACCTAACAGAGAACACCCTAACTGAACTAACTCTGGAGTAATAGTAAATTTAAAAGGAAGTGATAAATAGGACCTTTTTTTGAACAGTTCAGACTTGTTTTCCTGTAAACTAAACTTAGAAGCTGCTGGTTTTCTACATAAATAAAATCAAATACCTTTGTTAGTGGACCTAGTGTCCATTTTCTTTTGGGGAGAAATTTGCCTACAGTGGTCCCCTGTGGTCACAGGTTCTGACCAGACTACAAAAGGATGAAGATTCACAAGCCATATAATGCAAAGGAAAAGTAGGTTTCTTTCCCTATCAGAAGCAGCTAGTTTTACAGTGGGCTGACCAGAACTGTATGATTCTTCCTATTTCAGCAAAAATGTTTCTGTCTCACGTACACACACAGCTTGACTTCCTGAAGGATACAGATTAAACGGTTGGGGTTATTTGAAAAGTGTCTGAAGTCCTCTTCTTAGCCATAAAGAATTGCACTATAAAGATTTATAATTTGAAAGGGAGGAGTTTCCTCTTTTTTGGTGCTGCACAAAAAGACTTGGTTTCTTTTAATAACTAAAATGATTTCTACCTCTTGAGTCTACAAGAATCTCTTACAAAGTTCACAGAGTAGTTACAGTTCACGATGTGAGCTAGTCAAATACAAACTTACTTCTTTGAGCAACTGCTCATCATCTTTCTTGTTAAACCAGTTGTCTAACTCACATCCAATTTAGAGGCTATAATTTTATAGGCGAGTCTGAGGATCTCAGAAAGGTATAAAACTTAGGGACATGAAGGTAAAATATGGAAAGTTACTTGGGTTAACTTTAGACTGGAATCTGGGCTGTAGTCCTGAGGAAAGTGTTGTAATGGCTTCCACAAGTTTTGGGTTTTCTTCCAGTTTCCAGTTCTTAATTTCCTGTTATGTCTGCTCTGTTCTCTTATTGTGTATGTATATGCATATATATTTTCACAATCAAAATTTTGCCTTTTCCGAAATGAAGGAGTTCTCTGTGAGAATGAAGGAAGGAATGGATCCAGGTAGTGCAGTTTTGAGTGTTTCTAGAATGCCCCTGAATTAGAGCGGAGTTTAAACATTCTGTCAGAAATAATAGGGTCACTTAACTGGGTTGTAAACCTGATACCCCAGTTTTCTTGTTCTGACTACCAACATAATGTCGATTCTAAGAGATCTTCTAACACATTTTCTATGCCCCCGTTACATATATTGTGACGGGTTTATCTAAAAAGAGGTGTCCTGTCCCCAAGGACAGCATTGTTTTACGATTATCATAGAAACATCATAGGATGGTTTGGGCTGGAAGGGACTGCAAAGATCATCTAGTTCCACCCCCCCTGCCATGGTCAGGGACACCTTCCACTAGCCCAGGTTACTCAGAGCCCCGTCCAACCTGGCCTTGAACACTGCCAGGGAGGGGGCAGCCACAGCTTCTCTGGGCAACCTGTGCCAGTGCCTCACCCCCCTCACAGGAAAGAACTTCTTCCTTACACCTAATCTAAATCTACTCTCTTTCAGTTTAAAGCCATTGCCTTTTGTCCTGTCACTACATGTATAAAGTCCCTCTCCAGCTTTCTTTTAGGCCCCTTTTAGGTACTGAATGATTGCTGTAAGGATTCCTTGGAGCCTTCTCCAGACTGAACAACCCCAACTCTCTCAGCCTGTCTTCAAAGGAGAGATGCTCCAACCCCCTGATCATCTTGTCTGGACTCGCTCCAATAGATCCATGTCCTTCTTACATTGGAGGCTCCAAAGCTGAACACAGTGCTCCAGGTGGGGTCTCATGAGAGCAGAGTAGAGAGGGAGAATCACCTCCCTTGACCTGGTGGTCATGATTCTCTTGATGCAGCCCAGGACAACTATGGTTGGATTTCTGGACTGTGAGTGCACATTGCTGGTTCACAGTCAGTTTTCCATCCACTAATACCCCCAAGTCCTTCTCTGCAGGGCTGCTCTCAATCCACTCATCGTCCAGCCTGTATTTGTGCTTGGGATTGCCTTGACCCTGGTGCAGGACCTTGCACTTGGCCTTATTGAACTTCATGAGGTTTGCACATGCACACCTTTCAAGGTCCCTCTGGATGGCACATCCCTTTCCTCCAGCATGTCGACCACACCACACAGCCTGGTGGTGTCAGAAAACTTGCTGAGGGTGCACTCAATCCCCCCTTATTACACAACTTGGCTGCTTTTCTTAAAACAGTCAAATAAATTAAATCTTGTTAACTAAAAAGTTTCAAGATGGGAGCTAAGAGAAGTGCAAAGGTGATAGAGAAATTAAGGTAATTAAAAATCATTCTGTTCACTTGGCACATACATTAAAAACATAGTGTGCAGTACACAATAATGATGAGACACGCTTATACACAGGCATACAGCTATCAGTCTAATAAAAGGTTGAAGGGGAAACTTTATCACTGTGAAACCTGAGGTTTCCACAGCAAAATGAGAAGATTAGCATATCCTAAAATTCCCTTGTTTGTTCTCTCTGTCTTTAGCTTACAGCACTCCAGAAGGTTTGTTAAGGAGCACTTTCTGTTTTATGATGATTGCTTCATCTATTCCATGATGCCATCACATGAGTGATGTGATCATTCTCATGGGTCACAGAACAAAGTCATCAAATTTCAAGATGGTTGCAGCAAATAACTTCAAGCAAACCACTGGATTACAGAATCACAGAATGATTGAGGTTGGAAGGGACCTCTGAAAATCATCTAGCCTGACCACCCTGCTCAGAGCAGGGTCAGACAGAGCAGGTTTTCTAGGACTGTGTTCAGTTGGATTTTAAATATCTCCAAGGATGGAGACTGCAAAACCTCCCTGGGCAGCCTGTGCCCATGCTCAGTCACCCTCACAGTAAAAAAAAAGTGCTTCCTGTTACTCGGAGGGAACCTGCTGTGTTTCAGTTTGTACCCATTACATATTGTCTTGTCACTGGGCAACACAGAGAACAGTCTGGCTCCCTCATCTTCATTCTCTCCTGTCAGATATTTATACACATGGATAAGATTCCCCTGGCCCTGCTTTTCTCCAGGCTGAACAGGCCCAGGCTTTCTCAGCCTCTCCTCATATGAAAGGTGCTCCAGTATCTTGATCATCGTTGTTGCCCTTCACAGACATTGTTCCAGTATGTCCATGTCTCTTTTGTACGGGGGAGCCCAAAACTGGACACAGTAATTCAGATGTGGCCTCACCAGTGCTGAGCAGCATGGGAGGATCACCTTCCTTAACCTGCTGACCACTGTCTGCCTAAGCAGCCCACGATACTGTTGGTCTTTTATGCTGTGAAAAGGGTTTGTTGCCTCATGGTCAGCTTATTGCCCATCAGAATCCCCAAATCCTTTCCTTCAAATCTGCTTTCCAGCTGTGTGGCCAGCATGTGCTGGTGCCTGGGATTCTTCCTTCCCACTGAACAGGACTTTCCATTTCTCCATGTCGAATATCTGGACTTTCCTCTCTGCCCAGTTCTCTAGCTTGAATCCCTCTAAATGGCAGCAAAACGCTCTGTTGTATCTCTCCTGTTTCCCAGTTTTGTCATCTGTGAACCTGTTGAGGATGCACTCCATTGCATTCTCCAAGCCATTAATGAAGATACTGAACATCACTGGGCCTGATTGTTCAGCCACTTTTTAATCCACTTCACTGTCTACTTACCTAACGTGTTCTTTGTCAGCTTGTCTGTGATGATATTACAGGAGACAGTGTCAAAGAGTTTGCTAAAGTCAAGGTAAACACATTCCACTGTTCTTCCTTTATCCATCAAGCCCGTCACCACAGTGTAAATGGCAATAACGTTGATCAAGTATGATCTTCCCTTTGTAATTCCATGCTGACTATTCCCAGTCACCTTCTTATCATTACTGTGTCTGGAAACGGTTTCCAGCAGCAGCTATTTGTCACCTTCCTAGGGACTGAGATGAAGCTGAAAGGCCTGTAGTTCTCCAGATCTTCCTTTCTGCCATTCTCAAAGACTGGAGTGATATTTGTTCAGTTCCAGTCTTCAGGAACCTCTCCTAGTCGCCATGACCATTTAAAGACAATTGAGAGTGGCCTCATAGTGACATCAGCATCTCCCTCAGCACTTTTGAGCTTATGTACAAACATTCTTTATGTGCTCCCTAACCTGGTCTTTTTTCCTTGAGGGTAGGTCAGTCCCTTGCTCCAGATTTTCTCTCTGGTCTTAGGGGCCTGGTGTTCCTGAAAGCAGTTTTGACTGGTAAGACTGAAGCAAAGAAGGCATCAAGTGCCTTGTCCTACTCTATTGTCAGTTGTCACCAGTTTCCCAGCTCCATTCAGCAGTGGGCTCACATTTTCCTTTTGCTGTTCATGTACTTTTAGAATACTTCCCTGTTGTCCTTCGCATTCCTTGCCAGATTCAACTCCAGGTGAACCTTGGCTTTCCTGACCCCACCCCTGCACAACTGGACAGCAACACTATACTCTTTCTGGGTCACCAGACCCTGCTACCTCCTCTTGTCTGCTTCCCTTTTATGCCTGAGTTCGACTGCATTATTAAAATGGAATTGAGAGGTCAGTGAGAGTTGTTCTCCCACATCCACCTGTAACTGTTGATTTTGCTGATTAACAGAGAGGGAAACAAATATAAAGTCATAATAACTGCTACTATGTGCTACATGTAACCAGAGACAGCAGAAATACAGCTTCTGTGAACTGCCAGACCTTCAAATGCTTTCATTTTGATGGACTTAGTTGCCAACTAGAGCTCCTTGGGTTTAAAAGTCAGACTTGGTGAATTACTATTTCCCAAAATAAATGGCTTAATTGTAGCAAGGAAGATTGCTATATTTTCCTCATCAATATTTTAGGTTTTGCAGACAGATATAGCATTATATCTACAGCTGAATTTTATTCTTATTTGGTTTTCCATATCAACCAAGAAATTCTGAGAATAGTAAGAAACTTGTATAAAAAAATATTATTTTGTATTACTGGTTAATAGAACCTCTCTGCAGTTTTTAAAAAGAATACTTCAGAAACAAGTGGCAAATAAGAAATGGATAATACAACACATGGATAAAAGTGGAATTTATAGAAACTACTGATGTTCAGAAAATGAAAGGGCTGATAATAGCAATTAATGATTGTGAAGTCTGCTACTTTGTTCTGTGAGATGTTAAAACCACATCTGAAAAGAGGAGAAGATTAAAATACATATTGATTGGCTGATGGGCAAAAGGTAAGGATTAAAAGCAAAGAATTGACTAATATGCATGGTATAATTAAACTCTTCTCATCATTGTGAATAAACAAGGGCTGATAACCCATACCTGTAAATTCTTGACTTGATTCCAGATTGAGTGTACTTCAAAGGTCTGTGCCATGTAAACCAGAAATCACCTTCAGAAGTGTCTTTTCCTGCAGCTTAGGGGAACTGCAAGACATGATGTTTTCTTCTGCACAATTTTCATTCTGAGTTTTCCTGCTAATTTAATAGGCCACACATAGTGGATGGATTGATAAGATAGGTCCTAAATGTACAAGTTTGCCAGAAATACCAAATACATCTTTCATGAGGACACACAACACAGAAAAGGCAAGTGTGTCAATTTAATCATCTGTTGATAATCAGATATGACCAGTTATAAAACATTTGGATTAAACCTGCAAACATGGAGACATCAGTGTCCTGTTGAGAAAGGACAGTAAGACTGGTGCACTGGAAGCAGGACTAACAAACCATACAGAGAGTAGGATACCTCCTGTGCAAAATCCTGACCCTATTGAACAGGAATTTTGACCTTTTATTCACCAAGACCTATACTACACCCAAAATGGATTACTTGCTTGCTAGGGTGCCTGATGCTTTAAGGAATGTTAGGCAATGTCTGCTTCTCAGGCAACATATGCATCTCAGTGTTTCTCCTGGCTTGGGTGTAGATCTTTTTACTGGGAAAAACAGTAACAATACTCAGCACTTCTTTTCTCTGAGTCTTTTTATAAAGTGCCTTTAGCTTCATTTTAAGACTGCTGTAACTATAGGCAAAAGAAGTTTTAAAGGACTTGTCAAAGCTAAAGCACTCCCTACTGTGAGATAAATAGAGCCAAATATTCTGCCTCCGTATCTTATATGGGTCCTCATATGTGGTTATGAAGAGAATATGTGGTTCTCTCCAATTTTGTTCTCTCATATTTTGATACTTAAAATACAAATTACAAATTAGAATAATTAAACCTGTATTAGAAGAGTTCAGTAAAGAGGACAAAGTGCCTGCCTCATGACTACTTGATGTCCCCAGCACGTATGCAGGTTACATTTTATCTTTTTCCTCATTTTCCTTTCTGTGTGTTTTCTATAAATATGTTTTAGTGACTTTAAATGTGACTATCCTGTCATGGAGTGTTGCACGACTGGAAAAGATCAGTAACACAGATAGCAAAGAAATACAACAGGAGAAAGTGTGTCACTCCTTGCCATCAGCTGAAAGCACAGAAGGATTTCTACAGTTTATCAGAGTCCTTAAGTAAAAAGATTTAATTGAAACTCAACCTGTGTAAGTAAGGTTGACTCAATTTTGTGTACAAGCTAGTTTGGGTAGGGTTTTTTTTTTTTTAATTTAAACAAAAATTAGGCATTCCAGAATGTCAGAAACTGAGCTGCAGCCTGGCCATCTCCACAGCACAGGTCCAGAGAGGGCAGCAGGACTGCAACCTCCCTCCACTGCCTTTGTTAGTGCAGCAACCCACCTTGTCCAGAGAGCTGCCAGCCTAACCGATGAGTGTTTCTGCAGCAGCCACTACAAGCATTGACTGGAATTTGTGATGGCCAAGCTCTTTGCCAAAATTATCCGTTCTTCGTCCAGTCACTTTTCCAGACAAACCTTGATGCAATTTTGCACTCGGAGATCTTTGCAAAGTGTCTTAGCCAGTGATCTTCTCTGAAGTGCTGGCTCTCCCAAAGAGGGTCATATTGCTCTAGTGTTGGTGAGGCCAAAATGGACTGACACCATTGTGAGCCGCTAGTTGTTTCTTGCATTCCCATCACATATTCAGACAGCAGTGGTATGTCATCTACAATCTTTTTTACCTGCTTCCCTTCAGTTGTATCTGATGCCCTTATTAGAGTTTTCAATTGATTTCTTCTGCTGTGTCACCCAGTCAACACTGCACAGTGAAAGGTTTAAATGAGACAAAAATGCTACCCTGGCTACTCCCTGGGTTGTCTATAACCTGCTCAGGGTTCCTGGCTGTTTGTTTCTACATACAATTCAGTGCGGTTTCTGGCAAAGCCAATGATCGCTAGTAGCATCACTATGGAGATTTGTATTTCTCTTGTCCAAGCCTCTTGAAAATGTGAGGAAGTTGATTATCACACTGTTTTCAGTACTTACCACTGCTCCATATTATGTCAAAATGTATCAGGCAGGGGAGCTTCATACTGACAGTGCTCAGGCATGTATTTCCAGAGGCATCAAATTAGCAACCCTACCTCATGAGACAATTGAACAGGTTTACTATATTTTTGCTATTAACAACATGCATTACCTGGTGCTTTTCATCTAGAGAGCCTACTAATGCATTATAGCCAGTGGAATATTAAAATCTGTCAGTCACAAATGTAAGCTAAGTGGCAGAGTGATTAATTGACTGTCCCCAAATATTGGTCAAGAGTAAATTTTAACGTAGACTTACAGGATCCAGGTTCTCAGCTCCCTTTCAGGACACCAACTTGCACTAGGGTTTTTGTTTTGCAATTTCATGTACTTTCCACTCATTTAAAAAAAAAAAAAAAAAAAAAAAAAAAAAAAAA
>NW_020799143.1:22755832-22775036 GCF_003259725.1 Athene cunicularia | reverse complement strand
TTTTTTTTTTTTTTTTTTTTTTTTTTTTTTTTTTTTTTTTTCAAGTGTAATTGTATAAAGGAGGTAACTAGGATCATTCCTGTCTTTCCTGATTCATCAATTCAATTAGTCAGTTTTGTGAAGAGCATCAGGAAGTATGGGTGGAAAACACATGTGTAATCTGAATTTTATGATAAACTGCCTGAAAATGATGACTGAATAAATATTTTTTAAAGTGAGAATAGTGCATCTACTTGCCCTTTAAATTCACTTACAAAATTGGCACCAGTTCTCATTTTATTTCCTTATTCTGTCATATTAAGAAGTGGTCTGTGCTACTAGTATCTGCCAAGCTAGTTTGTACTGGAAACATACTGCCACTTGTCCCAC
The DNA here is from genome assembly GCF_003259725.1 of Athene cunicularia. Classification (NCBI taxonomy): domain Eukaryota; kingdom Metazoa; phylum Chordata; class Aves; order Strigiformes; family Strigidae; genus Athene; species Athene cunicularia. The sequence goes on along the minus strand of NW_020799143.1, from coordinate 22,774,667 downwards.
TGGAGATGTTCAGGCATGTTGTATTCAAATTTTACTTTTGCTAAAGATATATACCTACAGTTCATCAGGCAAAGAATAATAAGGAGTAGTTAGAAGGAAATCTAGCAAATTACTAAAACAAGACGGGAGTTGTTGTTTGCAAACATGCCATACATCTAGTGGCTGTCTGTCTGAAGATGAAACTCAAGGATCCAGGTCTATTTTTGCCTTTCAGTGTCAGGCCCTCAGTCTAGCATGTTCCCATCTTCTAAGGTTTGGAAGGTGCTTTTTCCTATCTGTTATGCCCACACAGGAACCAGTCACACTAGGAGGCAGACCTGAAGGGTGTTCAAAGTTTGTTGATTTTGTGGCAGGATGCCAGGACGACCACATGGAGTACAGGCTGAAGAAGACATACCAGAGGGAAACCTGGCACTACCCTGATACAAATATCATCATTTAATGCAAGAATGAGATGGTGCTGTGGTAGACAGTATTTTACTGCAAGGAAAAAGCAACAGCAATGAGTTTTTAAAATTGCTTTGAGCCAACTCAGCATGTCTTTTTGACCTGTGACAGTTGGATTTCTGTAGCACTGAGCACAACCCAACTATCTGTTTGCGTGTGCAAGATACTGACACCCACAGTGCCTGGCAGGATTTTGCTAACAGGGTTTTTACACCCATTCCTCTTACAACAGAAAACACAGCAGAAGTTTTCAGCTGTACGACTTCGTTTCTCTTTTTCCCTTCTGGTCATATACATCTAGGTCTCTCTTGCTGTAAAGCCTCTTGTGCCTTTCAACTATCATGTAAGAAGTAGCCTGTTTAGCTAGGCTAGTCATGCTTTCTACATTGTCTGGGTTTTTCAGAGATATTCTGATTTAATATCTGTTCTTACATGGGCAGGGGAAGGAGTGCTATAAAAACACTCAATGATAATTGTCAACCGAAAGAGGAGGTGAGAGACCGGAAAGTCACAAAAAAAAAAAAAAAAAAAAAAAAAAGTATAAATATATGAAACTGGATTTTCTTCCTCTGTGTTAATTCCACGGTTTCTTCTTCTGCCTTAGGAGTGCTCTGGCTAGGGGCCACACTTATAGTAACTGGATATTTTCAGACACCCCAGATTGCATCAGGACGTGATAGAAATGAATGAACGAAAATATTGAGCTTTCACTCACGAATACCTTTGTTTCTCCAGAAATGCTTAAAAATCACCTTCTACAATAGTTACCCTTTTCCATCCCAGGGGAGGTGGATGTAACATCTCCAAGAGGCAGCAGAGCTGTTCCCAGCCTCCACAGAAAGAGAGATCATTTTGCTGTGACAGGGCTGTTTGGAGTGCTGTCAGTCCCAGCCATCTTTGAGAAGCAGATCCCCAAAATGCCATTGTCACAGTGACCATTCAGAGTGGAAACATGCTGTGACTTAGAGTTATCATGAAAGTGTATGTGAGCTATGACAATTTAATGTTTCTACTACAGTAAATTTTAGGCAGGCTGACACTGTCTCTATTAGCAACTCTACAGCATCTAGCTGGTAATGCTGGCACCAAGGTTTTTACTACGGTTCAGGAATGCAAGGCTCTTTTTGTCAGAATGTTACAAAACCCAAGATAAGTTAATTTAACAAATAAAAGCTGTAAAAACGCTTTAAACTGCAAATATAACATGACACAGATATTTGAAAAAAATGTTTCAAGTAAAAGCTCTGACACATTAATTCCTGTAAGCTGTATATGACTTGAACATAAGTTGAAGTGTAAGGTAAATGGGAATGCATCCCACATGCTAGGAGAAGAGCACAGTGCATTCAGGTAAGCAAATGTGAAACCTTAGAGGTGTCACTGCAAATTCATATACCAATGGGTACGAATGGATTAGCTTAGAGCACTGAAACAGGCCACTTTGGAGACTTCCTCTGGGAAGAAGCTGCTATGAACACGTGGCCAGATTGGCAGGCTGTGATGTGCTGCCTGGGCAGGCAGAAGGGTTGTTTGGTCTGGGGAAGGAGCCGTGGGGCTCCAGCAGCTGGGTGCCCCATGCTGGGCCCTGCCTGAAGTCCCAGTGAAGCTCAGTGTGGCGAGTCCCATGGTCCTGCGTAAACAGATGTCCATGGGATGATTCACAAAACTATATACAATAGTGCAAATGTTTAATTAATTAGGTCTTATGTCCTTATTATCCCTCACTGGGTTTCACTAATAATGACCCAGAGGAAAATTCTGCTTCTGTCTGTGAATTATATTTTATTTACAAGCATTTCATTTCTTAGACAATTTTTCTCTCTTATTCCTGGGTAGCACTACCAGCAAGAAAATAAAATTCTGGTGTCCTTTACAAATAAAACTTGTGACTGGCCTAAAATTCAAAATCAGGGAGGGCTTTGTGCTACCTCACATGGTTCTTTTAGCAGAATAAATTAGAATAACTTAACACTTAGTACATCTCTTGCCTCACACTCACAGGATGCATAAATATTTGTCTGTAATCCTATCACTAAAGCTAGGAGGAAAAGAGGTCTTGAAGGATGAGGAAGGAAAGCAACCCCTTCTGAGTTTTTTGTAAACCATATGAAGGGTTAAATCACAGAAGGGTGGCTGGAGCCAAGAACAGCTTTCCAGCCTCCTTCCCTGACAATGCCTCTGCCACCCTCAAAAGCCAACTGCTGGAAAGAAAGTGTTAAAAAGGATAATGTTTGAATTAAGGGGCTGAATTTTCCACTGGGTAATCATCAGTGAAACCCAGTGAAGGGCAAATGAGGATGGCAGGCCTGATTAATTAAACATGTGCTATGGTGCTAAGAGCAAGATTTATGCTATTGGTTTTACAAGAGTCATTGATATTAATACTGCTAGTAGAAATTTTGAGCTGCTGTTTACTATTTCAATTTTTCACTGCAAAACTGGTGTTAAAAGTACAAATGAGTGTTGTGAAATATAGCTGTAATGTAGTTTTGCTCTCTAAATGTTAGTCCTGCTTTACAGAAGAGATCTTGCAGTGCTGATATTAGATGCACTGTTGCACTATTTCCATTAGAATGTCCAGTTTGAGAGGCTTTTAAACCTGATTACAAAAATTTACTTTGGGCTAAAATCCAGTTTACAAAGACCTCCATCCAAGATACATGTGTTTGCTTATGTGTACATGAGTGCAATCCCATTTGTACAGAATATTGCATGGAGCTTTCTGAAAAATTGAAAGAAAAATAACAGTGTATGCATTTGTAAGTTATACCAGTGATCTGTGAAGTTGTACACATGATGATGTGTGGCATTGCATTCTGCTAGAGCCAAATGACATAGTCTGTTCAAGCCTGAAAAAGACGAGAGTTGTGACAAAGCACGGAGTAGAATGAAATAACATTTGGGGGATAGCAACGTCTACTATACATGGAGAGTCTCTCCTCTGTGCGAGAAGAGGCTTTTATAAGGCTGTTAAGTATTTTCATCACTTCCACGTTGATATGCAGCCATTCAGAATTATCTATTTCATAATGCGTTGGTAGAGTAGAAGCTGAATGCCCTTGCACTATAAACACTGTTTCAGAAATGTGTTTGCAGGCAATTCTGCTTTTGTTCATTAATATGCCACAGGAAATACAGCAGTAAAAGTTGAAGCATGGGGTGTGAATGTGTGTCTTGAGGCGGAAGAGGGGTTGTTGCAAATAAGCTTGCTCATATCATGGAGAGCATGAATGGCAACCAACTAGTTCAGTGTCAGTTCATCTTTTATTCCTGATAATGCATTCATGTGTTTCCTTTTCCCATTACACTAATGTGGAAGATATTGTTGGAATAATGCCTCTTCCTCTGGGGTAATGTTTTTCCTTTCTTGACAAGAAACTTGCAGCTGTCATGTATAGCCCAGCAGTCTGTAGACTTTGCAGTAACTTTGCAAGGTCTCAGGACTGAGGCAAGGTTGCCAGGATTTGTGTGGGATCTTCTTGGCCTGCCTGGATCTTTCTTTTAGTTAATTTAGCAGTAACAACAATTCTTCCAATGATCAGGTGACTGTTGTCTAATTTGTTTTACTTTTGCTTATGTTTGTACAATCACAGAGTAGCCATAATTTTATACTTCTAGTATAAAAGTATTTTGTGCTCTAGCCATAATTTTATATGTTGTAGTATAGTTACTCTGCACAGAATGGAAAATCTATGACCCTGCCACAATCACGTCATTATTATGTTGTTATATGCAGGCCTGGTATTAACAGCAGAGGCCTTGGGAATGGGGAAACAGCATAGAGGTGTAAAGGTGTGGGTGATCCGAGAGAGGGAACAGTCTGGCCCTGGAAAATCCAGGGCTATAAAAAACTTACCACTGTCAGCTGAAGAGACATGGACCTGGGACCTGAGCAGAACTAGCCACAGGAGCAACAAGCACAGGTATCTATACCTACCAAGTGTAAAATACACCATGCGGGGTAAATTGGGATGAGCTCCTGACCAATACCAATAAAGTATAGAAGTGTGTCACGCAGGTGCTGATGCTTGACCTGAGGACACACAGGGGCCATGTGAGGGTCAGTATAAAACCAGAGAAAGGGGAAGATAGTAAGAGATTTTGCATAATGATTTCTAAACTGTATTATTAAGGAGATTTATTGTGTGCTAATTAGATCGTTTGGACGGTGACTATTAGCATTGTTCTAGCTGGACTACTCGTTAAAACTACTTGTTGTTGCTTAGTTACACTGTAGGATTTTAATTACCCTAACAAGAAATTCTAGGCTTCCCTTATAAGGTGTGCTGCCCTTTTTGACCCATAACAAGTTTTTGAGTATAACATCAAAGCACTTCTGGTAAATGAGAAATTACTGTTTGTTTTGTTTTGTTATGCATTCCTGTCTCATGAGGGATGATGCGCGATTTAAGTGTTACAACATAGACAGTGCCTACCTTGAAATGAGAAGCCAGCTACGGTTTTCCTATGGCAATGCTCTTCCTATATTCATCTTCTTAAGGCAGATAGCAAGTGACAGCTTTGATGGAAAATTCATTACAATACATATTTTAAAATACTGAGCAGGCTAAACCAGTAACCTCAGAGAAGTGTCTTTCTTGATCTAAGCCAAGGAACTTTATGGAGACCTCAGCAAAGACTGGATCTTCAAGCAAGCTCAGCAGCTCTAAGGACATGCCTGATGCTGAGTCATCACATGAAATTTCTGTGAAGTTACGAGTACCCAGCATCTCCACTGTTGATGTGGTAGCAAGTGCTGGCCCCTTCATCCTCCTGGCTCCACAGCATCCTGCAGAGCTCAGTGTTGAGCAAAGGCTCAGTGGTGCTGCTGACTGGGTAACATGCAGTCATCCCATACTCACTGCTGGGGTCATGTCTTCATTTATGTGAGTCATATGTAGTTTCTTGTCAACACCCATGGGTACAGGGTACCTTGTGCTAACCAAAAAAACCCACTTTGGGTGGTTGACTAGCCTGAAGCCCAGCTTGACAACAATGCTAACACAGCAGAACTGTCTTACAGTGGTGAAGACTTTGTGGCAGAAGCAATGAGGTGAATCAAAGCATCTAGTGCATGCATGCAGGCCCCTCCAGATGACAGTGTGCCTCTGCTGATTGACTACCTGCAACACATGCAGGAGGGATTTCATCGCTCTCAGACCTTCGTCTGTCTGGGACTGCTAGGTCACTAATGAAGCTTTCCCTTTGTCATTTCCACTTATGAACCACAAAAGAAGTTTTGGAAAAGTGGTGACCTTGCCTGCCTGTATATTAATGCAATGATTTTCATGCAGCAGAGCCTCACTTTGCAGTTTGTATGGGTATGGCATACCTGCCTCAACTCTTGCATCTGTCAGTTCACCATTGACAACATGTCAATGGATAGAAGCATAACTGCTGATTTCAGATAGCAGGGAGACCCGTATGAATTTTTAATTCTTGTTGTGATGGGCTTAATTCCTTGAAAAGGATTTTTACAAATTAAGCTGCTCGCTGCTGCAGAGCTGTTCTTTCAGTTGTATTGCCATCAGCCACAGGGGAAATCCAGAACCACTGAGGTCAGTCACAGGTGTAGATTTGTTATGAGTGATGTTGAGGACATATTCTCTCTTCATCCACCCTGTTTAGGGTGAGCACTGAATATGCTACAAACTAAGCACCTTGCTAAGAAGAAGGTACTAAGTAATGTTAAATGAGGTGACACGACTCTGATGTGGAAAAAAAAGCTTTTGGTTTTATACGGCACATAAATATGGACTGAAAAATTTACAGTGTCAACCTGCAGTGTTGTCAATTGCAACCTGGACTTGCTATACATCCCTCAAGGAACCAGTCCTAGCATGTTATCAACTTTGCATGATAGTGTGAGGAAGTAATTTAACCTCTGTATCTTGGTTTTCCCCATTTACTTTTTTTTTTTTTAAACCATACATACCTTTCATATGATTCTATAACTCCAACGAACAATTTGGCACCAACTTTTATGTTTTCAAAGTTGTTTTAAAAGAGGCTTGCAATGTAAGCTTGGAACATTTTTTGGTTTTCTTTCTGGCTGAAGAGTGGTATGTATATTTGCATCTCAGAACAGATGAACTTTTTTTTTTCAGGTGAATAATACTGCTAGGTACAAAGGTCAAGAATATTTCGATATTGTCCTGTTGAAAAATATTCCTTTGTGACATTTTAAATAAAAAAAAAATATTTCTAATTACATTTTATAGTGTTTTATTAGTTTTCCTCCATTTTTAAAGCTGATGTTTTCTTCACTTCACATGTTCTGCAGCTACCAGGCCACATCCTAGACACCAGCTGCTCTTCACGCTGTCCTAGAAGCTGAAAATACATTTAGTAATCCATAGTTTTCAATAGATGGTAACTTGTGTGGGACTTTTTGTCCAGGTGACACATGCTGCCAATGTCCCACAGCCTCGTTTTGGAATTTCCAAAAACTGTACATATCAGTTTTCTAACTTAATACATGTTACATCCAAGTTCAGGGAGCTCTCATCTTGAAAAAGAGAAGTTGATCTCAGAACTTAAACTCGTAGTTTTTTAGATGTGAATTTTCTCAGCTTGATTACATTTGTTATGTGTAAACAGAATACAGTCTGAACCAGCAATACATGTACAAAAGGATGTCAAATGGTCAGTTTCACAGACTTGAAAACAGTTTTAAGTGAGGTCATCTAGGAAAAAGAATCTTGTTATTTGGTGTTAAATACTTCACTAGCAGCCCAATAAACTCACAGTCTAAAGGGCTATTATGGTTTAGGATTTTTAATTTTTTTTTTCTTAAAAGCTTGGCATAGAGGTGAAAATAAACGTTCATTTCCCCCCCCAAAGATATACAAATTATTAGAAACTTAGAAAATAGCATCGGCGAGTGTGAGTTAAAAGGCAGGAAAAACAGAAAATTGATGAGGGAAGCAAAAGTTTGTAGAGATGTGTATGGAAAAAGTCTACCGAGAAACGAAAAATGGGTCTGCAATGACCCATTGCTAGTTAATACAGTTACTATTTATAGCACAGAAGACATGGCAATACAGTAAGTATCTTTGTTACATGTTTGTCAAAAGCCCCAGTTCTGTCATGTAATGCTAAACACCTCTCAGTGATACTGAAAGATGATGTTAAACAACATCTTTGAAAATCAGACTGTTTAATCACCTATTGAAAGAACTTATACCAGCAAATTTTAATCAAAATGTCTGAGAACTCCTCTGAGGCACTAACATTGACTTTTGTCCCCTAACATGTCTTGCACCCGTTCCAAGAGAATAAAGCAAATACTGGGCCAGAATACAAAGGGCCTACTCAGCCTGCTGTTTTGGACATCGGTGCCACATAAAATAATAGAAAATCAGCATAGGCCATAAATAAAAGGATGATATTTCTGTTAACAGCAGTCAACATGGGTTAAAAGAATAGTCCAGGGAAATATCTTGCATTTGTGACATTTTAAAATGCTGTTTGATAAAAGCAGTGTGTTGTTCCAATAAGATAAGAAATCTCTGACACATTTTCTTTTGTATTAACATGCCATTCGATTGAAAGATTAGAATGGTACCAAACCAACATTTCACTTAGATAATGGGCAAGGGGCAGGTCTCAAGAAGATATTTACAAATGCCTCCTTTTCTCAGGCCACAGATATTTGACCTGTCTTTATGCTGTTTAACATTTCCCTGAGCAATGACAATGACTGTTGTTGATAAACGGCTGCTCATTCCGCAAGTGTTGGGGGACAGTGATATTGGTTATTTGGTATAGCCGAGATGCAAGAACACAGTGTACATCTTCATGGTTCTTTCATTAAAGGTATTCTTATAACTGGGCAAATCTATCATGTTAAAAATGCAGTGGCTTGTGGTTGTCATGAGCAAAGAGGATTATGCTGTGATCAGCACCCATAAGCCTGACACTGAGCCAGCTGCAATAATGCCCACCGCTGATCCCATGGTCCAGGAGGGAGCTGAGATATGGAGAAGTTTCAGGGAGAGACCCCAGGTGATGCCAGGCCCTGAGGATGAACTGCAGCATGGAGTGGCACATAGATTACTTGGTAGGATCATTTTTGCTATTAGCCAAACTCATAATAATATTAAGAGATGGGAAATTGAAGTTAGACAAACTCTGCGTAAATGAAGACAGTTCTGTTCTTCAAAGAGGTAGTCACTGAAACAACAGGGGTCATGATTTATACCTGGGGGGAATTATTTTGGTCAAGATTTATTTTTTTTTAAAAAGTGCACTGTAGTTCAAGAGCATGCATTAGGCAGAAACAGGCGTATCTTAAGGGAAGTTTGTTGTCTTTTGTTAAGATGATTCCTTTCTGACATTAAACCCTATTGATCTATTCATAGGGGCTAAAGTCAATATTTAGGCATATCAATAACAGATCTGACTTTTCAAAATTCTTAATTTGATTTCATTAACCTTAACTTCTGGTTATTATTCTAATTCCCATTGATTACTTGTAAATATAAAAAGAATGAGGATGCATTAGTGATTTTGACTACTGAAAAAATATTTTCTGTACTATTATCACAAGGAAATAGGAATTCTTATGTTTTTCATGTTTTTGTATATAACCATATTGGGTTTTTTCAAATTTCTAACACAAAAAGATGATGCTGGTAGAGGATCTTTCTTTCCCCTGACGAGTTACACCAGTAAATTTAACAATTTTGTTTTGATATACTAAGCATCGTTTATTTTTCCAGAGGAGTGATGGAATAATATGGATTGCAAAGTTTCATTTACTGCTATGTTGAATTGACTTATTGTTTTCTTTACAGACACAGACTCTTAAAACCATAAGATTTCTGATACTGTCTAAGACCTATTTAAATCTCACTCTGCTTGAAACTTTCTGTCTGCCATGGTCAACCTGAAGTTTAAAAGTTGCTCATCTCCTGTAAACTTTGAGAGGAACATGGCTGTCCAGTTAAAATGCATCTTCATTTCTTCTGTTCAGCCTCTCTCTCAGGAATGATGCTAAACCACCAATTAAAATAAGTCTACACTTCTAAAAAATGTGCTTTAAGTTAAAGAAGAGAGACTGGTTATGTTCCTAGCTTAAATATCAAAGTATGATTGGTGCCTGCTGTACCATGCAAGGTATCCTCAGATGTTGCTAAAATTAATAATTAGCCTGCACCAGGAGCAGGTGTATGAATGGTAGTCCTGCAGAGACCTGTGCCTGCAACTCTTCCTGCTGAAGTCAATAGGGCTGTGCAAGTAATTAAGAGTGTTCACATGCCTGTCCTGTAGACATGACTGTAAAGACCAGACTTGGTGTTCACAGAGTGGAGTTCTGGTTTAGTTACATTTTCTGAATGTTTTTGTTAAATGACCCAGGTACTGGACTAATTTCGCTGGAATAAGCAAACTACTTCAATCTCTAGTTTAATTCCAGCACAGCAGTAATTTGTAATGTAAAATTTAAGACATAGTGTATATGAAAGGGAAAGTTTATGTCACCAGTCATAGTGAGGGATTTTTCTCAACCAGTGTACACTGGGTTGTTGCTTTTTACTTTACTGCTCTTATGGTTCCTTTATAATGGCACAACAAAACTGGTGGAAAAAACCACAGAAAACTGAATCTAGAATGAAGTAAAAAGAATGAATAGGTACTGATATTGAATAGATTTTTTTTTTTTCTTGAGCAAACGATAGGAGAAACTCTCAGCAAGAGATATATCCTGTGGTAGTAGGTACATGTAATCCCCTGACAATCCAATTTATGACTTCTTGAAAAACAAGTTCAGAGACATTTAGTGAATTTGTCAATCACTTTTTCTACTGTTACATTCTGGGAGTCTCCGTGAGATTATATATTAGCAGAAAATAACGCAAAATTTAGCCAGGCTGGGAAATGACTGCAATTTGAGTTTCAGAAGCCTATACCAGATACAGCATAACAGTTTGCATCTTGGATATTAACCAGAGGGGCTTTGTCTTTTAAAATGACTCGGATCAGATGTGGCATGATGTCCTCATTAAGAAATGCCATTCGAATCCAGGTAGCACTTCAGTTTGGGCACATGTGTAAAGTTAGGTACCTAGTTAAGTAAGATATTACTCAAGGTCAGATGTAAGAAGTCTATTGCCAAAAAGCAGTGAAAATCTACCCTTCAGTCACAGAACATTTTCATGTGGGTTGAGAGCAAAGATCTACTTCCCTTGGTCCCTCAGTGTCATTGTGCGACCTCTGATATCACTGTGATGCTTCACTGTGATGCTTCACAGCCAGTGAGCTGGAATATCCGCCTGACGTGTACTATCACTATCTTATATAATACAGAAACTGAAAGATGTTGCTGTCAGTTAGGGTCAGATACAAGAAACTTATAGATGATAATGTCAATAGGGTAAGGCACTCAGGTTAGGAAGAATTGCATGGTTTTCCTTTCAGCTAGTCAAGGTGGCCACATAGATCTCAACAAGCTTTATGTTAGTGCAAAGGAATCCAGCTGGAAATAAAGATGCGATAAGTCACACTTTAAAAGGGTTACAGCCAATTCTGTTGTTCAGCATATCAAGGTTTGCCTTGATCTTGGAACCTTTTTTGGTGTGATTGAGACCTTGGGGAAAATCTGAAGCATCCGAAGGCAACTGTACTCCATTAAGGCTGGATTCAGGAAAATGTTACAGTTTGCATAACTGGAGGAAATTGTCATCTGACATTAACCAGCAATGAAATAAAATGATATAAGAAATATATAAAATCATATATATATTTATATACATAAATAGTTGAAGTAGCCTACATGAAACAACTTCCTTATCTGAATCTTACGGTATGAAGCTGACCTAAAAAATGACCAGTAAAGATTTGGCATTATTTAAAAGTGAGTATGAGGAGAGACTTCCTATGGAACCGAATATAGTTTGAGTCACTTGGGGAAGAAACAGGGAGCTAATGCTTTTTCTGAACTGGAGCTTTGCCACAGCCCTTTGTTGAACTGGAGGATGTGTTAAATGAGGTTTTCCACAATCACTGTAAGTAGGTAAAATGAGAGCAGTTTTGGCACAGTTGTTTGTTAAGGTGGGAAGAAGGGTGAAGGCAGTGACAGGGTGTGCAGCCTCTGATGGTGCTGTGCTTCATAAGAAAGCTTAAACAGAATCAAATTTACTCTTTCAGAGGGACTGAAGTGAAGCCTTCAGTGTTGAGGAGGAATGGGCACTAGCTTCAAGTGACAAGCCTGTAGACCATACTCCTCCATTTTAATACAACTGTCTGAAGCTTTTACAGAGAACTCATGGTGGTCAAGCTGAAAAAAACCCCAACCACAACAGCAGCAACAAAACCAACCAAAACCAAGCAAAGAGACAAAAAGAAATCTGGAAAATAAATCAATATCTATAAAGAAATAAAACAAGTAGCAGCAGAAACATCAGTGAGGAAAATTCAATTAAACTAAGAGAAAGAACGAGACAATGACCTTTTCTATGAACTCCAGCATTCAGGTTTTCTGTAAACACCATCGAACTCATGCAGATAAGTTGTGCCAAAAGCACTTTAAACAAAGAATAAATAAATAAATACCATATGGAGACCCAACTGGTCACCATGCCAGAACTAACCTTTGAACCAAGCTATGGTTCTAAATATGGGAATGATAGAGGGGGGAACAAAAAAAAAAAAAAAAGAAAAAAGAGAAAGAAGAAAAGACCTTTTGTTTTCTTTGTGGGAAGGAGAAAGCTCATTGCTTCAGGCAGTCTCAGGGAGAGTTTGCTGTTCCAGAACACTTTGTCATTGTGGTGGTGGTGCTGGGTTCCTGCTCTTTGTCATATTCCATTGCAGTCTGGGACTTGACAACAGCAAAGGGTTTCTCTGAAATGGATTCAACTGGTTAGCAATGCGTCCACCCACCCACATGCAAAAAGTCCCAAAGTGTCATCAGTCACAGATAATTTTCTGAAAAGCATGAACTCCTTGACTCTCTCAGGAACCATGACAAAAAAAAGCAGGTTTAGTAATGACTTAGTCAATGAAACTATGTTTTTTCCATGGCTGTTTTATTCTTATTTCCTCCCCAGTCTGAAAACACAAAAATATTTAACTGTTTTCTTGTCTGAAATGGAGTGGAAGTCGAATCGTTCCCACTGTTTTGTATACATGTGCCACATTTAGGTATCCCTCTCCTTTTGACAACTAGGTAACTAAAGGTAACCCACCACTCCCTGTTAGGACATGATATTGGAAACTTTGTGTATGACAGAAAGATGGACAAGTCTTTTCTCTTGTCACAACAGGATTTTGACAGATCTGCCTAGCACTGTGGTTGAATCCCCTAATGCAGAATATTACAACCACAAGAATTTCCAGTGACACTGATGTTTGTACTTTAATATTAGTGGACTTTATGAGAATATGGCAGTTCTACAAGTTTAACCAGTTGCTGATCACATCATGGATGTAATGGGAAAACTAACTCCACACTTAAGGCAATAAATATAATGGGAAACTTTTGCCCAGCTTTGTGATCAGGGAAGGGGAGAAGCTGTATTCCTTTTCTTGGACAGAGTGAGCACTTGCAGGCAATTAAAAAAATGCAGACCTTACTTTGTGGTCCAATGGAAGTCCTAAGGTAGTTACAATCACTGAAGCGTGTAGATCATACACACACACACACACATATATATATATATATGTATATATATGTTAGCAGAGGAAATTTATTTTATAGTCTCCCGCTGAATATGGATATGTGAGAGAAAAAACTCTCCTGTTGTGACTGATATGTTTATATGGGCTAGAACCAGCTGAGTAAAGATATAAGAGGTGTGTGGAGAAGAGTGAATGGGACTGAGAGAGAGAGAACCAAGGAGGGAGCATCTGTGCGCCTTCAGACAAGGCAATGATTTCAGGGTGTATAACTTCACAGCATGTATTAAAATTAAACCAAGAGAATGAGTTGACTGATGGAGGGGGAAGCTTTAATGCTCATAAAATACAATGAACTCATTTAAAGTGTCAGGGGATATGTGAGCAGACTGACTCCAAACCAAACAACAGTTTGTCTCCTTGTTTGCCAATTATTAACTTTTAGTATTATTAACTTTTGCTAAATCTTAGGGTGAGCAAGGCACACATCGTCCTCTATAGCTGTGTTTATTTAAATTGGTTCTGGAGGGGAAAGTTGCTGGGATCTATTGTCATATTCTAATGGTCTGCTGAATATTTAATAATGGAAATGTGTTTGGACATAAGCAATTCTCATTTATAGGACAGATCTGAGGGGCGAGTGGATTCTTGAAGTTCTCATTCATTTTCCCTTGATCAGATTGTGAACTTTCTGAATTCAGTGGCTGATTTTCTAATGTTAATACAAGTGATTCTGAAATGTATGGAAGAAGAGGTCACATTATATGGAATTTAGTTCAGGTTTGATAAACCTGTGTATTGTTCAGGTTTGCAGAAATGGACCTGGGGTTCCTGATGAACAACAAACTGAAAATAAAACAACAACATGCCTTTACTGCAAAGAATGCTAATGTTATCCTGGACTGCACTAGGACGACTGCTGCCAGTGGTTTGAGGTAGTTGATCCTTTCCCTCTATTCAGCACTGGTGAGGATATGCCTGGAGTCTTGTGTCCAGTTCTGGACTCCCCAGTACAAGAGAGACATGGACATACTGGAGAGAGTCCAGCAAAGGGCCACAAAGGTGATTAAGTGACTGGAAGAGAGGCTGAGAGAACTGGCACTGTTCAACATGGAGAAGAGCAGGCTCAGGGTGATCTATCCTTGTGTGTAAATACTAGAAGGGAGGGTAGAAAGAAGATGCAGCCAGGCTGTTTTCAGTGGTGTCCAGTGACTGGACCAGAGACAAGCAAACTGAAACACAGGAGCCCTGTCTGAACATCAGGATACACTTTTTCACAGTGAGGGTGGGTGACCAAGCACTGGTATAGGTTGCCCACAGAGGTTGTGGATTCTCCATGCTTGGATGTAATCAAAAGCCGTCTGGACATGGACCTGGGCAACAGGCTCTAAGTGGCAGGGAGACTGGACCAGATGAACTCTTAAGTCCCCCATCCAACCTCAGCCATTCTCTGATTCTGCTACATGTGTGAGATTCCTGGATGGTTATTTATTTCTCACACATTAGAAAATCTAGTTCAACTGCCTTCAAATCATTTGCTGTCCTTACAAGAAAGATCAGTGGCTGTGGAACTGATGTTCTGTCTTTATGACAGAGTTGTGATCACAAGGTATTCCTTTTGCCTTCTGCAACACAGTTTCATTTCTAGTTTATAAAGTGATAATCAATGCTTACTAAAGGTGAAAAAGAAGTATAAGCCTAGTAGCAACAAGTGATAAGGAAAACTAAAAGCATGTCAAGAGGAGGTGTAAAGCATGTTTTTTAGTAATGATCAGCAACATGTTGACTGAGTAGATTTTAAAACAATCGATTATTTAGTACAACATCTATTATTCATTTATTGTTATTAGTAACTTTTCATTCACCATTTTTTTCAGAGAAACTTGATATAAAATTGTCCCTCCAATGAGAATAAAGAAACCAAAGTAAATACAGATCACTAAGATCAGACTTACATATGAAAATGTTGAGCTTTAATTATTATTTTTTGTGCCTCACTGTTTCTATATAAAGATCTGTAGACCTGATTAATTTTGACTCATGCAAATATTTATTATGTATACAAACACATTTGTCTGTCAATTTATAAAACTTAGATTGTCCCCAGAAATTACACAAAAACCTGGTTTTGTAAGGGAATTCTCTCCAGGAACAAAAACTTTTGTAGAAATCTGGGCTTTGATCCTTTTGTTTTAGATGTTAAAAGGAATATTTCTTGAGTCTGAGCAAAAATTTAAGGGATGTGTTTGATTAGTATTCCAAGAGGAGATGTTAATAAACATACCATGTACAAAAGCTGAAGCTCGGCCTGAGTTAATGGGAAGCTGCTGCACAGTCCTTTTGTTAATTTCATAAAAACATTTGTTAAGAAGGACATCTAGTGGGTCATCTGGTTCAGCAGCCACAGCGTGGTTATTTGTGTTGAATTCCTACTAAGTTGAAGGGTAGAAGGCTGGAAGGACAAAAGACATAGTCTGGAGGCTGAACTGCTGCCCAGTACACCTCTTTCCACTCCTTAAACTCTGTTGTTGTTGGCATAGAGGTTTGCCTGCAAACATGTTTTCCAGCCTGAAGCTCTTTGGGTGATATTGGTTCAGTCTTCTCAGAAGTAGTTTGCTTTCCATTTGGTGCTACTTGGGTAGTTACAGTACAAAGAGAAAACCTTTTAATCCCTTCTCCTTCCACATTAAACTGAGCAGAATCACAGAAAAATCTTCAGTCGGCCAGGCTAAGGCTTGGATAAATATTTGGGGAAGGACAAAGTTTCTTTCTTGCCATTGCCAAAAATTGTCCCCAAAATTGCAAATTGTGAGGTCATCAGCCTGTGTCCTGGCTACTCTGCTCTACTCTGAGATGCAGGAAAGGAGAAAATGTCTATTCTGCCCTGAATGTCTCCATCTGGCTCTTATCTGAAACTTGGTTTTCAGGTCATAAAGAAGGAGACAAGGAATGTCTGCTCCCTGGCTGACTCCCTGCTGTGCTGGGCTGGCCCTTTGCCATGGACATGAAGTGCACCATGGGCTGGCTGTACTGGTGTATGTGAGGAGACTTCTCTCCATTGCTGAGTCACCCCACTAGCTCCTATTACTCATAGCAATGGTTTTGTGTCTTCCTCTGCCAACAGGCAACAGCCTCACCAGGACCCTCACCAGAGTTTGTAAGTATATGTGATATTTCCTTCCTACCTCTTGGCACTCAGCTGAAAGATGAGCGGTGCACTCCACAGCCTACACAGGCTCAAACAAATGGCCCTACATCATGTTTTCTTTAACAGTAAATTCTTGGTATATATATGCATGTTGCTCAACACTCATGGTGTAGCTCAGAGAAATTCCTCATTGTTTCACAGATTCCTGACATATTCTCCATAAACACCAAAGCAAGCTGCATTCTGCTTTTCTGCCACCCCATGATAAAAGTATCTTGTTTCAATGGTTGGTATAAAGCCTCCTTCTAAGCCAAGAAAATTCTTGTATATCAAATCAGAAGATCTCTCTGAGTTGGCTATTTTTTGTAACGGCAGCAAAAGCAGCAACTGTAGCATTAATAAGCAGAAATCCCACCACAACCACAAGCATTTTAGTTTGACACAGAGATCCTGGACTTAGAAACATTTCTGGAGTCTTCCATATTCCTTTATGCTTTATGTTCCATTTACTTAAGACCTCAACTCTACCATTTTGCCGTGTCAAGAAAGAAGACTGATGTTGATTTAATTAATAGTGAGTCCAACATCATGCTTACTGAAGAGACTACCGATGTAACAGGTAGCTTGAATGTATGGTATTTATAATCCATTACTAGTCTTTGACCAGAAGGGAATTACTACCTCCAACATAGACCAATCGCACAGTGGTGGGCCTATCCCTCTGTAAAGCTTGATTCACTGAGCAGTCCTGAGGTGCAGAATGTTCTTAGTGTGCTTTATGTGGTTTATGCCTGGTTGTAGTCTAAACTTTGCAGGGTTGGTCCTCTAACTCATACGAGAATATGGCCTGTGGGCTCAAAGAGAGAAACAAGTGACTTGATGAAAAATGGTGGCAAACAGAGGTGGCTTCCAGAAAACAATGAGTCTGACAATTTAACAGAAAAACAAAACTCCATTGCTTCCACCTTCTTACTAGGATTATGGTTCAGGTGCTTTGGCCTTGGCAGCAGTCCACATTGAGCTCCCTGTCAGCTGCCACATCACATCTCATTCACTTCTGCATTATGTCATTGCTCTCGCAGAGAGACCAAGCAACTTGGAGAATTTCTTTTGGTGCTACCTGATATACCATTATTCACCTTTTATCATTTTAGCAAAGCAGTTACACTGCTGTCAGAGGTAATGGACATGATGCCACTAAGAAAACTGGCTGTAATTTATTTATCAATTGTTTCTGCATACCACAAAAGAGACTGTCTACTTTATGACTGGGTCTAAGGTATCTGAGAGCCCTTGAAGTTCATGGTTTTCCGGTATTCTAAGTTCTACTTATGGTTTTTCCTGTATATGACACACAACACCACCCCTGTGGTCTTCAAGGCTGATTTCTTCTTTGCTTTCTTTAGTCACAAATCATTCTGAGGCATCCCTTAAGTGCATTTGTATTGTTAAGTGCACCGGCCTGATTTGGTGTTAATTCAATTTGAGTGCCCTTAATATCTTGCGGGAGTGAGGCAATGCATGCGAGCTGTACCTTGTAAAAACAGGTTCCAGGTCTGCCTGAGAGCAAAAGCACCTTTCCCACAGCAATTTACCAAAGTTGCTGATAAAATTTTCATAAGAAAACCTTTTTAGTCTGACCCTATTGTGTTATTCTACCATTAAGAGTCAGGGAACTGAGACTGTATTCTGGTGACAGTTTATCACATTCTCCATTATTTTAGTGTATAGACAGCCTACTGATGGGTCACAGCCTACATCCCCTCCTCTTACAATGCAGAAACAGCTTTCAGAGACAGAGCCTGGAGGTCGAAGTATGCCAGTTGCAGCATGTGTGTCAACATAACTGAAGTGAACTCTAAATAAACCAGTCACCTCTAACCTTCAAATGATGGGAGATGGGACATTTTAGGGCATTTGGGGCCAAGTGAAGAAAGGGAAAAGCAGGAGTAAACTGTAGAAATAGATAAAGAATGTGTGGAAGAAACAATATCATGTTTTGATTAAAGAATAGGTATTTGACTAACAATCAAAGACAAAGAGCCAGTTTTAACGTAACTGAAATAAGCAAATGCTATCTTCATACACAAGGACTAATTTTGCCCTCAAATAAGTGATTGTAAATCCTAAACAACTTCAATATTAACTAAAAAGCTTATCTTATAAAGGTAAACCAGCATATAATATACCAAGAAAAGTGCCCACCTGCCTGGCAGATTGCCTCTCTACACTACTGTCACCCCCAGACTATCGACAGAAGGGAGAAGAGAGCTACAGCAAGGGAGTCATATTGAAGGGTCCAGCTGCTGTGCACATCGTGTTCCAGAATCTGTATGTTCTGTCATGCTGTATGAGCACATCATTTTCAGCTGTTATAGAAAGCATAACCAAACTCCTCTGGATGCTGTCTGAAAATGTGGACACACGTCTTCTGAATTGGTATCTAGCATTTTGAAGCAAAACTGAGAAGAATAAGTTGGTTATGAAAGAAACAAGGAAAGGAAGAGAGGAGAAGAGAAAGGGAGAGAGAGAGAAAGTGGGGCAGGGGAGACAGATGGCAGAGTGAGAGGAAGAAAGAAAGTAAAAGGGAAGGAAGGAAGGAAGGAAGGAAGGAAGGAAGGAAGG
>NW_020799143.1:22707264-22755782 GCF_003259725.1 Athene cunicularia | reverse complement strand
AAAAGAAAAGAAAAGAAAAGAAAAGAAAAGAAAAGAAAAGAAAAGAAAAGAAAAGAAAAGAAAAGAAAAGAAAAGAAAAGAAAAGAAAAGAAAAGAAAAGAAAAGAAAAGAAAAGAAAAGAAAAGAAAAGAAAAGAAAAGAAAAGAAAAGAAAAGAAAAGAAAAGAAAAGAAAAGAAAAGAAAAGAAAAGAAAAGAAAAGAAAAGAAAAGAAAAGAAAAGAAAAGAAAAGAAAAGAAAAGAAAAGAAAAGAAAAGAAAAGAAAAGAAAAGAAAAGAAAAGAAAAGAAAAGAAAAGAAAAGAAAAGAAAAGAAAAGAAAAGAAAAGAAAAGAAAAGAAAAGAAAAGAAAAGAAAAGAAAAGAAAAGAAAAGAAAAGAAAAGAAAAGAAAAGAAAAGAAAAGAAAAGAAAAGAAAAGAAAAGAAAAGAAAAGAAAAGAAAAGAAAAGAAAAGAAAAGAAAAGAAAAGAAAAGAAAAGAAAAGAAAAGAAAAGAAAAGAAAAGAAAAGAAAAGAAAAGAAAAGAAAAGAAAAGAAAAGAAAAGAAAAGAAAAGAAAAGAAAAGAAAAGAAAAGAAAAGAAAAGAAAAGAAAAGAAAAAGAGAAAAGAGAAGTGAAGAGAAGAAAAGAAGAGAAAATTGATGGAAATGACCTCAGGGTTTTACACTGAATTAACCAAGACTTAAAAGGAGCTTAGCTGGTGTGTTATGGCTGTTCAGCACAGGTACCTAAATATTGAGGGTGGGTGGTTTGATTATAAGAATCATCTTCTGTAACCTAGCATACAGTGGTAAATTTGCTGCACTCTAAATTGCCTTTGGGAGTCTTGCCCTCCCTACCAACATGACTTACTGTCAGTTGCTGGTGGGCGAAAGCCTTGATCCCATGTCCCATGGAAGTCAATGGGAGCACTGCCTTTGACATCAATGAGTGCTGGATTGCACCCCAGGTGAAAAACAATAGCTTTGCTTCTAGTCGGGCCAAATTGATGAATAAATCAGAGCCTTGTGTGTACAGAGTCAGGGCTGGTTATGAGTGTCTCTTGTAGAGGCATTTTACAGTCCAAGTATGTGTGACCAAGGCAATCTGATTAATTATTGGATAAAGCTTGAGGCAAGCACAGAGTTACAGATACCAGCCAGAGAACTGTGTTAAACAGGAATTTATTATACATACATTTAAAATATCAATCTCTTAATCTTCAAGGGTATTCAAGGAAGATGGAGATAATGCAATTCTTTCTATGTGTTTTCAATAGGGGAGGAAAAGGAGATAGCAAATATCGTACTTATAGCTGTTTCTCTCTCTGGCACTCAGTATTATGTTCTAACATTGTGCTCTACTTACAATTATTTTTGAAGAAGTATGTAAGTTCTCTGGAAAGAGAACTGAGGGCATTTAATATTGTATACATCCCCTCTACCAAATCACAACACTTGAACTGTGGTACTGTATTAGGTGTTTACAAACTTCCCTGCTGCATATAAACAATGCAGAAGCTGCAAAGGACAGAGTAAATATCACCATAGGCCCTGGATGTCTGTGGCCAGTCCCTCCATGTACCACTGAGGTCAGTGGCAAGACTTGTACTGCAGGGTGCTGTGGAAATGCTGGGCCATCTGATGAAAGTGCTTGCAACCTTGATTCAGGCTCAGCTGTTCTGTTCTAGTTTGAGTCTGTGTTGGCCCTTTGAGTGACCCAGTCTCCTCAAAGTTTTTCTTGTGTTCTGCATAATGGCTTTTTACAAATTTTTGAGGGTGGAGGGAATATTGGCTGACACAGTCTTTCTATTCAAAACACTGGAAAAACGTATCTTTTTTTTTTTTTTTTCTTTTCAGTGACATTGTGGTGGGCACAGATTGTTACTGATTTTGGAAAGAGGAGCTCACCAGGATATTCTGGATGACCTCCTTCCAGCTATGTTCCTTTGAATTCCAGTGAGCTGAAGCATCCAGGAAGAGAAGGGTCATAAAGGTAAAGGGGCAGGTGATGTGCCACAGCAGAGTGGGGCCAAAAACATGTGGACCTTCAAGATGCATAGGTAAATCCCACAACAGCATCTGCAGCATCTGCCCCATACACTGTTAGTGAGTGGGTCAATAGGCCCTTTCTGATGGATCAGCAGTAGGTCAAAGAAAGGCATGGAGGATGTCACAGTTTCACTTTCTTGCTCTCACACTATAAGGTGATTTTAGGGACTCAGAAGGTTATATATATTATAATAATTCCAATAGGTTCTGGGCTTTTTAAGAATTAACGGGTGAAGGTTATTTGTAGTGAATTTCAGGGGAGGAAAGTCTATGTTGGCAGTATTTGTGCTACCCTTCAAACAAGAGAGAGAAAATTCTATGTGAGAGATGGGACATGGCACCATGGTCCAGAGTCTTCCAGCATTGTTTTGCTTCCATCTAAGGATAAATAAATACCTCTGTGTATGGTGCTTTGAGAGAAAACTCCAGCTCAATCAGAGAAATAGTCTTTGACTTCCTAATCCACTGAGAAATGGAAATGCCTTTCCTTCTCCCTTCCTCTTCATTAGTTTATGTACATCAGCTCTCATCACATTTACCTGCGAAGTGGTTTCAGTATGACTACTATCTTTGTAGCTTTTTCTATAAACACTTCAAGCCCTGTTGTATAACTGAGATGGAAACTAAATAAGCATTCAAATGAAACAAAAAACCTCAGGAGATCTTGCTGCCAGGACCTAAGTTGTGTAGTCAGGAGAAAAATAGCCAAAGTAAGAAGCTATGGGCCATGCCTCATGCTAACAGAGACACAGGTGTTTCCCTTGACTGTTTTGAAATAAGACCTGAGCCGAGCCCTCTCCACACGGCTTCAAGTGGGAATGTGTCTTATTGCTCAAGATGCTAAAAAATTTCAGTGATTTACACACTTCTAAACCTACTCTGCACTTCCACTGTTAATCATACACAATCCACAACAATGTCACTCTCTTTGTGCACCATGATGGAAGTATCTGTGTATCATATATTCAAATTACATTGTGTGCTTGAGGGAGCTCGTGATTCCCTGAAAACTTCTGTGGCGGCACAGTTTGCAAGCTCCACACGCTACCTGTGAACCATCTATTGTGTATGTGACTGCAAGCTTGAATCCCTGCCTGGGATTATCTGAAAACTCTGGAACTTGCCAGCAGGAAAATTTACAGCTAAACAATTATATTGTTGAAACTCTGACAAATCCACCCCAGTTTATGACTTTGAAAATAGGGCTAGGTGTGAGCAACTGAATATATTATACACTGAGGCATAGCCTCCTGGGGGCTGCAATATAGAATCTGTTTACTTTGACTGACACTTTTCATTTTTCTTTTCTTCCAGACATTATTGCTGCAAATGATATCTCTGCTCAGTATGGATTTGTTCCTCAAAAAAATGTTTGGATATTTGGATAAACATCTTCTGAACAAGTTCTTTTATTATATGATGATGATTTTTGGAAACAATCCAGCAATAATGCAACAGACAGGCAACGCAATGAGTAAAAAAGCAAGCAGACCTGCATTATATTCTTACATCAGATTACATGGAGCTGGGGTTTCCAGAACTTCTCTCCAATGTAAAGTAGTTCTAAAAACTCTCAATCTGGACACAGAGTAGATTTTTTTTCCCTCCCCATCACTTTTCTGTAAACAGAAGTTTAAATTCCCCAAATAAACTGGTGACTTCTTGCCAAGGGTGAAATATATCTCACACAAGCACAGAATGGCATTTGTTCTACTTAGGCCCCCATAATCAGGCAGAGACATTCTTGCGAAGGACAACTACTCAGAAAAAGGAAGATTTGTTGTTAAAGCCAATGAGAGTACTTCCAGATAGAATCAACACCGGGTCATGCAGAGTGGCAGCATTTTTTTTCCTGCTCTATTTGTACCAGAAATTGGAAATTCACTACAATTTTCTAGTTCCTTTAGAAATTCCAGCATCTCATGTTGAATGCCAGAACAGGTGGCAATGATTGGTGACCATGTTGTACACTGGTACATTAGCCTGAAGTGTGATTTTTATTTTTTTTTTCTACTCCTGTAGGAAAAAAAGAGAAAAAATTATTTTCCAGAGCATTCCCTGACTGACAAATAAATCATTCTTCATCTCACTCAGGCAGGACCAAAGAGCACCTTTTAGATAAAGAGATGGCTGAGAAATGGCAGTTTTATCAATGTAGGCTTGAGTTGTAAAACACGAAGTATACCTTTTAAGTATAATTTTGTGAACAGAAAAAGTATATTTTGGTCTGATGCATGAATCTTTTATCGACCTTACTCCTGCCATTTGTATTTCCTGCCATTTGGGAATATCCCAAATGGTCTCTGCTTCTCTCTTTGTTGTTTTATAGTTCCTTTTGTATAGCAGCCAATGCTAACATTTCTTTCTGAGTGTGAAAGTTGCTTGTGGTTTTGATGTACCTGTACGGTACAGTACTTGCCAAGTTCTCGGGGTGGACACTGTGCTTTCCGAGATCATTAGGAAGAAAATTTCACCTGGTTCATGTTGAGGAGGGGTAATTTCTGTGTTGAGATCTTGCAGGACATGAGAAATGCAAAAGAGCTGCTGAAGTAACTTCAAAGCTCATATCCGGAGGGCAACTGAACTCTCACAATAAGCTTCAATTTCTCTAGTGACTTCATGACTACTAGTAACAGCCCTTGCTACGCAGCATATGGGGAAACAGGAATGCGGCACAGGGGTTTGAGGCTCTGTCTAGACACTGCAAAACCTGCTATGATTTTTTCAGAAGATACTTAGAGTGGATCTTGGAGCAGCTTCAGCTCTACCTGCTTACTATGCTGTGGTTTAGCTCTTGCTTTGGTATGGAAAGCAGAGGTGACATAAGCTAATTTACTTTTCACTTGTCTTCCCACTC
The DNA here is from genome assembly GCF_003259725.1 of Athene cunicularia. Taxonomy (NCBI): domain Eukaryota; kingdom Metazoa; phylum Chordata; class Aves; order Strigiformes; family Strigidae; genus Athene; species Athene cunicularia. The sequence continues at coordinate 22,750,901 of NW_020799143.1, read as the reverse complement.
TGGTTCCCTGTGTGCAGATCTCCCTGGCTGAGTACCAGCAGTGTGCTCTGATCTGAGAGGATGTAGCCATAGGGCTGAAGGCACTGCTCTGTAACAAGTACCAGGCACTCTATTTCTGAACTAAGAGATGTTTCCAGTTCTGCATTGTTATGCCCCTGTGTAACTTCCCCCATTAAGAGGGAATCCCTAGAAATTAAATTAGGGAAGTACTGGTACAAATGCAGCACAAACAAAAGCTCACATTTCTTTACTTCCCTGGATTTATGTTGTTTATTTATGTTTTGTGATGTAAATGGGACTAGAGGTTTAGACGATAGATTGCATCTTGTAAATAAAGATGTGTCATGCACACATCACATTTTCACCTTTATTAGAGATCATAAAATTTTGGAAGGAGAGAACAAGGGGCAAGTCATTCAATGATCTTTTAATGCAGTATCTTCAACATACTTATTGCTGCATGAGAATTTTCAAGACTGGTCATGCATTCAGAGCTGTCCCTACCAGTGATCAGTTTGCGCTAAATCTGGCTGACGCTTTGCTGAGGACTGAAAAGAAAAAGACACTAAGCAGTTCCTGCGGCAGAAGTGGCTTCCTATTTTTGGCTTGAAGCTTGAGCAAATTAAAGCACAGGCTTTCCAGTAAAGGACTATTTCACCTGAAAATATTCCACTGTCTCAGCAAGTACTCTTCACTCCAAGTAACATCGTAAGCACCACAGATAATTTACTTCCTACTGGAAAGAAAGGTAAAGTTGTATGGGAACTATGTAAACTTGCCTGCTTGAGAGAAGTATATAGTTTGCTCGTTCACCCTGATAGTCATTTGCTTAGGGTTTTCCCTGAAACTTTGCTGAAAAAAAAAAGAGACTTTTTTATTCCCAACTTGTGAACACTTCAGTCTTCCTACCATTCTTTTTTTTTTCCCCCAACTTCAAGCTGTAGGAGGAAAGATGGAATTAGGGACTATATGTAATTATCATTTATTGTGCCTGCATCTCCCACAACCCACAGAAGCTCAGGCTTCATGAGTAAGTGGAATCAAAGTGGGGCCCAGTCATCACTGTCTGGTGGTTTTGAATTTTGTACATGTAATTTATGGCAACAGCTAGCTGGAGACATGGTACAGTGATTTGCTGAGGATGTATGAATAGTGTATTGTTTTCAATATAATCCTGAGCAAGAGGCTATGGAGAATCTACCCAAGACCTAGACAATATTTAAAACCTGCCATTCACCCCAGAAAACCCCTCCTCACTTGGACATCCCATGTCAGCTCCTTAAATCAAACTGCTCAGACTCAGGGATGAAGTGAATAAATTATAAGCTTTATTGATTGTGTCTGCTCTGTGGACGTTCTTCAGCATTGACTAAGCCATTCAAACTGTTGTCCCAACATGGATCAGGCTCTCTGTAAAACCTGAAATGGCTACTCAGGAGGGAGTCGAAATGTTTTCTTTTGTTGATCCAAGGTTCTGTCAGGGAGGGTTTTGATCTCCACAACTTTACAACATCCATATGCTCAAGAATGAATTAGCTGGCTCCTTTCAGTGGGATATGGGATCAGAGTTTTCAATTGGACGGAAGCCCACTGTGATATAGTCCTTTTTGGGTTTTGTTTTTTAAATTAGTATCAGTGAATTTCTCATGTTTTTTGGAACCATAGACCCAGTTTGTTTCTCACTTGATCTGTTCTCCCGTCTGTATGACTCTGTTGTCTTCAACTAAATAACTGGTATAAATGCATCTCAGACTTCTCTTCCAACTAATGGAGATAGTGCTGGTGGTTGCTGGTTAGGGGTTATTTTGAGGGAAAGGATTGTTTTTGCTTCTGCTTTAAAGCAAGGAGGTGTGGTAAATCACAGGCATCTTTCTTGGGATGGAGATAATAAATCACTCTTCCCAGGTGAAATCTTTTATTTATGCCTTGGGATTCCATTTCATTGAGGAAAGGTATGTTCTTTTGGCTTCAGCTGGGCTGCACTTTAACAAGTGATTCAAATCAAGCTGACACTTATTAGTGAGCATGTTGAACACTTTGCTCTCAGGCACTTCACTGAGCTGCCACCATTTTCTATTCTTCACAGATGTTTGTTCTCCTCAGGTTTCAACTGGAAGCAAAATCACTGCCTGCTCCTCATGTCAGTGGGAAGTCAACTGCAAAGGGCAGCTTGATTTTAGAGAAAATGGATCACGCCCACCATAAAAAAATAAAAATAAAAAAAAAAGAAAAAAAGAAGGGGAGATGAAATAATACGATCATAGATCAGATATAATACACACCCAGATCAGCTTGAGCTGATTCTTCTGGTCTGAGAGTGACCAAGCAAACTTCTTATTATCATTTTTTAGGTGGTGAGCCCTGTCACCACACTCAGTGTTGCACAGTACACATTCAAAAATAGTGGCTCCAAAAAGAGTATCAGTAATATCATACAGGCAGTAAACTATTTAATTGCAAAACACCAACTGTTTTTGCAAGCTGCTGTTTATTTGAAAAAAACCCAAACAACTCACAACTAAATCTTGAACAAAAAAAATAATTACACAGAAAAGTAGTTTTAGATGCTGTCCTTTCTCCAGGAATATTCTAAATTAATCCCTACACACACCATTCTTAAAATTTTTTTACAATGCAGGCACTTGTGTACCACCCTGATAAAGCATGATTCAGATTCAAGAGCCTGCAACTAAGTCCTGCTGTCAGGGAAGAAGGAAGTAATAGCAAAAGGTCACTTGCATAGTGTCTTGGTTAAATTTAGGTTTATTTGTGTCTAGAAAGAATTGTAACATCTCAGCTCACCAAATCAGATAAGTGTGATGTATTTGCCACAGAAGAAAAAAGAGGCATCAGGCCTAGAGAGCTGGTAAACTATAGAAGACATCTTGAACCTCTGCCTAGGTTTGAGGTTCTGGTGGTATAGGGCATCTCTGCATGCAGGCTACATGCATACAGGCTACAGAGGGGTGGTTGCTGCCAGGTATAACAATTTGCATGTGTCCAGGTGACCTGGCTAGGAACTCTGAGACCTTCTGGTAAAGGCAAGAGTGCGTGGTCATCCAAGTTAATATGGGAGGGACACATTGCTCTGGCTATTTCTTACTGCACAAAGCTTCATACTTGCCTTGTAACCTAGCATAAACAGTGAAAAGGAACTGCAGAGAAATGGAGGCTACCTATTGCGAAGACCTGACTATTTTCTTAGTTCATTTTACTTCGTGGCCATCATGGGATCCTTCCTACATGAAGCAGAGAGGCAGCTTGCTGTTTCTAAAATGTAAACTTTGACATCACTATCAAAGATTGTATGACTATAGTAAGGAAAAAACCCACTACTTGTAGCATGAGTTAGTGTGTGCTGGAATTTGAAGGCTCAAGTCCTATTTATACACAAAGAGGGATTATGCAAAATGCGTGATCTGGAAAGGTGACCCTGCCATTTAAGCAGTTATGCATGGCTAATAAACAATGGAGGAAAAATATCCCCTTTAAAAAATCGTTATTTTCATTTAACATCACAATAATCATAAAATGGAAACCAAACTTGCAAAGGCAAACATAGTGTGTTCGTGTTTCTTCGTTTACTTAAACATTTTATTGTATTGCAATATATCCAATGTCTGTCTTATATGCCAAGTGTTTTAAGATATTAATATATCTACAAAATTTGTATGAAACAATAACTACTAAACCTTTCAAATTAAAGTGTCCCTATCCTCTAGTGAAGGAGACAAAACTGTGAGGCTATGTTGCAGGAGAGAAAGAGTACATTCCTCATCCCAGACTTTGCTGTGGAAGATGCTAGTCACAAACTCTTTCCCCAGCAGTCACAGCTGACTGCATGTGCAGTAATGTGAACGAGGAGGCTTGGTTCATGGAAATCTTGTTAACTAATAGGAAGCTGGCAATAGAGAATGCATTGTGGAGACAGTTGGAAACTGATCTGAGGACCTGCTAGGAATGGAAGAAAATGACTGACCAGTTTTCATGGACTTCTGTGATGAGCTTCTGCATATAGTTTTAGGGAAAATGGGGCAGTCAATATCTTTTAGGAATGACTGATGATTAGCTGCATGGCATATATGAGCCAAAATATCTTTACATATGCTAAAATCAGCTGTGACAAAAAAGTAAAAGGATACAGGGGCAGTTTCAGTATTGGCAATGAATTACCCTACTGCTTACATAGAGGAAACTTCTTTTTTTTAGATAATATCATTATAATCATGGGAGGTCCTCTACCACTTTCCCAATTCTGTAACAATACACAAACTTATTTACGAGTGGCTTTTAATTCTATCTTCTTTGCTATCTTCAGACTGACAACATTCAGCTGAAATCAGTGAAAATATGTCACCAGAATAGGTTGTATCCAAACCTTGGAAAATATTGCGAGTAAGGGTCCATCAACTAGAAAAGAAAGTGCATGTTATTATGATCCCACTACTGAGAGGTCAGTTCCTCTAAATCTTGACATTTATGGTTTTGTTCATGCTTTACCACTAATAACAATGGCTGTCTATATGATTGCATTGATAGCAGTATTATTTGAGAAGGAATTTTTACTGCCAAATATAAATATAAATATATAATTGTGTTCATTTTTTTTAATTACGTGTATCATAATAATGTATCACATAAAGTGATACATTATTAAGAAAAGTCATTGATTGTTCCCAGGATGTGGCAGTAAAATATATAGTATGTACTAAAATTAAAACTAGTTTTAGAGCAGTGTAGTGTGGAATAATGCAAAACAAAAAAAAAGATGCCAAAGATCACAATAAATCTATGAATAGAAAAAGGAGCAAAAATTATTCCCTTTTATCTGATGATAGCTTGACTGGATTCAGAATTGAAGATGCAAACAACTTTTATGAGGTTGTACTTGTTCTTGGTAAGGTAAGAACACATTGGTAGCCTGCAAAAAGTTTTTAAGGTTTTCATGACTTGATGAGAAAAAGGATCACTCAGATTATGGACCTAAAAAATGTAGTGAGTGCCAGCTCCAGTGAAAAATCATTGCTCCTAAGCTGATTGCATTGGTTTGGAAATACTGTATTAACTCTTTGAGATCCTGACAAAAAAGCAGAAATAGGCTTTTTTCCTACCAGATCAAAAACATTTGTCTGCTTCAAAAAGTGGGCTCTCAATATCTCCCCATCCTCCATGTCACATTAAGGTACTAGAATCTGCAATCTAATTTTTAACAGGAGGTTGTACCCACTCAGTAGCACGTGTGACCATTATCATGAATCTGATGGACTTAAGAATTTTTTATGGTGAGACAGTGATCAAGACATACATGATCTCAAAATATTTTGTAAGACTTCCTAAATGGATATGATAGCTCCAAAATACTTTAAAAAATATTCCACATAACTTCCTAGCAAATATATGTTGAAAATCCTTCAAAGCCCAATGCAGATTAGTAAATGTTCATGAAAACAAAAAGAAACTCAGCAGTTTCCTTTTTTACTCACCCTTTTATTTCATATAATAGGTTGAATGATTTTAATTTTTTTTTAATATGGCAGTCCATGGTTTAAATAGCATGTTTCATTGATTGTCTTCTTTTCGTTCCTGAGCTGATGAGAACCTTGCCACAGCTACAGCATCTACTTACATGGGCAAAGAATATTCAGAAATGTACCTTTTGCTGTTTAACACGACTAAGCAGCTGGAAGCAAGGAATTCAACCAGTTCTGTGTGATCAGCGCATTATCTGCAGAGCATGTGGATAACACCTGCCAACTTGCACACAAAAAAAAATCGCATAGTGAAGAGCAGCAGAAGGCCATGGCAGAGGCTACAAAGTGCCTCACAGTGCAAGAACACAAGTGAAATCTCTAAAGTAAGGACTGGAGAAAGCAAATTGTTTATTTCTATTTAGCTTTTTCAAAAAAAAAAAAAAAAAAAAAAAAAAAAAAAAAAGTTGAAAAAAACCAAGACAGTGATGAAATGAACTTTTTATTTGGTGGAAGATCTGTGGCAGCACTATATTGGTAACTTACTTTTTAATGATTGCTCTTATTTGTTCCAGTTGGTTTTGTTTCTTGTTCCCAGATAGGAAGACTTGAAGAATTCCTGCCCAAATTCATGGGCTATACTGTGGTCCTGGGGTTCCCAGAAAGATTTTCTGATGAGGGGAGGCAGTTGGCACTGCCACAGCCATCTGCAGTCCTGGGTCAGGCTGAGGGCACTCACATGGTGGGTGCTGTGGACACCGTGGGGCACAGCCAGGCTGCAAGCCACCTTGATGCCCCCTAGGAATGACGGGGGATGTCTGGGCCTGCACAAGGCAGTGGGGAGCACCTGGGCCTTGGGAAGCAGCTGGAGCAGTGAAGGGGGCTTAGGGGAGGTGTCAGGGCTGTGCATAGAGCTGGAGAAAATGGCCTATTGGCGGCTTTGTTCCTTTAAGATAACATTTTTGGGGTGGGTATAGGGAAGTGAAATTCTTATTTCCAATCCATAAAACACAACAGCATGCATCCTTACATGGAAGGCTAGCTGATGTCTGAGCCAATGTGGCATATCACCAAGATTAAGAGCATAACAAGCTCTATTTAAAGCATCAGACAGCACAGGGATAATTACAAGATCCATCATTATTAAGCAAGAAAAACAAATGTGTCTTATAAATCCTAAAGCTCTAGAGCAAAAATCACTCATTAATTGAGTGGGGGGCTTGGAGAAATCTTCTTTGGAGGTCAGGATATTCTAGGTTAGTCCATTACATGGTTACTGTACCTTGCTCTGAAGGGCAAGTACTCATAGAGAGTTGTGCAGGATGAGATGGCAAATGTCTCTCCTCTATAACCAGTGTTCCCACTTCATGAACCTACATTGAGCTGCTCTATGGGTTCCTAGGTTTGCTTTTCTGAATTCTGGTCTTATACTGAAAAAAAATCCCTTTCCTCTGTCTGACACTGATTGGTTTATTTCTCCCTACACTGTCATCTTCGTCTAAGATGCCTTATCCCTGAAAATCATTCAAGTATTTATGTAGAACAAATATTTTGCCATAGTAATTGATTGGATTGCATGAAATAATAGTTGCTTTGTGACAAATAGGCAGTGACAGTATTTCTGTGTTTCCCTTGAAGCCTACTGTGCTTCTACTGTGCAATGGTGTTCCTTGAGAATGTTGGAAATCTCTTATGTGAAGAAACTAACAAATACAGTCTGTAAAGACATCACCCGTTCTCAGTTTGTGAGGCTTGAACTGAGAAAGTTCATTAGGAATGTCAGTGGAGTTTCAGGAGTGGTGGAGGAACCTTTTAAAAATGTTGGCATATACGTCACTCAGTCTTGTGGTTCAGCCGCCTTCTTGTCTTGGGGAGTCTAGCCAAAGAAGTGATCAGATGTACTTTGGCTTTGAATAATTTTCTGTTAGTTTTAGATCAGTGATTGATAGATGAATACAATAGATTGCATGAGTGAGATGTCTGCCTTGTCTTTCAGATATGAAATCGTATGTTATAATCAGGTAGCTACCTGGCTCTGCCTGTCAATAGCTATGCTGTCCTCAGATCAGGTCTGCAGTCATTGAAAGGTCCAACTGCAGTTCCCAAGCACCTTGACTTTGCCTGCACTGCACACTAAAAGGAAACACTTCCAGTGTCCCTGAAAGGTTCTCCTCCTTGTCCTCCCTGGAGTGCCTTGACCTAGGGGACTGACATTACTTTTTCTGTATCACCACATACAAGAAACTATGATTTGTGTGCTAGGGAGCAGTAGAAGAAGGAGCAAGAGATCCAAGACAAGGAGGGAGATGATCCTCTCACCCAAGGCAGTGTTGCTGTAGTCTGTGCTCTGGGTCCCAGAAAGGGAGAACCTCATAAACCTGTATGTAGTACTGTGTGGCACTCTGCTAAGCAAGCAGAAGAGATGCTGAGGTCCTGGAAGTCCTGCCTGTCCCCACTGCCAGGTTCTCTGGCTTTCCACACCTTGCTGGCATCACTGACAGACTCTTTCTTTCCCCAGAAAGGTGGAGTTACTGGTAACCTACAGAACAGTATGCTACATCTCAGCTTCGTGTCAGCAGCTGACACTACTCCTGGAAAGGATATCACGTCCACTTTTGAAAGGGCCATTGTCTCCATCTGGAAGCTCTTGATCAGCATTAAGGGTTCAGAGGCCATTTTAAGCTAAACTTGCCTCCCTCCCCAGGACCAGCCTAGAAGCTGTAACCCATTCACTTCTTAAACTTAGATATATCTTCACCTAAGGCCACATCCCACTAACTGCCTCTTTTCTGGCTCAAAATCTGGCTCAGAGGCACTTTCCTCTTGGGATTATCTTTCCCATATCACTCCAAATCTGCACAATAAAGTGCTGTTTGCACCTGTGGGTTACGGAAAATAAGAAAGCAAGAGGGACCACTGCACCTCATGGCCTCTCCAGGAAGCACTGGTTAAAGACAATAGACACGTGTAAAACTAAACTCCAAACCCACTTTCTTAGGTTCCAGCACAGATACCCTTTCTGTGTTCAAGTGCACACAGAGAGCACTGATAACACAGAAAGAGTCTCCTGGCAAAGCTAAGGCCCAAAAGGCAACCCACACTTAATGGCACCCCAAGATTGCCTGCTCGTTTGGGAGACTTCATAAAATAAACAACAGCAGTCCAAAACAAGAGGGAATATGTACCTACAGGTCAGTCCTTCTTAATGGGGTCAGCTGAGATTAGGTGTGATTCTCTGACAAGACACAAAGCACCTTTCCCCTGCCGCCCCCAACTTTGATGGAAACAGCTGCAGTGCTTCAGAGTTCATGCAGATTAAATACTGATAGGCTATGGCCTGAGGCATACTACAGGGAATGTAAATTTAGGCCAAGTCTTGACCCCTGCAGGCACCTAAGAAAAAGTATACCCCTCTAACACCAGACTGTGATCATAGAAATTGGGCATACAAAATGAAGGGTCAATCCCAGGCCACAGATCCAGGCTCTGGGTTGTTCCTTTGTGAACTTTAGTTTTGTTAAAAAAAGAGCCCACTATGACAACCTCTGCAAGGATGTAAACAAAGCACCTCACCTTGTGGGTGGCAAAACAAGGAGGGAAAAATCCCACCTTCCAACCAGTACAGAGACTTCTGAGGGACCCCAGTGTTCACCCCTGCCTGCTCATCTCCAGGGCTGTCAGCTGGGTGAGCTCAGCCCTCCAGGTGCTTGGGGCTTTGGTCACCATGGGCTGGGATGGTCAGTCATCTGATGAGCAGACGGTTGCATTCCTCCTGCCTGATTTCCCTTTCCCGCAGCTCAGTGCAGCTAAGTCTCTTATCCCAAATACTTCACTGCTCTTCCTGCAGACATCTTCGATGTTGGAGGCTTCAGTGTTATTTTTCTCCTTTCTGTAGTCTGTCAGCCTTGCCAAGACACACATGGGTGATGATACTGGGAACATGCACTCCTAAACCAGGATTGCATTCCCACCCAGAACAGTTGTTCTCATCTTTGACAGGGATAAATGTATGAATAAGCATTCTCATCTTAGCACCTCACTAGCCTCCAGCACATTGGTCCCCATGAACTTGCAGTCCATATGACTAGCTTGGACAACCTTTCAAAAATTTGTGAACCTGCTGCTAATAACTACATGGAAAAGAGAGCTCAGGAGTTTTCCCTGGCCCTATTGCCCCCTTGCTAACATCCCCTAGACAATAGATGTCTTGAGCAAGTTGTGATGATAATATGGTTCTAGGCAAAATATTGCTGCCAAAACTAGATGTTTTGGGTGTTCAGGGAGTTTGCTTCTAGAGCCCCTGTAGCCAAGTTTGTATGCAGAGGACATATATGCTGTGAAATTAAAGCTGAGAAAAAGTGAAAATTCACAAGATGTTCCCTTGCAGCAATTGTAAACTCTACAAAAAGGCAGATAAAAGAGAGCAAGACTAGTGCTTAACACAAAGGACAGATAAGAGACTTGGCTTTCATCAGTGGCTTTGACTTGCAGCCTCCACAGATGCTTTTGAAGAGAGCATGTCCTGCTGTTGAAATGAGCAAGGGACACCGGCTATAACCTAAAGGATTAAACATTAGCCCCATATTTCTAATGCAGCAGGATAAGAAGGATAACAGAATTTTAGATACAGTTGTCTTCTCACAATTTCATGTGTTTCTGTATAGAGAAAAAAGTTAACCCTGTTGTATTTTTGCAGGAAGGACTCTAAGATATTGCAACACTACATATATTTCCAGTGTTTACATACATTGTGAGCTGAGAACAGGTTTTAGTTCTCTGGAGGATTTTAGTGCTTGATGACATCTTTATTGTTATTATTACTCATTACAAACAGATTTCTGGAAGTGAGGTCATTCAATGGCAAACCCATCATGAGTGTTTCCCAAAAGGTGTGCCTGGAGAAACCTTTTGGATGCAACCAGTTTTTGTGAACAAGAAATAAATAGAAGAAACTGATGTTGCTTGTGATTTGCAAAACCTAAAACTTTATCCTTCTGTTTTCTGCTGCATGTTTCACCCCTAAAATAATCAAACACAAACATCCCAAACCTCTATGAATTTCCTTTAAAAACAGCAAAGTATTCATCCAGAAGTAGAGCTCATCCTGAAAAAACACAAACCCTTGTTTGAAAATGACTCCTGATTTGCCTTTCTCTAGGACTTAAAATTTAGAGGATGTATCAGCCTGAAATGAACCAATGAACAGTGAACACTAACAGCAGCATTTGCAAGCTCTGTTCTGGACGCAGAAGCTGTGGTTTCCAAACTAGCCCTCAACTAACACAGGTGAGCTGTACAGGCAAAAGAAGCTTTGTGCCAAACTCCACCCTGTTGATGTGGAGCTTTTTTTCTCAAGTTATGTTGGCTAAACATGTTTCCAAACTGAGACTCCTTATGATATTTGCAATATATTTCTAACAGCTTAAAGGTTTGGCTCTGACCTCCCCAAACATAAAGAACATTTAATCATTAATTTCTGTTAATTGAGGTTTAAAGTTGACATGGCTTTGAATTTTTCAGCAAAGTTTAATGACTTTTCTATTAATAGGACAGTTCAGAAATTCTTTTCTAGATCATCCATGAAAGTGTAGATAAGAGAGACTTTTGTATAAACTTTGGCATTTACTCCTGATATTGACTATTGTCCAACATCAGCTATGTTACACAAAGTTCAGCTTTTCTAATTAACATAATACTTTAATTTCACAAGTATATGGCTGCTTTTGATTACAAACAAAATACAGCAATGTCATCAACTAGCTTTATTATTTGAACAGGGGACAGAAATCCATAACTGCTTTGCCATGCTGGTTTTGAGGGGGTTTTTGTGCTTTATGTTGTCTCATACTTTCCTTGGCCTTTTTTTTTTTTTTTTTCTTCCTTGTAAGAAGGGGAATAGCACAGGAAACCCCCTGACAGCAGTAGCTCTTTCCCACAAATCAGCCAAAAATTAAACTTAAAGTGAGATACCAAAACAGGATGTAATTTGCCACAGATCGTATATATGCTTTGTCCAGTATGCAGTGAAATTTGATAAAGCTTGTCCTTATTCTTTCTCACCTACATTTTTCATTGCTGAAATAGTTAATAGTAAACACAGAGAATCATCTGAAAACTTAAAACTCAGTGAAGAAAATCTCTCGTTTGAAGAATCATGTCTTCCCAGGGGTGTTGTTTTGGGCTGTCTGCTGGCTAGAGAAGAGAAAATGGCATTGTTTTACAACTGAGTCACAAGCTGAAAGTTAACTCTAATCTCTAGGAACTCAAGAGCTAAGCCAGTTTTTACTAATATAAATATTTAATCCCAGGCTACTGTAGATAGTTTATATCAATTTCTCAACAGCTGCATTTTAATTTGTAGGTATGGTGAGTAGCACAATCTCTGATTACTTTGCATGGGACTGTATGCATATGCCATGATCTGCTTTGTGATTAATAGGTCACAGAATTTAGCCCTTATTTGAGAGCAAGAGAACAAAAACCCAAGAACTTCTTGGGGAGACTGTGAAACACACTGCAGTTTGTATAAGAAACAAATTATTTAATAGAAGTGTTTTCTCACTGAAAGACTAGTTTACACCTTGTAAAATAAAGAGAAAAAAAAATGTCAGCCTCAAAATGCTCATAGTAGAGGATTTTATGGGGTTACTTTGCTTGGCTGTATATTGCCTTTAGCTTGTCTCTACAGATACATTTTCTGTCACTGTCAGTTTTAGCTTGTCTCTTTGCTCTTGTTTTCGTCACCTCCCTGCAAACCCTGTGTCTCTGCCAGGCTCCACTCACCCTTCTTTCTTTCTTTTGCCTGCTCCAGAAAAACTCCATTTCCATTACTTTCCCCCTCAAATCTTCCTCCAATATTTTTACAGACTCTCTTGGTCTTATTGTATGTTTTCTTCCAGACAGCTGGTGAAACAGCATATTGGGGGCAGACATTTCTTTTTTTCATTGACATGTCCCTCATCGCTTCCATTTATCACTGTAGATAGTACTGCCATCAATTATGTGTTGTGAATGAAACCACGCCTGAATATGTTTCCTTGTCTGCTTTGACTGCTTTTTACATATAGCATAATACAACAGCAGTAAGATACTAAAGATATACTTTAATGAGCTGTTGGTCATGTTGGGAAACTGATTGCTTTACAGTGAATGGATGCTGAAAAGCAGTTTCTGGAAGCCCAGTTTCGGATACTTGTATAAAAGTATCTAATTTAGGGACTTCCTCACCACAGGCTGGCTCTGTTGTAGACAGGGGTATGATAGCTGAGCCTCTGTCAGGTCTGAATTGCCCTTTGAAATGCCCAATTCTCTTCACCAGTTTAAGATATATTTACTGATTTTTCTGAATTCTCTGAAACTTAAATGGTTGATACCAGGGTCCAGATCCCCTACTCCAGCTATCAGTACCGTTCAAAGACCAATACACATGAAGAAGGACCTATGAGAAGAAGGAAAGTGGAGAAGGTCTGGCACTGACATGCCATTCTCATTCAGCCAACACTAAATGAGTTTGCTGAAAGAAAACTGGTTTGTGAGTAAGTCTGTCTGTCATGTGAGCCCTAACAAAGAATTGTTACACAATCCAAAATGATTGTATTTTTTACATTTAAATAAGTTTGCCATTCAACGGAACCTGCAGTTAACACCAAACACTGTGATAACAAGGTAAAACTCACTTGCATTGCTTTGTATCTTTGAAAATATCTGTGGAATTCTGCTTGGACAAATACATGTCAATGAACTCATCCAGTGACAAACCTAACAGGCATTTGTGTCAACAGGAATTTTGCTGGTGAAGGCATTAGAAAATTAGCACTGTGATGAAAAGAAAATAGGACAGACCACTTTTATGAAAAAAAGATGTTCAGTCTTCTTGTTGGTATCCTCTCAAAAAAAAAAAAATCCCAGCCTTTTGCTAAGTAACACAGCTTTCATCCAGACACATGTTTACTCTGCTCTTCAGCATGGTGCATCTCTGTGTGATAACCTCCAGAAATGCTTTATGCCTGTAAAATAAGAAATACAAATTCTAGAGACTGACTGTATATAGGCAATCCAAAGATATTACCCATGTTTTAATACTAGTTAAATCAGCAAAGCCATGCTGTCTGACCCATCATGATGGTGAGTTATACTCCATTTAGAATGAATGCTTTACAGTACAAATAGGACAGTACCTAAGCTACTTGTTGTTAAGGGAGAGTTGTTTTCTCATGGCCTTCACTTTGCATTTTAAACCTCTCATACAGCATTGCTCTGTGCCATTAAATAGTTGCCAAGTTATACCACAAGGGAAGCTGTATTTCAGTGTTGGATAGAACAATCCCTTTACACAAATATCTTAAGGAACTACTCAAGGAATGAGGAAATACATCAGTTACTTGGACAAGGTAGTCTTCAGTATGGGTTGAATCACTGGGGATGATATAAAGGGGATTCTATCACTGGGGATGCTAAAGATACCTATGAAGTAGTAGAAGGTTATCCACTGAAAGGCCTCAGTCTTGCAAGGTGCTGAATGCTTTGTCTTTGGTGAATAAGAAATGAGGATTTTTTGGAAAGTATCTCTTAAATACTTGACGTGTTCCAGGACTGCTCTGAATGCAAGTTTCACTGTTAATGCTTTGCTAATATTTAGCTATAGGTTTCAGCTATGCTAGCAGTAATGGGATGTTAGAGAGAGAGAGAGTGAGTGTGTGTGTGTGTTTCCCCAAGTCCAGTTCAGCAAAATGTTCCATCAGTGAGAACTCTCTCAGACAGGGTGGCTGCAGAAATGTGAAATGCTTTCAACCCCTGCACTGCTGAGCTTCTGTGAGTATCCAGGGGAAGTCTGAAAACTGGCAGTGCTCACAAGTCTGAAATACCTGTCAGTGCATATAACATTCACTGGCTTGAAACTTTAAATCTTAACACCTTTCAGTCTGCAGAAATTAATTTTCTGTATGATCAAGAGACATGTGAAATGAATTCAACACAAGATTGTTATTATCATGTAACCTATTGACAGGTCATAATAAACTGAGTCATCAATGACAGTTACCTTCAGACATTAGTTAGGTATGAAAACAATTTTTGTTTTGCAAAGATAGAAGATGTCCAGTGAAAGTATCTTTTTTTCCTTTTATGGCAAGAAAAAAGTGGACAAGTATTTGATTTACTTTGGTGAACCTGCATGGGACATATTCCAGTTGCACTGAAGAAAGTTCATTGTGCTTTTCATCCGTTTTTCTGCTGATGTGTCTCCTAGAATCGCATAATGTTGGAACTGCCCCTCTTTGAAACCACTGCTGATCCAGAACTGCTGGAATTTGGCATTCTCTGACTACTGCTGTTTTCATATGTATTCAAAATCTCTAGGCAAATTCTAACTGAAGAATCTGAAGGCCTGTTCTTGAATCTCATATTAGATGTAAAAGCTGGTTTAAATTTGCCTAGAAATAAATTAAAACTTTACAGATGAACCTTATTTCATGTTGAGCCTGGAACAAACCAGACCTTTTTTCAGATGTTATTGTCTGTAGATTTTTGTTCAGCTGTCCTAACAGTCATGATATTATTTGTTTACATCAGGCACAAAGCTTTTGGATGTATGCACTAGGACATTCATCCTGTCACCAATTTAAATGTTTTCTGCAAGTTGCCTTTCAGCTGACATGGCATCTGACAAACAACTTGTGACCTAGAGAAGTCTTTATGATAATGCTGAGAGTATTTGCTGGCTGATCATTTTCATCTGAGGAGTTTCTAACAGTACAGTTCAATTGTTTAGTGTTTACTAAAACTCCCCAAAAGAAGCAAGCCAGGTACAAAATTGGTGAAACTTCTCCCAGGATTGAATGTGGCTGATGACACCCAAGGCTTTTGCAGTACTATATTATGTGAAAACTTTTCAATTGCATATTGTAAATCACAGATGAATGATCCCTCTTGCTGATCAGTTATGTTTGTTTCTTTCATACTGAAAGCTCTGTATATGGCTCTTGGTTACATATATTTTACCACAGCTTATGATCCATATGCTCAGTTAGAACTTAAGTTTCTGCTTCATGGAAAGCTAGAAACCATCTCATTTTAAACAGAGAAAAGGAGGCTTGCTTTCTACACCCAGACTATTATAGGAATACCTGGAGTAGTTTGATGCTTATTGTCTGTAAATATGTGCTTGGAAAATTAGGTCCCGTGGTTTTTGGTGTGTGTTTGGTTTGTTGGTGGGGTTTTTTTTGTTTGTTTGGGTTTTTTTTTTTTGTTTTTGTTTTTCTTTGTTTGTTTTTTTTTTTTAAGCACGAATGGCTTCCAGCTTTCCACACCAGAAGACAGTCTGCATTTACTGCTGCTACTGTAGCTCTGAATTCTGCACTGGATGGCTCCAGTGTGAGGTTGTGTACCATACTACATAAAGCACAGGCGGTGCCGCAGCAGCGTTAGGTAGAGACTACCTTTTCTCCTGGTAGTGATAAGCCATGTCTGTAAGAAAATGGTTAAATTACACTCCTGGCATATGGCCTCCATATTCACTTACAGTTCCTAGAAAAAAAAACAAAACAAAATCAAAATGTCTGCAGCATGAGAAAGAAACAGTGTTTCATAAAACTTCGTAGACTGGTCAGCATATTTTTTTTTTTTTTCCTCAGTTAATAATTTCATATGGTATCTAAGCAATCCAAACAAACCTCCATGGAGTCAAGACACCTCCTTCCCTTTAGCCTCTCAGTCCTAGTTGTAGTAGATGCTATGCAAATCCATAAAATAAAGTATCCTATTCTGCAAGATTATGTCTTCATTGACAAGAGAAAAGACAGGAAGAAGCAATTATTGTTATTCCAACTACATATAGAGGGAACAGAGCAACAGTATTAAGTAACTTGCCTGTGGTAACTGTGATCAAGAAAATCAGAGCTGCTACCACCTGGATAGCACAGCACATTGTCTTAGTTGTTTTGCTTTTTCTTACATCAAGTCACTCATACTGGTTTTGCATGGAAGCCTATGTATCACTGTTGTGCTTAGAAGAACTAATTGGAACCGTGTCCTGCTGACTTCCAGAGTACAAATGCCCAACAGAAAAGGTCCCTGTCACACTGAGTTTGCAGTCAAGCCCCCCACTAAGCCTGAGGAATAACAGTATTTTCTGGTGCTACCTAGAGTTCATCCTCATGCCACTCAGAGTTCATTGAAAGCCTCAATTTTTATTCCAGTCAAACTTCCCTGGAAAGACAGCTTTATTCACTAAATTCACGGATCAATGCAACAAGATTTGCATATAGGCAAGTATATAAATCCTGCTTTGCAGTATATTTTCCTTCTCTTGAACTGTGAATTTTTAAAGAGTCGTGTCAGAATGAGGTAATAGTCTGACAGCACTAGAAAATGAACTCCTTTGTTTATCTGAAGAACAGGTATAGCCCATGCAGGAGCAGTATTAGCTTCCTCTGACTGTGTCCGCCCATCTGGCAGCAAGCATTTCAGGAAAAGAGAAGACAAGTCATCCTGTATGTTTGTGCAGTCTTTGGCTGTCTTTCCAGGATTTCAGTGTTGTCAAACCTGGGTCCAAACACCAGGATGCAGCCCTTCTCCTATTGTTCTCCTACCCTTTTTTAGGAATAAATGTTTTTAGACATAAAAAAGAGAATAATCTTCTGGTTTCCATGCTTTTGGAGTATGTTTCAGTCACATTTGCAACCTTTCTGCAGCAATGACATTAAAAACTTTTTTTTTTTTTTTTAATATGGAAATTTAAAATGTTCTCATTGCAACATTGCATCCTTAAAAGAAATAGGATTTTATGAATAGCATCAAATGCACAAGAGACATCTGTGAAGACTAACATTGTGGGTGCCACTTCTGATTCAGCACTTTGTCTCCTGAACTTGACCTAAGCACAAACATCTATTTTGCATAGTTCATTTAAAAAAAGATATAACTTTTGGTCTCCAGAACTAGGTTTGAATTTGATCTAGTAGCCACAGGGTCAGTACTGAACAATCCCACTGCCAGCTCCTTAAATGAGATATTTGCCGCTCTTTATCCCTGAAGGCCTATTTTCCTAAAAGACTTAAAGTCTCTTCATTTTGTTTTCCCTAATCTTGTATTCTGTTGCAACTCACAAAGCCATCACTCTGTCCCTTTCTGAAGATCAGCAAAATCAGTTGTCTTAGTCAAAAATATACGCAGTTGTTCTCTCAGTGTAGCCTGGTCTGAAAAGGAGTCTGGTTAATTAACATTGATTACAATCCACCGGCTGCAAGTAAAAATTGATTGCCAGGGTTCCTAATTTGAATGTCTTTCTGTCCTGATCTCACTGTTTCTGTGACTGTCCAATGAGAGAGACATGGACAGGGAGAGAATCCACTTGTTAAAAGTCCCAGTCATTAGTAAGCTCCCATGTGAAAGACATCGGTGATCCTTCTGGTCCTGCTTTATCACCCCTGGGATGGTCATTTGTTAGCACAGCATCTAATTGCTGCAAATTGTCAGTGTGCACATTTGGACCCTGTTCAACGCTCCATTTTTTATTGAGAGAGGAGCAACAGTATTGATTTTGGATAGCCAGGGAGAATGCCAGGGATATTAGTAAGGAGCTCAGAGAACACAACAGATAAACTTTTATGACATGATGTCAAACTGGATTGCACAGGCATAAATGAAGAGGACAACATCTTCTGTAATTACTGCAAAAGTATACCATACATCTATTAGAAAAAGAGTACATTTCAATGAAAAAGAAACCTTGCAAAAAGCAGCATCTCAGAATTTTTTTCTGGCCAAAACAGAAAAGGGGAAAGAGTTTTAAGTGTACCACTGGAAATGACAATGAACGATCCAGGAGTTGTATTTCTGCTGCTGTGTCACTGTGACTGAAACCTACATTTGTATAGACTGGTGATCCACTTCCACCCTCCTTTGAGTTTGGATTTCTGTAATCCCATGCAAAGCATTGACCGTTGCCCAGTGAAGCTGATGCCAGGATGGGATACAGCACAGCCATGACCCAACTCTTCTGAGTGAGCTTTGTCTTTGTACTCCACACCAAAGGCAACTTCACTCCCATAAGGGTGAAATTGCATGCCCCCCTACAAGGATCCAGTATCCACCTGACCTACTGTAGTGTACAGAGTTACTATTACCCTGAAATTAAATATAGCAATTTAACCAGCTAAACCAACGCTTTCAATGACCTTCATTGACACTTAATTCACAACCACAGTTGAGCTTTTGTGTATATTAGATCATGGCTTAACTCACTTAGTGTCCTGACTTTTCTGTAAAGTGTTTACACAACGGTTTGCTGTAAATAATTTGTATGAGTCAATGTTAGAGCCATTAATTCATAAGCTTTGTCTTCTTGTGTCTGCTGCCCCCCTGATTTCTCACTATCTCTGCATGGTGCATTATGAAAGTCTGTGTGAGTAGTTGTGTTTTAACTCACCAAGAATTGCACCCATGAAATCTTGATAGCCCAAATTTAAGGAAACCAAGGATGCTATGAGCAAAAACTGAGACACAGGTGTGTCTGTGGAAAAAAAAAAAAAATAAAAATCACTGTGAGGGTGACTTAGTACTGGCACAGGTTGCCCAGGGATGCTGTGGAGTCTCCATCCTTGGAGATACTCAAAAATCATGTGGTCATAGTCCTGGATAATTGGCCCTCCTAGAGAAGGTTGGTTGGACTAGATGATCTCCAGAGGCGCCTTCCAACATCAGCGCCTCTGTGAGTTGCCATTCTATGAGGCATTACAAAGAGCATAAATATTTTTGCAGCTATTGTGTAATTCTGTTTCTCCTTAGGAGTTCATTTATTTATTTGTCTATGAATTTGCTGAGTGAAAATTTTAAAGGTATACATGGCTACTGAATGTCATCTTTGCATGGGATCAGGCACTTCAGGCAATAGCAAAAGGTGCAGGAGTTCCCAGAGGAATCCCCCTACTGACTGACCAGAACTTCTCCCATCCTTGAAATAGAGGTTTAAACTCAGAACAGCAGTAGATGAATGGTGAAGACTGAAATGATGTCAACAATTTGTGTGGAGGCCAAAGAAAATACAAAGAGGCCCTCAATGGCTTAGTCTCTAAGTTTGTTGCAATGCAGCTGTGAGTAATAAGTTTGCTTTCTTTTCAGGCACAGTACACTACATCTGAGATAGTTTTTGAACTTAGCACACAGTTTCCTGACCATCTATTATTTTCCTTGGGGATCAGGAGCCTTTCAAGCATTGCAGTGAAGAGTTTGATCTGAGTACATTGTGCAGCAGGGAAATGGGTGGTGGTCTGCTGGCCTGATCTCACAGATTTGCAGAGATTGGGGAAAGTCACTATTTAGACATATTAATATAATTTTATTGCTGGTCCTATAATTTATTTTGACTCATCTGAACAGTGGCCAATTTTGTACTATTTTAAGCATGTGTGGAGAGAACTTATGCAAATACATAAGTTTTCTGTATGGGTGGGTTTAGAAAAAACTCAGTGGGAAAAAGGAGCTAGATTAAATCATCTACAATCTGTAGAAGGTCTGCATTCATAGCAGTGGCTGCCATTTTTAGGAGTTGAACATGGCCAGCAGAAAGGTGTCCCTTCATACCTATATGAAGAGCTATTTTATTTAAAAAAAAACCAAACAAAGTATATTTTATTTCATGACCATGAAATCAGACTGATATTCTAAGCAGAAATGTTTATTTATCTTTGTATTTGGAGTTTTCATTAGTTTCTTAACACATCCTGAAAATGACGAAGTAATAGAAATAACATCCCTCAATGTAGTGTGCATGAAGCAAATCCATAAAATAAAATCAGAAGTAAACAGTACTATGAAGCTGAGACAAAGAAAATATAATATTTCTGCTTTGAATTTTGAGTTGTACTGCTGCCTCTAGTGACATCACACTGTCCCAGAAAAGTGCATTGGTGAACAGGTTTAGAATCAAAGGAGATTTTTATTTCCTATATCAAACTGAGATATTCTTCCCCCCTCCACCACTCATCTCTGGAGAAGGCAAGTGTAGCCCACAATCTTAAAACACCTGGGTGTTTTGTTCAGTTAATTGCGCCCGACTGCCAGGGCTTTGGGGTGCCTCTGATCCCTTCCATTTTCTTTCTGTGGCATGATACAGTTTTTGGTCCCTTTGGTAGCTTTGAAATTCACTGTAATATGTCATGGTATCTTGCTGATGGTATATGGAGCGGGTGTTTTGAGAGCCTTTCATGGCATCTTGTTTGGATGCAGTGGGCCAAGATTGATGAGTCAGGAGCTTCCTCCAGGAACTGCAAATCCACGTTTTCTGCACCCTTTCTTCCAAATCCATAGCCTTATTTGCCAGGAAAGCCCCTTGACTCAGCGCTACATGAAGGAAATTACAGGCCTGTGCATACATTTAGTCCTAGATGCTTGTGGTGTAGGAACTGAAGGTTACAAAATCTTTGGGGCAGAGATTTGTCTTTTCATTTGTGATGTACCTAGCCTACAGCATGGTCAGGCATCATGTGAATAATATTGCTAAAACCGATGCAGACAGATTTCCACCAGAATGGAGTTAATTTTCATTGGAGTATTTAATACCATGTGATGTCATGCCTAGGTGGACAGTCTCACTCTTGAGATCTGTTTTTTCTCTCTCTTGGGGTCTCTTTTTTCTCTCTTGCATGAGCACGCAGTCTGCTTGTCGGGCAGTATTGCTGCTGTGGGGGGCAGTTGCCCCACTCGGTAAGCCACTGTTGCATTTTACCCATTTTCTTTTTGAACTCACTATTGTTATTCTTGTACTCTTGTTATATTTAGTAAATTATTTCTTTTTATTAAACCCATGAATACTCTTCTTTTGTCCCTCCCCTATCTTACCAGCGGGGGGAGAAGGAGGTGAAGGGCCGGCCATGTGCCTCTGGCTGCTGCCTGAGTTCAAACCTCCACAACAGATATGACCAATATTGCTCTGGAGAGCAGAGAAAAATCCATTAAGCGATAAAGTGCAGGTAAAACACAGGGACATATATGAGATCTGAATGTGGCCCAGGATCTGCTTCTTTCTGTGTTGTCCATCAATGTGGTGCCCATCACTATATTCTCTGATGGTCTCTCCTACATCTCTCTTCTCCTCCCATTTCTCTGGTGGTTCTCCCAACAGAAGAAAAGAGAGAAGAAAGAGGAATGGTGACAGCAATGGATGGATTGATGGTTACATCAGTGTTGAACAAACATTAAGGGGTTTTGCTGGA
This sequence comes from Athene cunicularia, assembly GCF_003259725.1. Lineage (NCBI taxonomy): Eukaryota > Metazoa > Chordata > Aves > Strigiformes > Strigidae > Athene > Athene cunicularia. The sequence goes on along the minus strand of NW_020799143.1, from coordinate 22,729,222 downwards.
GGGGTGAGCAGGTGAAATATGTTACCTGACACCTGCTGGATTTCCACTGAAAGGAGAAGGTGGCCACAGCACCGTTTGTTCTTGCTGAGAAACAGGACAGGAGGAAACATGACTTGAAATGAATGAGATGTTAACAATCATGAGTTTTAATTATCATTGTTACACGGAAGCCAATTTGCTACACAAACATGAAAAACGTAGTTCTATTGAGGCCTAGTCAGTTACCTGTAAACTAAAAATACTGACTTCTTGTTTTTTTCTTTAGGTTTAAAATAGAATTACTGAAATTTTCTTCTTTTCTTTTGGTTATTGCAGTAGCAGCCAGGTGGCAGAAGAACAGATTTCCGTGCCTTAAGCTGGCTGTTAGTACAACAGGTAAATTAATCCAGTGGCTGGGACGATTTAGACTAAGGAAGGATTGAGAGACTGTGAGGAAAAATTATTTTGGGGAAAAATGTAAAAGTCTTATTGGGAATTTTCGTTAGTGGGAGAAACAAGGACTAAAACCACAGAGGCCAAGAGAAAATATCTACAAAAGTAGAAGACAAGACATATTGTCTCCTTCTGCCACTGCCAATGAGCTTGAAAAGGAAAGAAACCATTCTGTCTAGGAAGTTCAAATGGATCATTTCTCAGAGAAAAGACATAATCCTGGGATCTATTCAGAAGAAAACTAGAAAACAAAACCCTGAGAAACACTTGAATGTGGTGAAGAGCAAAAAGGCACGATGAGTCAGTGAAAGCCAAGTGCAATCAAGGATAAAAGCTAGAGTTATGTGAAATTCCCAAGATTTGGTTGGCAAGAATGTGGGTTGTTGATAGACTTGAGGTGTTTTGAATTCGAGGTTGTTTGATCCTGAAGTCCTAGAAACTCAAATTGAAGTAATTTCTACTAGGAATGAAAGCATTCACATCAAACCTGTAGATCTTCAGTTTCTGAATGGCTTCTAGGATCTGGGCACCCTTTCCCCTCACTTGTGGCTGAGCAGTGCAATACAGACTCCAGCCTGTCCTCACCAACTGGCTATTCCGAATGTTTGCAATAAAAGTTCAGTGTTGTCTGTGAGAATAAATGCGTATCTGGCATAATCTCCACAGCAGCAGTAGGTTGACACCTCCACCAGCTGGACCTTGAGCTTGCATCAAGACTCCAGGTCCCAAGAATATCTCCTACACTTAGTTCACACTAAATTTTCTATGATCTACAAGCTGAGGGGCATAATTAAGGAAGTGCATACATTTAATTACAAGCAATATTTAATTAAAATATTAGTAATAAATATTGATACCTTCCTGCACAACACGCTGGATAACACAAGTTGCTTAGCATATTTTAAAAATTAGTTCTAGTGAGGTTGTATCACAGGAATTAATACCTTGTGAAAGCTGTTTCTTGTACTCATAATGAGTCTTGCAATAACTGTGCTTATTAATTCTACAGAATTATATTTCTCTGTCATTCTTTACATTTCTGTATTCACTGTGCACATAGAAAAGATGGTAGTAATGTTGCTATATGTGATAAGAATTTCCTTGAGGAAGGTCCTATTTAGATTCAGGAGTGATTTTGAAGTCCAGATAATTGAATACTATAAGAATTTTTCTTATGTAGGAAAAAAACCCTACAGAACAAGGTCGGTGTCCTAGAACTGGGCAAGTCTTTTCCTAAAGCAAAAGGAAAGAAGAAATTGTTTGTTATAATGGTAACTGCAAGCCTAGAGCTTGTCAGTTGGAAAGACTATAGACTCTGAAATACCTTGAGATATCAGGCCATAAGGATTTTACACATTCACTTCCAGCATTTTGTCAGCACACAGTGACAACCTGTTTTTGTTAATGAATGTAAAGGATTTTATATGTTGTTCTATCCTTTGGATGTCAAAGTTCTGGGTCATTGATACCCAAATAAATAGATGGATGTCTCTGTATTAAAAAAAAGTGGGTAGCTTAAGTAAAATGGAACATATATTTTGAAATAACTTGAAGCAACTATTTCTTTTGTGATTTATGATATCTTCACACCAAAGAGAAAGACAAGTGTGAGTGAGCTGTTTGCTAGTCACACCACATGTTCCTCTCTGGAGAATCCTCAGTAGGAAATATCTTCAGTTGGCAAAGGAGTGGGTGAAAGCCAAGGCAAACTGATACAGGTCTCAGGTAACTCTCCTGTCAGGAATATTTACTGGATCATACTGAAAGTTTGATTTGTGACAGGGGTCAGGGCCAGATTACTTTGAGCAAGGGGTAATCTGCCTCCTGGTTGCTGTTTTTCCTCTGTCACTGTTAAGTAGTCACCTGTCAGAGACAGTAGATGTTGCTCCCAAGGATGGATTAGAAATGCACCTTTTGACCTAATGAGCCAAATGACTCCCTTGTCCTGCTTGAAAAAGGTTGTGAATTGGCATTCTGGAGAGGCAGACACGAAGTGAGAAAATCTGAGGAACAGATTGGGCAGAGTGCAACACTTCAGAAAAACTCTGAATTTAGGGAAGCCAAAGAAGAAGATCTGACCAAGTTTTTCTGTATTTCTGTTAATTACTGTGTGAGCAAAACCAGATGCCCCCGAAGGGCTGAATTTGAACTCTACAGTTTTGTATGGACTGTGCTTAAAAGTGGGATGGGAATGAAACCTGCTGTAAGATCAATTTAAAAAGCTTCTGGAAGTGTTATGTTTTTCTAAGATAAAGATTGAAATTTTTATGTGAGAAAATGTGGTTACTAATGTTCTGAACATTTGTAAAATTGCCCTCTTCTATAAGTTAAATACTGCCTGTCTTCTCAGATTCTTCTCTCATATCCACTATCAGACTTCCTCTCATCTTGCCTGGGCTTTCCCTCTATATCATACATCATACCCTTTTATATGAAGTGGCTCTTGCCCCTACTTGTTCTTTAATGAGTACTTTTTGCTGTGTGCACACAGTCCTTAGGGATTGCCATAAACCCCTTGTGCACCTCTAGGAAGAGTTTCAAGATGGTTATCTTCAAGAGGGAACACTGAACATGGAGAAACTGAGCAGAGGCTTAGCTAGGTCTGTACAGTAGCTCTCTACTCCTAGCTGGGGCTTCCCCCAGAGTAGGCAAGCATCAAAACAGCGTATCAGATAGTACCTCCAGGTATAGCTATTCAATCTTTCACAGCAAATGACCAACTCACTTGTTGGGATCCTAAGCTCAAACCTCAAGTTAGTTAAGTAACAGCAAAGCAATTAGTTATGTGACTCCAAAGAAAATGAAACCAAGTTCAGATTTGGATGTCTGAAATATATATATATTTAATATGCCTATATACACAAGAATGGGATCTAAGGAGTTTGAAAAATATAAAGGTTCTCTAGTTTCAACAGATTTTGCTGCATTTCCAATAACTGCAAAAGCAAAAATCACAATTTCATATTCCCTGATAGAATGAATGTATTTACTGAGACATGTCCACCTGGTGCAGTTTGTAGGGCAGCAACCCCATGGAACAAACAGTGTAGGGTAAAATAAAGGCTGGCATAACTAGTTAACTTTGCACTAATGTTTGTCAAGTCTGGAGTGTGTACCAACAACCAGAATGTTCTTTTGATAGCTTTCATACCACTTAAATAATTACAGGTATGCAAACTGATCCATTTCACTATTGTTTTGCCAAAACTGCCTCTTCATCTGACATTCTATGCAAAGTTGGAGTAGCTAGGTTAAAGGAAAAGACCTTGTTTTAAGGAAAAAAAAGAAATAATAATTATTAAAAAAAAAATCCTCCCCACAGTCATTGAACTACTACGGACTGTTTCTTCACTACAAGTCAATCTGTTGAAATTTCTGGATGATGTTTTCTCTTTCCACCAGGGTATTCTGGAAGACAGAAGTAAGTCTTCATTGACTTCAGGTCCACTTTTCCCTATTTCAGCAGTCCTTTTCCTAGGAAAGACTGAGTAGAAGCTGAATAAAGACTCAAGGATTTTTCATGTGTTAATGATAGGAGCTGTACTAGCCCAGCTATCTGTACCACCAGAAACAGGACGGCAGTAGCTCCCACCTAAAGTAGTCAGAAGAAAACAATAATGAGCTTCAGATTTTAAACAAACACATTAATTTACCACACTAGACTGGCTCCCAAATTTTGGCTGATGATGGTGATGGAGTAGGGTGTGATAACTGCACCTGACTTTCTCTCTGCCATTTCCTGCTCAGGTTCTGCTTTGATCTCTGTCTCTGAATATAATTACGAAGCCTGAATCAGAACCAGGTTCATTTCTGCTGCCCCAACTTGCCTGCTTCTCTAGCTCTTAAGGAAGACATTGTGATTCTCAAATGGTTGCCTTTTATTTTTAGTCAAATAAAATGGACCACCTGCAACTTCAGGTTGCTTTTTTCTTTTTATGACCTACTTTTTATTATGTAGCCAACATACCCCAAAAGTACCCAGTAAGTGCACATAAAACATAATTAATCTTCTGAAAGGAATGTATCTTCTTTGCCTGAAATTGTTGCACCAGACCCTGAGGTGACATACACTGGCAGAGTTACACTGAAATCAGCCCGTCTATCTTAATTTACAACACTTGTATGTTTGGCCTAGTCCTTTTGCTCTCAGTGGTAAGTGCACACTGAGCTGGGTCTTCAAGACTAAAGGAACTGGTTACCAGTCGAGGCCAATTAGCACACCTCTGTTAACTGGAATTAAACCATCCTGATTTACAACAGCTGAACATTTGTACTGCCCTCCCTCCCCTGCCGTGGCAGATATTGTTTCCATATTCAACATTTAAAAATACACTTACTGTGGAAAAATATATTTGTGTGGCAAAGATATTTTTCTAAGGCGTTGCACTGACCTCAAGAGGTTAAGACCTTGAGGTCCTATGTCTTACATCCTGTGCTCTACATAACTGGCATAGTAATCACTGCTAGGTTACATAGGTGTATTTAATTATGATAACTAGTTCTTGTTCACTGAAAAGAGAGCAAAGCTGAAGAATTACCTACCAAAACCCAAGATGCTGTTTCTCTTATATGCAGTTCTTGAAAAAGATATGACAATGTTCATCACTGTAAAATTTTATTCAATCAGGACTAAGAATAATAAGTAATCTTACACTAATCAGGACATGTACCTCTATACATATGTATAGATACATACATAAATACCAGGTCTCAGACTGATCCTCCTTTTTCTAAGTTTTTCACTAGCCTAAGTACAGTTTAAAGCAACATAAGCAAGGACAGAATCATACATCATACCTCTAATTTTAGAGCTTTGGTTTTGTAAAAAGAATTGTCAAGTTTGCCCCAGACATGTTTGTTGACAAAGAGCTTAGTGTTTCATCCTTTATTAACCAGAACATTTTACTGTAGCTGATTTCATGTTATCATCATAAACAGCACACATCAACTGCTTGTGCCTAGTGACACTTATAAATTCTTCTGGGAGAGTTAAGGTTGTAAAACAAGAACATTAAGTGCATGCATAAAAAGCACAAGCCAACTGTTTACAGCTCCTACATAAATGTCCTCCTTATGTTTCCTTTATTTTTTTATTAGAAAGTGACAAGGCAAAGGTCAAGTACCCAGCATATGCCTGCCATTGCTGACTATTGAACCAGAGCAAACTAAGTTTAGCTAATCCTCAATCCTTTCTATTGTAGAGAAGGGAAAGGGCATGAAGGAGCAAATCAAACACCTATTTTTCTTCTGTACTTTAAAGAAAATTCTTCAGATGCCGGAAGCCCAGGCTTAAATCTAGTGTCAGGCAGAAGTACATAATCATGGCCTTCAAGTGGAGTTTCTCAAATTTCACAATGATGTGATTAAAAGCTTAAACTGTTATTTATGGACAGATTAGATTATATTTTCAATATCACCACAATAAACTTACTTATAAAATAGTATTAAACATTTAAAAGACCGACACTATCCTGTTATACTCACTTTATGCCACTGTAGCTTCACTGACCTTTTAAAGACAGAACTCTTCATTAAACAGTTAAGCACAGAGTTAAAGGGAAAGCATTTCCATCTCTTTTCTCTGAAGTGACTGACTTTGAACTATTGTAGTGCAAAAGATACAGTTCAGACTGGAGTCAAATACTCACCACAGGAACTACTGTTCTTACAATAGCAGAGGGTGTGTTACAATGGAGATTTGCTGAATATACAGACTTTTGAACACAGTCAATACACGGTGTTCTGTTAACAAGTTGATCTCTTCCTGGAGTCATCCTTTAGATCCTTTATTACAGGAACTAGTGCAAAAGAGTTTCACTGAAACAGGGTAATTCCTTTGACAGATGTGATAACAATAACTATATTTTCCTTTTTGATACATGGTTTTTGGTTTCACTTCACATATCTGTATTAAGGGATTTTTTTTGATAGGCATTTTATTCTACTACTAAATCTTAAGTTGGGATCATTTTTTAATCAGTAGCATTTCAACCTGACAGAAACAGCAGAGAACCACTGAGAATTAATAAGACAGGCTTCTGTAGGCATTTCACAGAAGTTTCTTTAAGTACTTAGTAACTGTTAGAACAGCATATGAAGCACATTGAAAGGCTCCTAATTTTCATGCTCCAAACTGTCTCTACAGAGCTGTTAAATTTTCCCAATGAGGAGTGATACAGAGATGTTCTGGCTATGTTTCCATAGGTATTTCCTTAAGGAAATGTTTCTACTCACCAAATCCATAGGGAGTATTTTAATAAGAAAGATTCCCCCTCCAGCATGATTCATCAGTAAATGACAGTGTGATGTTAGTGTTGTTTCTCACAACAATGATGTTTTGGATTTTCTTTAGAAAAGCAATTTCACATTCCTAACTTTCTTCTAATCATCCTGCCTCTTCTCAAAAAGCACATATCTGCTTTCTAGCCATCTCTCAAGTCCACTCTGCAGCCCATCTGTGGATGTTTCTCTCTTTCATAAAAATCTTGGAGAAAAAAGACTCTATTTTTTCATAGAGTTTTAATAGTTCTTAACAGTTTAGCAATATATTGACTGTAGTATATATAATATATGTGTCATTTCACCATTAGTTAGATAATTTCTATTGGTAAGGGAATGAGTCTGAGATTTGGCAAACCAACTTAGTTTTACACACATGCATGCATACACTCACACATACTCACTCCTCCATGTAGATGCATATATATCGACAGATATATCCTTTTTCCATTCACAGTTTGCTATTGAACTTCATGGTATTTAAAGAGTCAAGATAGGACATAATTACTCAGTCATGGGTAAGCCTAGGTGCTAAACATGGCTGGCCCAGGTTCATTTAGTGCATTTTAAGATCTTTTGGACCAACAAACTCTAATGAGAAATTTTTCAGTGACGACCACTCCTTAAGAAAACACAGTTGCTCCCCACTAGTACAAAGCAGAAGAATTAGCTGTAACAATTTAGCACCATTAAGGTGCAGCAACAATAACCAAAAATGGAAATGGAATGGAATAAATGGAATACTCTCCATCATTACTATAATAGCAACGGGATTCCAAAAAATTAAAACAAACATGTTTAAGAGCCAACACTCACAACACAGAGAGGTTTCACAATGGAATATTGAATTGCACTACTACCTGCCTTGTTCTAGCACTAGTCATATTCTTTAAAACCAAAAATATATGAATAAATGGTCTTCCCATTTATCCTTCCCTTCCCTTCCCTTCCCTTCCCCACACCTTCCCCACACCTTCCCCACACCTTCCCCACACCTTCCCCACACCTTCCCTTTTTTCTTCTCTTTTTAAGAAGTCCTAATGCCTGTCTCAGCTCTCACAGGTTATGACTGCTTCTAGGCTAAATAACTTTGCCATCTGCAAGGTCTCCTCCTAACGCAAGAGGAGCCAGTCACATCTGTCTATCAGTATTAAATTATATTGTAGCTACAGAAATCCACAGGATGAGTCACACAAATACACCCACAGGATATTATTGTAGAATTAATTATAAACCTATAGCATTTTAGAAGAACAACTACCTAAATCTTAAGCATCTATAGCACCCTGCAAGTTCCGTGATTAATTTTTGTGAAGGAGGGTATATAGATCTCACAACAGTGGCTTTGAAAACATGAGACACAATTGTATATCCTTTGCATATACTTATTGAGGAATAGGAGTATTTTTTTCTGATAATGATGATGACAATAATTTAGCTTTTATTTTCTTATTTTTTTATGTCTCTAAAGAAAATGGCAGTTATCTGTTCCCTGTCTGCTGCATTGCTCAATTCCTTAAAAATAATTACTTGTAGACAATTAAATTCTTCTATCTTTTTCCTGAGAAATATAGTTAGTCAAGAGTTCACACCTCAAACTATGTAATTAAGTTTTCTCTCACTCCTCATAAGTGTTTTCATATGCATCCATTTGGTTTGTGCTGGTAGAAAAACTGAATCTGAAGAGTCAAAGTCCATCAAGCAGTTTTGACAGAATCCAAGCACCATATTATTTTTAAATTTACAGTTGTCTTCAGGACACGGTTCCCTGTATATTTAATTCTGTACGTACACATACAGCTGGTTAAGGATATTTTACAGTATTGTGAAATACAATATTGCATGATAACAAAGAAGAACGCATAACAGACAAGCATCTGCTGCTAACATTTTGATATAGATACAGTCATGATCTTTCGCTTTTGGTAATATAAAAGAACAAAATACAAACTAGGAATGATCTTCAACTGATGGTGACTGCCAGAAATATCATTATTATCCTATCCTAGGTCATCATTTTGAAATGGATAGATTGGAAAAAATCACAGGACAATATTAGTCTAAATACTGATGTCCTGATGCACAATTGCTCTGCAAAATGAGATTAAGAGATTCTGTGCTCTGGCTTGTAGACACTTAATTTCTGATTAGATGACTGGAAGAACCTGTTATGTTCAGAACTGTTGACTGGAAGAAACTGTCAGAGTGTTGATGTTTTCCAGGGATTGTGGCTCCACAATACACGTTAATTCTATTTGGCTTTGTGAGAAAACAAATGGGTCATGTGGACTCTTCTGGCGAGTTATGAGATTTACTTGCCAATTTGCAACCTTCTTTACAAAATTCAGTGAGTATTGACATATTAAAGGCATAAACAAGGCCTGGTTTCATATGGTGACAAAGGTGCTCAGTAACCCTGAAAGTGAATCTTGTTGACTTCTCTAGCATGGAAGTCAGAAGAGGTCTCTGTTTATAAGTAACCACCCATCACAGTTCTTACCTTCTCCGACATCATGTTAACAGGCCCAAAAGAGCTTTCCAAATTCTGCATCAGTTTCTGAGAAAATGCTTTGAAACATCTATCATTACTCTGAAAGAACCTTAGTGCCTGAACACAGATTTGTAAAGCACTGAAATGATATTCCTTAAATAAGGTGCCAAAATAAGAAGCAAGTAACTAATTAAAACCAACTGAGGCCCCAAGTATAACCCAATTCTGAGCTGCAATTTAGGGCCTGAAGTTACAGCCCAGGAGATTTGAATAACAAAGATTTAACTTTATCTGTGGGTTGTAATATCTTTGGTTCCCAGGAACCCAAATGTTCATTACAAATCAGACCACTTTTTCTCCTGCCCTCTTTAGCAACTTAAAGAGAGGCTGGCTCCATGTTTGTCTTTTTCTACTGGCAGGGAGATATACAAAATGTGCAGTGATATGGTTCTGAATTCCAGAGAATAAGCAGCACATCAGGTTTCAGTGTGGAATTGCTTCTGTGACAGCATTTACACCTGGGGATGTTGCAGTAACTGTCCCTTGCCAGCCACCCCAGGAGGGAACACCTAAGCCAGAAGCTGAGGAGAAGCTGTGCTCTCCATCTGCCTTTCACTAGACAGCTGAAGGAGACAGACATAGAGAAAGGAGTCCACTGCTCCTCTCCAGGAGCTACACTAACACAAGAATTCCTCTGCCATACAGTGCCCTGGGAGGGGTTGTCAGCTGCTCACATGATCCTTTTTGGAGTACCCTCTAGCTATCAGCTACATTCTTAGCATAATGAGCCACTGCCAGCTATCTGGCCTTCATGCATTAGTATTGGACAATGTGTAAGGACTTGACCTGTTGGATCATACATTTTCTTCTATTATTCCAATACACCAAAAAAACCCTCATAAATATTTATTGCTTCCTATACTGCTTCCAGTAATCAAAGATGCTGCAAAGAGAAGTTGCCATCAAAAAAGCTAAGAAAATAGTAAAGGATTTTGCTCTCCACTGGAGACAGTATGATACTTGGGGTGTTCCTCATTAAAGAAAACGTGCATATTTTAAAATGTGTCAGCAGCTGGAAAGATATGCACCTTTAAAAGTTATTTTCAGAAGGTGATGGATTTTCTTATAAAGGAATTACTTCGAGAGAGGCTCAGTGTAGCTTCAAGCTAAACCAGAGGGTGAATTAGCTTTATAAAATAAGACTTAAAGGAGGGTTTAGTATTAAATATTAAACATTTCTCCATTAAAATCCTGAATGAAAATCTGTGTATGATGGATTGATTTAAGGAAATAACCATTCATGTGACTATGCACAAGATCTCCATTTGCATTTCAGTCTGGAAGGACACCTTGTTGCTGATGTTAGCTCCTGGAGGCTAACAGAGGACTACTGAGCACAGAGGTGGTCATCACCCCTATGCTCAAAGTAACACACACAGCCCTTGGAGGGCTGGAGGAGGAAAACATCTTCCTCACCACTGATTGTGCTTTTTTGGTGATGCTTAGAACAGACTTTTTGAGAGCTGGAGAGACCAAAGGACACCAACAACTTCTTTATTTTCTAGAAACAAACCATAACAAATTAGTCAAGCATAATCCCATGAGATGTTTCAGGTATAACAGTTTATGAAACAATTACCTGTTTTTCATAGTGTTCTAAGGCTATTAACAATAGCTTTCAAAAAATCAACACAGATTTCTCTAAAATGATGCTGAGGTGGCAGAAAGAGATGTTTTGAAAAGCAGTCAGCAACTACTAGGTCCCACAGAGAACTTCAGAGGTCAAAAGCAATAGAGTCTTCCTAAGGAAAGTGGCCTTTAGAGACCAAATCTTAGAGGAGTTTAATGGAAATTGGGTGCCTAAGTCACACAATTTGCCCAGAAAAGCCCGGCTTCTGGTCATTTGGCTCCTGCAAACTATTCTGAGTCCCTTCCTCCCTAAATCCTATTAACTCTACAGTTTTCAGGATCTAGTCTACATAAATCAGTTTTGAGCTAATCAGCATTTCTCTATTAATAGTTTCCAGACCCATGCTGTAAGAGTATGAAAAATCAGAGAAACCCAAGCCAGAAAATTTGTAATGAATTTTGTCTTATAAGGGATCACAAAATGGTACAAGGATTAAATTGGGAAGCAGGAAAGTTGGTCTTGAAAGCAAGAAGAGTCTCCTAGCTTTAAATGGGTTTTAGTTAGTGTAAATTGAGATGTCCTCACTGATTCACTTGGATCTATGCTTACCAAAACTAGTCTTCTTTCTTTCCAGAAGGTCTGGTTCTGACTGCTTTTTGTCTGTTTATTCCATCACAATTAGCTGACTTCAACTGATGCAGCTCAAGTTGCCAGTGTTGTGAAATCCATTGTTATAGATCTCTCTCAGTTACCTCCGTTGGGAAAAAAAAAAAAAAAAGCTTATGATGGTTCCCAGTAATTTAGGTAAGTGGTCTTTTCCTTTTGTTTCTCCAAAGTACCACATACAATATTGTTGAGTATCATCATTTCTGGTGGGCAAGCAGCAATGGAAATGGTGTTTAATGACTGTGTGGCTAATACAGACATAAATGATAGGTTGAAATCATCATGGCTCTGTTGTCTGGCTGATATGTAATGGATGAAGTATTTTATTGGGTTTGCATTTATTTCACGTTTTTTCCCCAAAGATCTATTTATTAATGTTATAACTGAAGGAATCCTTAAGGTCTTTCAGGCTTCAGCTTGCCAAAATGCTCATGCAACATAACAGCTTCACTGTTGTCAAATGAGGTCGTCTTCACTTCCTCTCCTGCTCATCATCCAAGCTCCCAGCTGGTACCAGCTCCCAGTGAGGAGTGGACAGTGACTGAGCTGACACAAGGTGCACAACTGAGATGTGATGCTGGCAGGAAAAAGCATAGAAGGGATGGAGAGCATTACTCTACCCCTTCATCAACAGCAAAATAGTATATTGGCTCATTCCATCTGAAACCATGCGCTTTGAGTTCAGTTCTCCCATGTTGTTTACTTGGACCAATGTTGTGAGCCAGGTGGGAGAAGTTTCCCCAGACCACGTGGGTCTGTACCAGGTATAAAACATAGAATCACAGAATCATAGAATACCAGGTTGGAAAGGATCTTAAGGATCATCTGGTCCAATCTTTCCTGGCAAAAGCACAGTCTAGGCAAGATGGCCCCCAGCACCCTGCCCAGCTGAAGCTTAAAAGTGTCCATTGTTGGAGAACCCACCACTTTCCTGGAGAGATTATTCCAGTGGCTGATTGTTCTCATTGTGAAAATTTTTCTTTCACGTCCAGTTGGAATCTCTGTGGGAGTAACTTGTACCCATTACCCCTTGTCTTCTCCATGCAACAACCTGAAAAAAGAGGAGTCTCCATCTTCTCTGTAGCCACTCTTTAAATACAGGAACATGGTGATAAGGTGTCTCTAAGCCTTCTTTTCTCAAGGCTGAACAAATCCAGTTCTTTCAGCCTTTCCTCATATAGCAGGTTTCCCAGTCCTTTGATCATATCTGTGGCCCTTCTCCAGACCCTCTCCAGCCTGTCCACATCTTTTTTGTATAGAGGGGGCCAAAACTGAACGCAGTATTCCAGGTGTGGTCGGAGAAGCACTGAGTAGTATGGCATAATGACGTCTTTATCTCTGTTAGTGATGCCCTTGATGATGCAACCCAGCATCCTGTTGACTTGCTTTGATGCAGCAGCACACTCTTCACTCATATTGTTCAACTTCATAAGGATCTGGTTACCCCACTCTTCTAGCCTATCCAGGTCTTCCTGCAGGGTGTCTCTCCCTTCCAAAATATCCCCCACTCAGTTTGGTATCATTGGCAAGCTTCATCAGGGTACACCTGATCTGATCATCCAGATCACTTTTGAAGATATCAAAGAGCATTGGACCTGGTATTGATCCCTGGAGGACCCCTCCTGTGGCAGGCTACCAGTCTGAAAAGTAGCTATTTACCACCACTCTCTGGGTGCGGCCTGTCAGCCAGTTCTCCACCCATCATCACAAAGATCCCTTGTCTAGACTGTAACTATCTGTTTGTCTGGGAGGAAGCCATGGGAAACTGTACTGAAAGGCTTTGAGAAATCCAGGTAGACAATGTCCACCACTTGTTCCACATCAACTGAGCAGATGACTTTGTAGTAGAAGGAGATCAGCTTTGTCAAACACAATTTGCCCTTGGTAAATCTGTGCTGGCTTTTTGCAGTCATGTGCTTCATTTGACTTGTGATAGCCCCCAGGAGGATTCCTTCCATAACTTTATCAGGGACTGAAGTAAGACTGATGGGCCTATAATTTCCTGGTTCTCCTTTAAGCCCTTCTTGTAGCTGGGGGTGACATTAGACTTCTTCTAGTCTTCTGGGATGTTCCCTGACCTCCACCGCTTCTCAAAGAATATGGAAAGTGGCCTTGCAATGGCACCAGCCACCTCTATTAACATCCTCAGGTGGATAGTCAGGGCCCATCAATTTCTAGGTGTCAAGGTCCTGTAATAGTTTGCATACCAACTCTTCCTCCACTGACAGTGGGTCTGTGTTTGCATCAACTTGGATTTTTGTTTCCAAGGCCTGCTGCACAACAGTGCTGATAAAGACAGAGGTGAAGAAAGTGCTGAGAACCTCTGCCTTTTCAGCATTGTTGGTGACTAATTCACCTCTCCTGTTTAACAGTGGGCCAATATTTTCCTCCTGTTTCTGCTTGTTGTTTATACAGCTGAAGAACCCTTTCCTGTAGTTTTTGACATCTCTGTCCAATTTCAATTTGAGTTGAACTTTTGCTTTTATAACTGCATCTCTGCATACCCTGTCAATGCCCTGTGGTTCTCAATGGATATTCATCTGATTTTTCATCTCTAGTACACTTTTAGTTTTGAGGAAACTCAGAAGGTCATGTTGTTGCTATTACAGAAACATGGTGGGATGTCTCCCATGACTGGAGTGTGCCAATTGATGGGTACAAGCTCTTTAGGAGGGACAGACAGGGAAGGAGAGGTTGTATGTTAGGGACTGTTATGATTGCTTTGAGTACAAGTGTAGTGAAGACAGGGTGGAGTGTCTTTGCATTAGAATCAGGGGGAAGGCCAACAGGGCAGAGGTTGTAGTAGGAGTCTACTATAGGTGACCCAACCAGGACAGAGAGATGGACGAGATATTTTATAGGCACCTAGATGAAATCTCATGATTGCTTGCCCTTGTTCTTGTGGACGACTTTAACTTCCCAGACATCTGCTGGAAATGCAACACGGCAGAACAAGACCAGTCCCGGAGATTCCTAGAATGTGTGGAAGACAAGTTCCTGACGCAGCTGGAGAGTAAACTGACCAGAGAAGGTGCTCTGCTGGATCTCCTCTTTGTGAACAGAGGACTGGTGGATGATGTGGAGGTTGGAGGCCGACTAGGGCACAGTGATCATGAAATAATAGAGTTCTCTGTTCTTAGAGATGTCAGGAGAGAGCTAAGCAGGACTGACATCCTGGACTTCAGAAGGGCTGACTTTGTCTTGTTTAGGCACCTGCTTGAAAGGATCCCCTGGGAGACTTTCCTGAAGGGTAGAGGGCCCCAGGAAGGCTGGGCACTCTATAAGAAGAAAGTGTTAATGGCTCAGGAGCAGGCTGTCCCTAGGTGCTCTAAGAGAAGCCGACGCCAGAGAAGAGCACCCTGGTTGAACAGGGAGCTTTGGCTGCAACTCAGGGAGAAAAGGAGAGTTTACAGCCTTTGGAAGAAGGGGCTAGCTACTCACAGTGATTACAGAGAGGCTGTGAGGCTATGCAGGGTGGAAATCAGAAGGGCTAAAGCCCAACTGGAAATTAATTTGGCCTCTGCAATCAATGATAACAAGAAAAGTTTCTATAAGTATGTCAGTAGCAAAAGAAAGTCCAAGGAGTCTCCATCTCCTGCTAGAAGCAGGAGGAAATTTGGTAACCAGTGATGAGGAAAAGGCTGAGGTGTTTAATGCCTTCTTTGCCTCAGTCTTTGATAACAAGACTAGTTGTACTGAGGGAATCCTCAGGCAGAAGACAGAGACTGGGAGAACGACCCCACCACAATCCAGGAGGAGACAGTCAGTGACCTGCTGCATCACACAGACACACACCAGTCTATGGGCCCAGACGGGATACACCCGAGGGTGCTGAAGGAGCTGGCTGGGGTGCTCGCCAAGCTGTTTTCCATCATTTACCAGCAGTCCTGGCTGACTGGGGAGGTCCCGACAGATTGGGAATTGGCCAATGTGACGCCCATATATAAGAAGGGTTGGAAGGATGATCCAGGAAATTACAGGCCTGTCAGCTTGACTTCGCTGCCCAGGAAGCTGATGGAGCAGCTCATCCTGAGTACCATCACACAACACATGCGGGACAACCAGATGCTCAGGCCCAGTCAGCATGGGTTTGTGAAAGGCAGGTCCTGCTTGACAAACCTCATATCCTTCTGTGACAGGGCGATATAAGTATTGGATGAGGGAAAGGCTGTGGGTGTAATTTACCTTGACTTTAGCAAGGCTCTTGACACCATTTCTCACAGCATTCTCCTGGCAAAAATGACTGCTTGAGGTTTGGACAATCGCACACTTTGCTGGGTAAAAAACTGTCTGGATGGCCGGGCCCAAAGAGTTGTGGTGAACAGAGTTAAATCCAGTTGTCGGCTGGTCACGAGTGGTGTCCCCCAGGGCTCGGTGTTGGGGCCACTCCTGTTTAACATCTTTATTGATGATCTAGACGAGGGGATCAAGTGCACCATCAGTCAGTTTGCAGATGACCCCAAGTTGGGTGGGAGTGTTGATCTGCTCGAGGGTAGGGAGGCTCTGCAGAGAGACCTGGACAGGCTGGAGCCATGGGCTGAGGCCAACTGTGTGAGTGTCAATAAGGGCAAATGCTGGGGGCTGCCCTTGGGCCACAACAACCCCCAGCAGCGCTACAGGCTTGGGGAGGAGTGGCTGGAGAGCTGCCAGTCACAGAGGGACCTGGGGGTGTTGATTGACAGCCCGATGAACAGGAGCCAGCAGTGTGCCGAGGGGGCCAAGAAGGCCAATGGCATCCTGGCTTGTGTCAGCAATAGCGTGGCCAGCAGGGACAGGGAAGGGATCTTACCTCGATTCCTGTGTTCAGTTTTGGGCCCCTCACTCCAAAAAGGACATTGAATGACACGAGCGTGTCCAGAGAAGGGCAACGGAGCTGGTGCAGGGTCTGGAACACAGGTCGTACGAGGAGCGGCTGAGGGAACTGGGGGTGTTTAGTCTGGAGAAGAGGAGGCTGAGGGGAGACCTCATCGCCCTCTACAGCTGCCTGAAAGGAGGGTGCAGAGAGCTGGGGATGAGCCTCTTTAGCCTAGTAGAAAGCGACAGGACAAGAGGTAATGGCCTCAAGTTGCGCCAGGGAAAGTTCAGACTAGATATTAGGAAGCATTTCTTTCCAGAATGGGTTGTTAGGCTTTGGAATGGGCTGCCCAGGGAGGTGGTGGAGTCCCCATCCCTGGAGGTGTTCAAGAGTCGGGTCCATTTAGAGCTTAAGCATAAGCTGTAGGTGGGAATTGTGCTAGGCGAACGGTCGGACTAGATGATCTCCAGGGTCCTTTCCAACCTAGATGATGATTCTGTGATTCAAAGTTAAGTCAAGGGGGTCTCTTGGTCTTCCTACATTTAAAGGAGAAACAACCTACTGCCAAGTAGATTATACAGGATACAATATAAAAATTATTGTCATTTGAACAGACAGGTCTGAGGGACATGGGCTTATCTAACCCTGAGGTATGAATTTTATTAGTCAATCTTCATTATTTAATTAACAGTGCCAGGAAACACTTCAAGCCAGTAAAATAGTGTTTCCCTTATTCAGTGTGGTCCCTGGTCCATGGCAATCATTGCTTTCTCATGTGGTTAGAAAGCTGACCCTCTCTGTCTTGGAGGTTAAGAGAGTTCAGTACTATGAATGCCAGTTGGCCTCAGAGACAATTTAATACTGCTAAAATTATTCATACATTATAGTTTACATAATATGAAAAAATCTCACAATACATTCCATCTATTTTAGGATATGTTGTTGCTGCCTTTGATGCTGCTAGCATTGGACATCCTTACAGTGATGCTCCAGACACATGTCTCTACTAGCTTTCTCCTTGAAGTCACAGGATTGTCCATTTGCTTTGGTTCAACTTTCCCTGACTTGAACACTGAACATAGTCTAAGGGGGAACTACTAGAATTCTGCAGTTTGGCCAAAACACCCTGGCCTAGGAGCACGGTCTGACCTCTGCTTGAGTGTGCACTTTCATCTCTATCAGGAGCTGATGGTCCACCCAGCCTTCTCACTCCTACCCTCACTCTTTTTTATCCAGTGGAGCTGCTGAAATGGAAGGGCAGGAAATTTTCAACACTTCCCCAGCTTACTCACATTCTACTTCTTTTCCTCTGCTATTGAAACAAAAAGGAAAGGTGTCAAGGAAGAGAAAGCAATTGCCCAAGGAAGACAGCTGTCTTGACAACAAAGAAAAAAAGCTCATCAGTCATTAATCACCAGTTCTGGTTAAAGTATGTGTCAAGTGAAGTGTATTTACCTAACATAAAATCAGCTACACTAATACTTTGACAAAAAAGAAAAAAAAAACCAAAACAAAAAACTGGCTGCTGGGTGAAGAGGTGAAGGTTCTGTGGTCTAAATTTCTAAATACACAGGAACAATCTATATCTTCACAATTGTATTGTGTAACATAAAAGAGTTGTTTAAGGAGACAAAAATATATCTGCAAGGCAGTTTGTTGTTTGTTTCTGCTGTTACAAATACTGCAAGAAACGTCAAAGAAGTTCATGGGGTATTTTGTTTCGTGTGTTTTTTATTTAATTTGTCAATTCAGTCTGAGTTCCCTCTGAATGAACATATCTTAGTTTTACACATCTAAAGAATGAGTATTAGTTACATTGGATACAATGCTAACTAGCATAACAATGTCTATGCTATCAAAATAACACAAAGAGGAATACAGTTTCAGTAGCATAAGTCTGCTTTTAAGTTGGGATGTTGAAATCTTTCATGAGCGTAATTAATTTGTAAATGCCTGATTTGTACAAGCTAGATCTGTCCATTCATCAGACACAGACTATTGCTCTTGCACACTTTGCTTTCATGACAATATTTATACAGAAAACAATTATATTATCAACCTACACATCTACCCTCCAATCAGATTGTGGCTGCCATGCCAAAGACAAATGGAAACACATA
Source organism: Athene cunicularia (assembly GCF_003259725.1). Lineage (NCBI taxonomy): Eukaryota > Metazoa > Chordata > Aves > Strigiformes > Strigidae > Athene > Athene cunicularia. Next base: position 22,710,809 of record NW_020799143.1, on the reverse strand, counting down.
TTCTACATTCCTAGCAGAGGGAAAGAGCTTAAGTGAATTATTCTTTGACATTAATAGGATAACATGTGTGCTTCATAATAAACAGCAACTTTGAGAGTGATAGTGTGGATGAAAGGTTGCAGGAGATGGATGTTAATAACATCAGAGGTCCCTGCTTGCAGCTATATGTTACTGAAGACAATTAGATCAGGAGGGAGCTTGACTTTTTCCATAATTTTCTAAATAAAAAGCAATAAGAAATCAAACCCCAAAGCCCTTAGACTTTAAAGCTAGAAAGCTCTGAAATTCATAAGGCCTAGTGTTGACTCATGAATTTCCATAGCAAAATTTTCATCCACATCTGTGGGGCAGTGTCAAGCTTTAAAGGCTAACTGTCCTTTACCTTTTTATATTTCAATAAATTATTCTGCACCTAGGAGAAAGAAAAATACAGTTAGCTGAGTTTTCCAGACCAGAACACTTTTTCTCAAAAATGTGGTCATGCATATAAGAGGAAACTATAGGGGAAAATGTGTAAATATGTAAATATCTTTTAGAATATGATTTAAATTCTAGAAAAAGAGCAACAATAGAAAATCCCTAAATTTGTAAAACTCCCTAGGAGAATGCTTGAGAATATTGGAGAACATAAAATTCCCTAACCTAACAGGGAGCTAAATATCTGTAGAGTGGTTTCCAAATAGGCTGAAGTGAGAAATCACAGGCATGTAAAAACCATAGAAGTGATAACAATAATGTTGACCACGTGAAAAATGGCTGATGCATGTCTAGAGCTTGCTGGTGCAGCATCCATGGCAACTGGATTGGGGATCACACACGCCTTAACAGCATACCTAAGCTTCACACATAAAGAGGCTCTGCTCCATCCCCTGTGACACTCTCCCACCTGGACTCCCTCATGTGCCATGGCTATGCCACACTCTAACATTCAGCACTCTCGAGGTAGCCTCTCTTCCATGTTCAGTCACCGACATAACTGGCCATTACAGGGCAGCTCAAAGAAGGGTATGGTCTTTAAGCGTGGCTATTTAGCTTTGGTTTTTTCCATCAAGCACAAATTACACTCAAATCTGTCCCCCAAACCTTTTACCTATAGAAGCAAACTGAAAAACAAGCTTTGGATACAGACATCTCCAAGCAGCAGTACTGGTAGAGGGAACAAGAAGTGCTCAGACAATCTCATCTCTCTGCAATTGTTAAATATTACACCTCGGTATCCCTTACTCAGGCAGTGGTTGCCATGCACTACACAGGCACCTGAGCAACTAAGAACCTCTGTTTTCTGATACAGCCAGGATTTTATTCCCTGAGTATATCTCACCTTCTCCTATTAACAAAAGATAATTTCGAGGTACGGGCATAACAGGAACTGCTGGTGACCCGAAATCTTGATTCCCCAACAAATCACCAAAGCACTATGAAGCATACAGCATGTCAAATGTAAAGGAAATACAAGAATGGCAGTGAATTTTAAAGTAGTTGGAAGAAATGTGTACAGAGAGGTGTGAAGATACTTGTCCATCCTGGTCTGAATTTCTTGGGTGAATGGAAACACCTCAGAGAAGTGAGAACTGCTTTATCCATGCCTCATCATGTCCTCCTGCCCTCACTACCTTCTCTCTAGCAAGGCTGAGAGCCTGTGACATGTGTGAAGTGCAGTTGCTCTCTGACGTTGGCCTCATGCTGATCCTTGTGCACACAGTATATGCCTCCTGTGTAGCTCTTTTCTTGAACAAGCGACAAGGTATCCCCAGGTGTCACCTCACATAGGGACAAAGACCATAATTTAAACTAAGGAAATATTGGTGAATGGATCCAGGCTAAGAGTAAACCTGGGATTTTTCTAACCCTGGGTCAGCCCAGTGAAGCACTGTAGAATATGGTCCCAGAAACACCAAGGGTGGTAAAAATTGGAGGAAAAGTGACCAGTGACAGGGGACAGCAGGAATGTGTTAAACTGGCATTTCTGCCAAAAGCCCTGTACTGTGAAACTCTTGTCCCAGATAATTTCTTTCTAGATGACTGGGGCTTCCCAAGAGTAGTCTGTATGGGAAAAGGTTCCCTGACTCAGAGGAGACAGAGACAGGAGGAGAAGGTCTGCTACCTGTTGCACAAATTAGTGTCTCCTCTTTTTTGCACCCTGCACATACCTCTGCACTGGCAGTTGCTCAGTCTCTAAACCCCCAGCATTTATCCTTCACCACCCTTCCCCCATTCCTTACAGTGATTTTGTAACTCCTACCCCCATTATTCAACATTGTTTCCTCCAACCTTTGCTCCTCCTTCCCTCCTCCCTTTTCATCCATGCATAGCCATTCCTTCTCTTGCCAAGCCTTCAAAGTCTTCTCCTCTTCACCCCGTTTCCTCTCCACTAACAGAGACCGAGTAATTTATTTTTTCTGAGGAAAAAATCTGAGCCCCTTCATAAGTCTATACTGTTCTCAGGTTAGTTTCCCCCCTAAATAATTAAGAAATGCCCCTTTTGACAGAAGAGATCTGTAACAATAGACCTGCTCCTTTTTTTTTTTTTAATTTTTTTTTCTTTCTTTCTTTCTTTTCATTTTCAATGACCTGCTTAATCCCAAATCCAAAATGACTCATAGGAGGTCCACGTTGGATTCACCAGCTGAGCCACCAGACTAGAAGCCTTTCAGCTGCTTTTAGGGTGAATGGGTTAGTGTGACTCACTTGGTCCGTGACTCTTACTTTTTTTTTTTTTTTCCCTGAAACCACAACTCTTTTAGAAATATTAGTTTTCATATAGTTTTTCCAAAGTGGTGGCTCAGAAGGGGCATAAAATTAATATTAGGTGGGGAAAATATCAAATGCATGAGGCCATTTTTAGGCACCTCCAGGGTTTGAACCCTCAGATCTGCAGTCAACTCATCAGACAAATTTGTCAGCCTCAAGATAGCTTCTGTACTTGAGAAAGTGGGGGAAGGCTGAGGAAACCCTTCTTCAACTATCAACAATTTTCAGATAATAAACCATCCTGGCACTAACCCGAAGGAGGTCAAATACTAAGAACCCCTGGGTAAGAAAGCTGTAATATTCATTGGTCTGTGTATTTTGCATGTCAATGCTATGTACTTCATCACAAAATTCACCTTTTGCTGCAAAATTGTGCACTTGATATAGAATATTTTATTTCAAAGTCATTAGCTTTTGAACTGTAATTTCTAAAATAAGAGCATAGTCATGTATGAAAGGCAGGCTTCTCTTTAAAAACTAATGATCAAACTTTAATATCACTAATGATCCCAGTTTGATTGCTGATAATTTTACCAGAAGTATAAAACCAGCATGTTTATTCTACAGTTTCAGACTTCCTTCTGTTCTTTTCTGGAGCCATAAATCTCATTTGTCCCCGCCTCATATGCTAAAGTCACTGAAAATGATAAAAAGTACTTCTACATTCCCCGTCCAAAACTTTATAGTGCACCAAAAGCCAAGAACATCATGCAAACAGGTTAAAACTTAATGCAAAAATTAAGTAACAGGATTTTATATATATATATATATATATATATATATATATATATGAT
>NW_020799143.1:22691960-22707214 GCF_003259725.1 Athene cunicularia | reverse complement strand
CATATTACAGTTTTTTTTTTTTTTTTTTTTTTTTTTACTTTTCTCATCATTTTGATTCAGAACAGGGAGATAGAATGAAAGGCACTCTTATTCTTCCAAAAAGTCAAACCCAGATGCTCTGAAAGCCTACATGTTCAGACCAGACGGCTTATAAACTGTGCTTTTAAATCCTAACTTGGTACAATGAAGCACACCATGTCTGTGCTGTTATGAATAAAGTTGGGCCATGCCATCTATTTGGGTTGAAAAATGTGAGTTTAGGTTGTTTCCATCTTTATACTTTTTTGTGTGTGTGCGCATGAAGAATTATCTCTTTTAAAAAGTATTATTATTCAAGTTCATGCTGAAATTGAATCATACTTTTCTTACATAATTTTCATTGGATTGTTGCAACCTACAAAGAAATCCAATTAAATTTCCCTTGCAGGCACAGAGCCTCATTCAGCACGCCTTTAGAAAGCTGTCTTGTTGTATTGTATGGTATGTCTATGATTTGAGAAGCACAGAGGCCCTGTCCCATTCCTTGTCCTGTGTGACATGATGTAGAGAAAGTATGCTAGAAGTGTTTCAAAGAGCTGTATTATTAGAAAATATAAAGGCTTTGCCATCATTTCTGCTGCCCTGGTTTAGAATGTGCATGTGCCAGTGCATTTGCAGAACAGAGCAGTTGAGTACTGTATGGTTCACATATTACCCTCTGCATCTGTGATTTTCACCTTCCTTATACTAAGGACATATGACTTGATGTTTTATTTTATGCTGAAGATGATGTACAGATTCTCTGTTGAAGATAAGCTTATCAGAAGAACTTTTTAGTGGTATAGTTGTTTCCCAGGCTGCACAAGTGGAGTGAACACTTTTCCTATCTCAAGGAAGTAGCCTGCAAAGTTTGTGGAGTTAGGTTACATAGCAGTGGGATTGCTGCACTGTTTGTCTGTGTGCCCTGCCTATTTAAATATCATAGGATGATTCAAATGATCAGCATGCTCACTCTTGCTGGTTCCAATAGGAGGGGAAATGCTTATCTTTGTCCACGGACACAGATGGAAACACATAGGGTAACCTTCATTCAATAACAGACTTTACCAACAGTGGGTGTAAGCAACGTGTATCCTGCATGTGAGAGATACTCCAGGTTGTACAATAAGACTGCCTTGTCTTGATCAATCTACTTTTCTTATTACTGAGAAAGATGTGGCAAACAATGTTCTGTACTCTGTAGACTCCAGGTGCTTTCCATATAGGGTATTGCTGGTTGTGTTAAGAAGCAGAAGTGATTATCTACGGTGGCATATATCTGGCCTACATGGGTAATGAAGTTAACTACAAATGCCTCCTTTCACTTCCTCAGACCTCCATATCCTACAGTTGGAAATAAGCTATAAGATCCAAATTACATGTGGAATGCAGAGATGATAAAGATCAACCACTATATCTTCCTGTTAATGTGGAATTGATTTCTATGCTATATTTCCTGATGTTTCCCCAGTCTAATTTAAATGGTCCCGAGTGTTCTTTTCCCTTGAGAAATTATTCCACTGTCTAATGTTATGATAATGGGCAAAGTGTAGTCCAGATCCTGTTCAGGAACTGAATTATACATACATGTATGCAACCTTAAGAAAAAAAGCAGCATCAATCACATGTTTAAAGTCACACACGTGCTCCAGTGCTATAAATAGTCTCACTGTCTGGGATTTTCTTCTGATAGTCAATCTAAATTTTTCTTCTTTTAATTTCTTCTCATTATTGCTCTAGTTATACCCCTGTAACTAAGCTAAATAATTAATTGACATTTTCATTTACTTCATTGGGAGCCATTCACGCATATCAGAGGACAAATTTTAGCCCTTAATAAAGAAATGAACTATTGTCTCACCAAGCAGATACTGAAAATGCCAGCCTACACCTGCTTACACAAGAGAATTGAGAACTAACTGTTTGTGATGATCATTTGTCCCAAGAGTCATCTGTAAGAGTGGTATTCTATTGATTCTTTACAAAGTTAGTCTAAAAGAATAGTTTAAAACAAGTCAGGGCACTCACCCTAAAGCCATTTTCACACAATGTTTTTACATTGCTTTACCATAGCCTGACTTTAATCTCATTTGTAGCATGGTTAGACTGAATGTGATTTTTTATTTTCCAGAAACATGCTAAGCAGACATGCTTTTGACCATCTGTTACCTTATTTTCTAACATGGAAGTCTATCTCTCCTAACTAAGCCAGGACTGGGCTAGAAAAAGCTGTTTGGTGCAAGTTTTTCACAGCAGATTGATCTTAAAAGGATACTCATTTGAATCCTTTTTGGTATTGTCTCTATCAATTAATTCAATATAATTTCAACAATTAGTGAGGACCAGTGCTAGCAGTTAGGGAGCCTGGGGGATCAGCGACAAAGCTAGAAAAATAGATAAGACAGTACAGTGTTGAACAGAGTAATGCATGTCGACTGGTAACAAGCAAAAGGAGAGAATGTTTGTCACTTATTAAATGGAAGATTTCAGGCAGTCATGTAACCAGAAATTATTTCAGACTCAAATAGACTATAGTCTGTTTTAGCCACTATTCTGTCAGAAAAAGGCAAATAGGAACAATCTGGATTCAGTACATAACAACAGAAAATGTCCTTGAAGATGGTATAGTCATTAAACTGGTCAAATGTCACTGAGAAAGCTGTGTTTATATTTAGCGTACATTTCCATGGGCAGAGGAAAACACTTCTTTGGAAGGAATATAACCAAGGACAAACATGACTCATAGCAGACTTTAATAATGTCTGAGATGGAGGACTTGCCTTTTTTTTATTCTCAGGGGATGAATTTAATGCAATCCTGGGCTGCTCTCTGACTCGCTGGGCAGTGTGTGGTGGGGAGGGTGGTCAGGGACGGCAGTGGAAGCTGGCTGAATGCAGGTGTGGGGGCTTGGCCCTCCTTACACTGTGCACATGCTGAAGTTAACCCAATTTCACCTTAGACCTGCCTTAAAAGATAGATTAAATCTGGGGTTTAGGCCCAAACCAGAAGAGAGAACACTAAGCCTTACCCAGAGTTTTCCTGGGGCAGACTCTCTGTAAGTTTGCAAAGGGCATGCATGCTTGTCTTTTCTCTTCCTGCCTCAGTGTCTTTGAGCACCTGTCCCTGCAGGCATCCATGCTGAGCCCAGTGCCAGAGGCCTTCTTCTGGGGACCCAGGGCCATATAAGGTGTAGGAGTGATGACTCAGGTAGGCAGGAAGAGTAAAGGAAACCTCCTAGGCAAGAGCACACATGACACAGAAACTGCTGCTCTACTTCATTTACTTCAGATCTTTTTGCTGGGTAAAATGATACCAAGCTAAAGTGATACAGGAGTAAGTGTTGCACTTTAAACTGCCTGCAGCATAGGACAGTAGCTCCTGAAATTTGAGATTTAAATCGTCAGCTTTCCCCAGTGTCTAACACCATGGCTGCACATGCTTTAGGAGTTTACACATTTTCCTTTTTAACTTTCCAGGTCTGACGGGCAAACCATCTCTCGTGGCTTTGATAACCACCAGAGGTCAGCAGACCACATTCCGGGAACTACTGAATTGGTACGATAAATTAGTGGGTTTGGGGCCATGTTTTTTGTTTCGTTTTACTTATTCAGAGTGCTGTGATCAGTCCCAGTTCGGAATGTGAGCAGTTGATGGCACTGCCGGTGGCAAAGAGGTAGGTCTGGGTCACTCAACCCCACTGCAGAGGTAGAAACACTCAGCTTTAGCTGCCACAGGGCCCCATGGCCCAGGTCCTTCGAAACAAGCTAAATCGTACAAAAGTAGACCAAACCAGGAATATTTTAAAGTGGCAATGCCACCCCATTTTTTCTGCACGTCCAGCTGCAAGGAGATTTCCAAGCTCTCTAAACTGCCCCACATCCTGAGCCACAGTGCAATTGTGTCCCAGTAGAGATTGGGTCCCCACTATGTCAAGTCATCTGGAAAAGAGTGGGAAACACAAGAAATTTCTTACACCTCCCCCATTCCCAGAGTGAGAATCTTAGAAGAAAGAATTACATGGGGTTAGATGTCAAAACTGTCTCATTGCTGGTTTCTGGCTTAGATCTTGCTTGATTTTTTTTCTATGCCAATTGGCCCTATGGGGAGTTCTGATTAAGGGCGCATCTATGTCCAGGGCATATAAATATTCCTCTACATTGCTAGAAACTGGGCTGAGAGTCAGCTGTAAGTGTAGCTTAAAAACATACATGAGTGAATTGAACAGAATAAACATCTAGCTAAATGGATGTCTTTTGACTCTGTAGAAAGATTTAGAGATAATATGTAGCAGTTGGAATCCAGGCAGCTAAAGGATAGAGGAGGCTGCAGAAGAAGAGAGGGGGAGGGGGGCAGCAGGGCTGGGAGGATTTCTCTGAAATGTGTTCTGCATACTCTAAAAGAAAAATGTGTGTAATTTGGACCCCAAATGCAGGCCAAAGCGACAGCATCTAATAGAGGAAACATGATTTAGAGGTTGGTTTATAAACTAAACAAATTTACTGAGTTCCATAAATGAATTTCATGGCAAGATCCAAAAAATTTTTTTAAAAGGTGGATAAAAAATATTGGGTGTTAAGGGGGGGAAATAGAGATGGTTTTTAAGCTGATGTCCTTAGAAATATATGTATATAGTCTTTTTTATAGCTCTTGGCATATAAAATAAGTCATTATTCTAAATAGAAAAATATTGATGATGTCATAGGAGCCATTGCCGGACACATCAAGCTGATCTGATGAACTGGGAAATCAATAGATATTTTCCAAACGAGATGGCATTTCTTTTAATTGGTTGTATGAACACAATATACTGCAGAATGCAAACATTTAAAGTTAATTTTCATTTGGCTTGAATTTCTCCATTTGCTTTTCTATTATTTCTTTATGCAGACTTTTTTTTTTTTCTGTGTATTAAGGTTTGTTTCATTTTAAGGTTTGCTTCTTCTATTAGCTTGCATATAAATTCCTTATCAGAACAGATGAAATAACATCTATGCACTGTAAACACTCAAATAGTATAGCTTTGGGAGCTATTTGAATATCTCCCAAGTTTAGAAACTAGTGAAGATTTCACCCAATAATCACCACACTTCGTTAGAGTGCTTGAAATCTGTTGAGTCAAGTACGTCTTTCACCACTACCACAGTTAAGTAACTATGGGGCTATATGCCCCATAGCAAGTGAACACCAGGATCTGGAACAGAAATCCTGTCTGCTTTTGCTTTAAACTAATCACCAGGCTGTAAAATGGCACACGTGGTAGATCAATACACTAATATACAGTTCAGGTGTTATTAAGTAATATTGCATGCCCTCTGCAGCTCCCCAGACTCAGAATTTTCAAGGGCATATAATAATGAAACCCTTATAAAAAAAATAGAGAAGAATACTGGGCAGGGACCTCATTTGAACAAAGTGTCTTAGCTTTCTGATTTTACATGTCAATATGTAAGTAAAAGATTCTGACAAGTATTTGTTCATTCTTCTGGCACCTAACATTTTTTTTGCGATCTTGGTCTTCCATGAACTTTACATTTCTTCTTCTGAAGGGAGGGAAGGTATAGAGCTGGTATCGATTTGTAACATGTAAGTATATGGTATATTGTCCTTTCTAATTTTTTCTGCAATCTTTAAATAAACTTTTATACGGATTTTGTACTAGTTGAAGGTATTGACTTATAGAAGGTCTTCATTTTATTCCCACAACTGTAATGGCAGAGCAATTTTGTTACCCCAGCTGAAGTACTGCTATTCATGAAGGTACTTCAGACTCCATACCTTCTGTCAGACTTACTGAACATATTAGGTGATTATATTGTGGGGAAAAATGGACATCACAGTTATTTGGATTAGTTTTGTCATGAAGGTCTCTACTTCTGTAAAATGTGATCACGGTGAGTTCATTGGGTTCATTTTGCTCTGGTGTTAAACACCAATTTTATATTTATTTGGCATAATTCTCATGCATTTGGCTCCAAACCTTCCTGACTACCCTCTTGCTAATTTGTGTCTTCTGACACAATTTCATTCACAATTTGATTACAGTTTATCTTATCCTTATTGAAAAATATTAATGCATTAAAGAAACAGGGATTCCCCTGACATCTATCCCCTATTTGACACTAGTGAATGTAGTGATGTAAATTCATATTTATTTCCACTGCAGTAGTGGAAGATGCTTTGAGGACATGCACTTCATCATTTATTGCATGTCTTAAAACAGGTTAAATCGCCACAGAAGTCAGTGGAAGAAGTTCCACTGAGAAATTTAGCACTTCTCTCATTAAATATCCAGATGTCATGTTCAGTGGACAGGGAAAATAGTGACTGGAAGGGAGCTCCCTCTTATTCCACCCTTCCTGAAACTTTTCTCTGTGTAAGATTTTAGTCCTTCTTGTTTCTCCAGGTGCCAGTGACTCACCTTTTATTGACACTGGCATTTGTGGTAGCTTCCTTAGCAGTGCTCTGTGTCCAGCCAATTGCACTTGCTATTATTTTTTTTTTGGTTTTTTTTGTTTTCTGACTGGTTTCTTTAATCCCAAACATCCATTCTTTACTTATAACACATTTGGTGTTGCTTTTTATACTTCATTCATTTTGTTAATATGTCAATAATATACCTAAGCGTGTATAGAATGCCCTTGACTGTATCAGCTAAGCGCTGAGCATATGCCACTTACTAGAAATGGTGATGGAAAGTCAAATTTTCAACTTCTGTGGAGGTGAGACCAAAAGCGAGATACATATTTTCATCTAATTAGCCATAGCACAACGTTCATGGAGTCCAGATTTTTCCAGTTCTGTCTGGAAGAAGAATGTTTTTTTGCTGTTGGAAGGACATTAAAAACTCAGTAGTAGAGCCACAGGACAAATGATCAAAATGGCACTCTAACTTTGCACCTCTAAAATTATGCAAATGCACATTCGTGTTCACAAAACCTGGCCATCCTAATTTATAGTGCTAAAAATTTCTGAGCTAACTGCTAACATTTTTGTGCTCAGACACCTTGGAGAGCAGATGTGATCCTTGCACTTACACAATTCATAGAAATAATTTTCCTGGCTATAACTTGAAAAGCTGGATTCATATTTCAAAATGAAGAAAGGGTATTGTCTTGAACCTGGCAAATACTTGGCCACCTTGATGAGTTTGGCCTCCTCCACGTCCCTGTGTGCAGTGTCTGACAGATAAATGCTAAGTTTCTTAACCTCAGTGACTTGCAAAGCTTTTGTTTCTTCCCAAACCTTGAAGGTAGGAGTTATTTTTCTGAACTTCTTAACTAAAATTCCTTAAAAGAGTAATAACTGAATTCCAATCTTATCTCTTGTTTATTTTTAATGCACCTTGGCTGCATTTTGCTAGGCATGTTGTTCTGTATGTGACACAGAGATTTAATATAATTTCTTGAATCTTTAACACCACTCCTTTGGAAAGAAAACCATTTTCTTAACTATTCTGAAAAATGCAGCAGAAGCTGTAATTCTTGAGTGGCTCTAAGTAAAACTACAGAATCTTTTTCCACTAGGGAACAAATGAGGAAGGTTATGTGGTATGTGGAAAAGGCAGAAATTCTTGTAGTCAATAATCGCATGGGTGAACAAGTACTGTAACTTCATAAATAGCAGTACTGGTGAATGTCAACAAAAGTTGTTCAGCTTAGTTGAAAATCACAAGCTCAGAAAAATGACTCAGACTTATACCTGTTTCTCCATTGATTTTATAGATTTTGCATTTCTGGTGCGGTTTCCTAGATATGGAAACGATGGGTATGAGGCTGCGGACTATGAACATCTTGCTGCAATTCAAGGAATGAGGCAGGAGCTGGACTGTCAGTTATGAATCACAGGCCTGCTGCTTGCTCCAAAGGAAAGTAATTTTAGCCACATGTTCCACAGGTATATATCTCTTACTCTATCATGCCATCCAGGAGAGGTAGCACTATAGTTCTGTTGTCTTCATACTCCAGCCCAACACATCTTCAGTGTAACTGCTCAGTTGTGCACAGGATATTAAGGGTTGCTTGTTGAATCCCTTTAATTCTTAAATTTACTTGGGTGCCTAATCTGTCAGATATTTGACTTCATAAATACTCGCTACATGTGGTGGTTGGCCATCTTTTTTCCTTCTCTCTATGCAGAAGATAAAAACCTTTTCAGTGGAATAACATTCTAAAGAAAATAATGAATACATCTCTCACATTCCAGGGGGAATGATCATTCATCCAGGAGTTAGGGATTTCTCAGTTCTGTCAACAAACTATTCATCAAAATACTTGCAAATTACAGGAAATAGAACTATATTATTAACTGTGGAGTGACTGTGTCACATGCTTTTATGAAATAATTTGTAAATCACTTTTTATACCTTTTAACAATTGTAACTCAGGCTGACCTTTATAACAGGAGCAACCAATGTAGGATTCCTATTCAAAGCTGAATCTCAGCAGTGTCCAATGGGCCATCATCAGCATGCTCCTCCGACCTCCTCTTCCTTAGGATTTTCACTTCCTCAAGTAGAAAGTGTTCTTAAATTCATGCAGTCCTGCTGCCTGAAGCCCTGGACCCCAGCTGTGCCGGGAATCAAACAGCAATCTTTCATGTGCAACAGGCTGTACATGTGAGGACTTTCATATAATATTGATGAGATTAAAGGGTCTTCTTGACTGATTTTCAAACTTTAAAATGGAGCAGTAGGATTTAAAAATCTTGCTACTGTTTCAAAAGAGAAGTCTTCCTTCCTTCCCCTCTCTTCTTTTTTCCTTTCTTTTCATCTTCTTTCACTCCTTCATTGCCTCTTCCCCTCCTTCCTTGTTTCCTTCTTTCTCTCTGCCTTTTTCTCTTTCTTCTCACATCTTTAATATGTATTCAAGACTGTCCTATCAAAAGAATTATTAATTAGACAATCATTTAGATATTGGATCTCATTTCATTTTTTTCTCAAATATTTATGAGACATGCATATTTATGAAAATGCTCATTTTGTAATCTGTAAACCTACTTTATGAGTCTGCAGTCAGAATTTAGCCTTGCCAGGTTTTGCAAAATCCTATTGCTAAATCTGACCTAAATCTGTTAAATATTGACTCCAGACTTGTCAGGCAGAAATGTTATTCTGGTAATAAAACAACTCTATTAAAGATCATTGATATTATAAGTGAGATAACTTCACAATGTGTGTATCAGTGTTTATTTTAATGAAAGGGTTTCCTGGCACAATGTCAGCTAAGTGTTTTGTACTGAGAGCTGCCTGGAAAAAATTTATACAAGTTAAAATCAGCATGTAACAGGGCTTGTGATTTTCTTTAGAAGTCTTTGTAACTAAAAGTGTGTAAATGGAACATCCAGTAAGGCACAATAATTTATTCTAGAAATTAGCAAGCCCACGTTCCACCTATAAAATCATTCTCTGTGATGTGCGACTGGCCTTCATTTCAGTGGCCTTGATTTATAGTTAGAGTTTAGTTTATTTTCAAGGGGTAGAGATTGGGAAGCAGCCGGACAGAGCTATTAAAGCTGTTGTGCACAGCAATTTTTCAGGGGTTTATTAATTCTCACAGAGAATAAGCCAATGAACTGAGCATTTTTCAATGCAAGAACACCTTTTGTAAAAGGAGGGTTTCTTGATGAATAGGTGTAGACAGCACAAACCAAAACATATGGGTGTTTGTTGTATGAAATGAACCATTTGTGTTTAGCCACATTCTTGGTTCTCTCCTTATCAAAATGAAGGTTCACATTTAGAAATCATGCAACTCCACCGATGTTGGTAGTTTTGGCCTCAGGTTTTCCTTCATGTTCCCACTGATGCCTGTTTTTTGCACAGAAAAAAAGCCCCAGATTGTTACAAAGAAGAAAGACAATCAGAATAACTTAAACCCAGTGAACAGATAGCACAAACGTTCTGTAAAACAGAAATGCTGACATTTTCAGATAAGGTGGAATCTGGCTTGGTGGCTTATAATGTATGGAAGTGAATTCTAATTAAAAACATTCTAATTAAAGAGTATTTCAGTCAGTAAGTCTATTAAAAACAAAATTGTGTGTCAGCTATGCCAAACCCCCATCATTTAAAAGCATTTGTTTGTTTTACTGTCTCTCACACAAGGTTTTCTTATGTGCCTTGTTTCTGAACATGCCAGCTGCTCTTGGGTCAAAGTTTTTGAGGACTCCAGAGAAGATGGACCCAGGGAGTCTCTAGGTTTTTTGAGCACAATTGTGTTCACATCACATGCTATCCGTCAAATGTGAACAGCTCTTCTTGGCCACAAGTGAGGTGTCAGATTCATCTATTTTGAATGCTGAGAGAACTGAAGGGACATATGTCTATTGATGGTTTGGACAGACTTCCAATGCTTAGGCCATCCTAGCAACTTACTCAAATTGCAAAGGTTATACAAAAGACTGAGTCTTCTCTTAAGTTACCATTAAAACCACCGAAGACCACAGGTGTTAGGAAAAGACTCCTAATTCATGTGCTTCAAATACATATGTGTTCACAATTCAGAGTAAACCTACCATATCACAGTGCATTTAATATTTGTTTAAAAGCTTCCTGTGTTAATAAGTAAAGGATGGATGAATCACTTGTGTCTCCAATAACTGAAATTATTTTCATGAGATTTGTTCTCACCTTTGTGTTAAAGATATTTAGAGACTGTTCACCAGGTCCAACCCTAGGAGACATGCAGTGGAATTAACTCCCACTGCTGAGAACTGTATTTTTTGGGTTCCATGCGACCGAAGGCACTCAGCACTTTGGGTTTCAGCACCATATTACAATGGAAGATGGATGTGATTGTAAACAGCAATGATGTGTCCTACTTAAACAAGTTTATCAGGCAGGCAGGTTGCTATCCTGCACTTGCTGTGCTATACAGTCCCACACCTACCTTAGTGGGTGCTGCAGAAGCAGGTGAAGAGATCTGAAACCACTGGAGTTATTCCTGTGTTGATAATGAAAAAATCACTGCAGATAGAAGGGTGAATAAATAATTTATGTGAACAGCCTTTCTTCTTAAGCACAGGTTATGCAAAGTGCTCAGCAGGCTTGATATTACAAGCCTCCTAAATGTTGTGCTTTAGCCCGTATGGAGCTATGTGGCACATTCTGAAGAGTTCAAGGGGTATGCCAGACAGGATTGCAGTCAGTGGAACAGCTATGAGAAAGAAAAAACATTAATTGGACCTAGAGAGAGAGACAAAAAAAGGACAATTTGCTGGTTAATTAGTAATCCCAATTGTTGGGCAGTTCAAGAGGGTGAGCTGGAAAACATTCTTACGTTAGCAATGCTACGATAAGATTAAAGGCTTTTGAAACTAGGTAAAATGACCCTCCAAAACCATCACATTTAGACATTCTGTGTTTTCTGGCAATGCTTCAAATTGTGTGTGTATGAATCCTTCAGAGTTGTCAGCAAAACTCCCAGATGTCTTAAAGTTTCCTTGAGGAGTCTTCACATTGATTTGAAGGGAAGACAGGTGCAAGCATTGAAATGACTTTTTTTCCTTTTCCTTCTCTCACCTACACAAGGTTTCCTAGTATTTTAGCAAGCAGCATAGCTGTGCCATGTCTGCCTAGTATCACCTTAAGGATCATGGTAACACTTTACATTATCTTACAGCTAAGTTCCACATTGTAAATTCAAACCAGAGATGTTAAAGTTTATTGGCATTTCTCTTTGATTGGGCAAAAAGAAGACTGAAATTGATAAGAAAGAACCAAAGGTGAGTGAAGTAGACTGCCTCACAAGACATCTTTTCTCTATCATGAAGGCATGTACAAGCAGGATAGGTTTCTGAAAGGCAGAATCATATTTTCCCTTCACCATATAAGAAAAAAACGAAGTTAATGAATTTGCAGTTTCAGTCTGCCCAGATATTAGTTACACAACAGAAGCATGAGTAAAACTATAGTCTTAGCTCTTCATAGTGTTTAAACCCTTTGCCCCTGTTCTTTTTCCACCCCATCTTCAAGCCAGCCGTGGTGGCAGAGTTCTCCTGCCATGCTGGGGCGCCTGCAAGGAGTCACTCCACAGAAAACCACACGTGTGTATTTTGTTGTGACAAGCTGTGAACGAGTCTATCTGTGCAGGTCCGTGTGCCTGTTTGTGCAATTTCATGTCTTTGTTGTGGTACAAAGCCTGGAAGGGAGTAACAAGCAGAGTTGCTGGTAGAGTGACAGCAGGAGAGCGGGGCATCCACAGCCCCACCAGACAGGTGAGTGAGGGCCCAGAAGAGGGTGCTGCATCGGGGATCCAGCATGCCCCATGCCCCTGGGGTCAGACCTTTGCTCTGTGGAGGGGTGAGTGCATGATTTGGAGGCGCTCAGGCTTGTGTGCCCACGCTCTTGCTGGCCTCGAAATGTGCACTCCAGCGGGAAGCTGAAGTCTCGTAACTGAGTGTTAATTATGTCTGAGTGGATTCTAGAGAAAAGGAAAACCATATACTGTATCAGCAGAGAAATGGTTTCACTGTGAGGAAACTAATGATGCTTTTATCAGGAACAATATAAAGATTGCTTTTTTACTAGTGTGTGTCCCACAGGGTTTGGACTATGAGATATTTCTGTATCTGGCTTTAGGTTCCTCTGAGCTTTTACATAATCAAATCAATATAGCTATGATTCACCCTCTGGCAACAACTGCTCCTTGCAAGTTGCTGCTGCTTCTTTAGTGACTAAAGAGGAAATAAATAAATAAATAGAAAGAAACTTATTACAAATCCGTAAACATTGATTTGCTTGGTCTTAGATTTTACTTTTTTTAATTGCCAGAGAAAAAAAGAAGAAAAGGGAGGAGGAGGCGGGAGAATATATGAGTCTGTGGTCAATGGGGCAGACACGTGATTGCTAGTCTAATACTTTGGAAAAAAAAGTGGATTGATAGGATTTCATGAACCAACATGAAATACTGTCCAAACACAGACTGAAGGGTGACTGAAGGGCAGATTGGGCAAGGAAGGGGCAGAGGCTGCAGAAGTCAAGGCATGCACAGAGTCCAGAGATGGGAAAATTTGATATTGCACTAGCAGCACTGTATTATTTGGATCTGCACCTTGACTTATACGCTATTTAGTGTGAAGTTCCAAACCTGAGTTGCCCATCTCCAGTTTCCAGCAAGCAATGGAAGACAAAACCCCCAAACCATTAAAGTTTAAAAGTAAAATAAAACAAAAACAGACCAGAAAAGATGCCCTGTCAGTTGGGTTTCATCTTATGCCTCCACCTCACCATTTGTGCTCCCACCCCTTGACCCCAGCTAATTCCCTTCATTCCAGAAATTCTCTCTCTCTCTCTCTCTCTCCCTCCTCCCTCTTCTGGTGTCATATTGTTATTGTCACAAATATTTTTCCCTTACAGTTGCCAGTGCATCACAGCACTCTGGCACAGTCATCACACTGGTGGAAGTGACAACTCTTGGGATCGCTTTGCTTGGTTTTCCCTTGGCTGACATCTGTGTCACACTGAAAGAAAAAGAAAGACTGAACAAAAAGATCACTGACTTTTACACAGAAGAAAACCCATCTTTTACATGTCATCCTTTCTTAAGTGTGTGCTGTCAGACAGGACTTTGGAGGAGGGTGTCCAAGGGGCCTGACACTGTTAGTATAGGTAACTCCTTGGGGCCATCCTACCAGACCACTCGCTCAGTGTGGCAACCTTGGTCATCGATGTGCCAACTAAACTCCCAGCACGCTGTTAATCCTGAGCTAACTCCTGGCTAGTGATGATCCTGTCTGTGACAGGCAGGTCTGATGATGTTTGTAAAGTGCCTTGGGATCTTTAGACAGATGGTGTCACTGGCACTAGGTTTTGGGGTTTCCAATTGCCTTTCAATGAAAAAAAGAAAAGTATACCTTTCCCTACAACTTCATCCCCTCTACCTTCATTCTGTTTGAATTTTCCTGGGTTTTTCCATCATTTATTTTTTTAAAAAGCGAAGGATAGCTCCCTTACTAAGACCTGGGAGAAGAATTTGTCGTTTTCCAACTACAGATCATGGCAGAGGGATACAGGGGGCAGTTCACATTACAGACCCATTCATTCCTAATGTAAACTGTTTCCTTGATTTGCAGATCTAGCAGCAAGCTTAACATGGCTCCACATGCTCCCAGAGGTGGGTATTTCTCTGCCCTAGAAAGGCACTGTTGTAAGGGCATAGATACCCTGGGAGAGCCTGTAGCCCACATGCAATGGACCTGGCCAAAAAATTATTTGCCACTCATTTTTTGAGTCTCAATGAAAAAAATACTCAGTGAATATATTATTCCATACATAGACTTTGACTGTATTATAAAATCAGCATATTATTAATTGAATAATTTAAGCAAAAAGCAGCTCTTCAGCCATTACTGCTCAACCAACAGCAACATACATTTTGTGCTAGAGGAACAGATAATCTGTAGCTGTAGATACTACATTAGATGTTGTATAAATATTAAACCTTCTTGTTTTTTTCCAGGTGTCTGATGATCATGGCTACTGCTCATGGTTAAGGACCATCTTCCCTTTATTGTGAAACACAAGGAAGACTTTTTTTGCTATATAGCTCCAGAGACCACAGGACTTAGAATTCCTGAAAAAATAAAATCAACTTTAATCTTAAAAGTTAGGGATCATTTAACTTTCAAGTTCATGTAGACATAGCGGTAACATTCCTGTGTAAAGCCCTATCTCTCTTGCACCCTGACAAAGCCTTCTCAGCAAAAATGCCTCATTTTGATTAATGTATTAACCGTTCTATCCTGATCACCAATAACACAGAACAAAGGGGTAAGAAAACTGATTAGTTTTATTAGTTAAGGGGTTTTTTTTAGCTCTTGTAACTTCTACCTTTATTTTAGCAATGTGGGCTTTCTTTTCCCAGCCCAGAGAAGTCTAGTTCATGTACACACCAAAAGATTTGACCGACCACAAAAGTTATGTGCAACATTAGCTTGGTGTCTGCACTTGCAGGAACGAATGAGACGCTATGGAGGCACATTCCCAGCTGGTGCAAATTGCTATCCCCGTACAGAAGCTGGTCCTTAGTGCATGAGGGTTCAACTTCCTCCAATACAGGCATACACACACACAATCAGAAAATATACTTTAAAAATCTAATAATACTTACTTGAGGCTTTTAAATTCCTGAGGGGTAGATAGATACAAGGCAGTAAACCAGCAGAGGGAAAGAAAAACAGTTAAAAAGAACCAATAAAAATCCTATAGGAAGGAAATGACACACCACCACACCACCCCC
>NW_020799143.1:22610966-22691910 GCF_003259725.1 Athene cunicularia | reverse complement strand
AAAATAAAATCAACTCTCACCCCCTCCCCCCAATGCTTCCCCTCCTCCCTTCCTTTAAAGGGAAAAAAATTAAAAAGGAGCTAATTGTTGTGCTTGCTGTGGTGGCTTGCCTGGAAATGAACCTATGAGTTGAAGGCATATGGTGCTTATGTTGGAATTGTTTTCTAAACAGACTTTTTGCCTCTGTGTCTTTTTCACCTCTTTTAAACATCTCATGCCAAAAGCAGTAAAAACACTGCTGCATTAAACATAAATCAGGGCCCTATGCCTGCAAAAGACCTCTGTTGTTGGAGGGGGTTTATTGGACTAGGGATGAAAGGAGACCTACCACCGCATTGATCTGAGGTGGTTGTGTGGAGTGTATTCAGCTAGGATGCTTCTAGCTAGTTATGACAATGTGGAACATTCAAGCAATTAATGAACACATGCTTCAAGTAGAAAGGCTGAAAAAGGGATTTAACTGCATGTACATGTTTCTTCAACTACATGTATTCTAAAGAATACACTTTTATGTACTTGTTTTGATATTTTACCTATTCAGAGTAACAAAGGGCCCATATTAACAGGCAAAAATATATATTGTCTATTTGTAAAACAGTGTGAAACCATTTGTTAAATAATTTTACATAAAAGGAGCTACTCTGCATTACCACAAATTCACTATAAATATAGTGTTGGTACAAACTGCACTATGTCACACCTGCAAACAATTTTCAGAAACTCAGATTTGAGAATTTGTTCCCCATGTTGCTAATTTGCAACTCATTTGGTAAGATTTTAACCCTTCCATACTAAAGGCGTGTTTCTTACATCTGTGATCTCTTCAGACCCCCAAATCATGAGGTGGACCTATCTGTTTTCTACTTCCAACAGAAACTGTCAATGTAAATGAACACTCTGCAGGAAATTATGGTAGCAGTTTATACACTTGCATATGTAGTGTATGTTCAATTACATATACTAACGGGTATGTATGACCTTTACACAGAGAAAGCAATGAACAAATGTCTAGGGCTTTTATGTGGACTGTGGTTGGAAGCTAGCTTAAAGTAAAAGTGTTTGCCCTCATAGTATCCAGATATTTTATGCAATTTTTTAGTGAGTAGGGATAGCAGTCTGGGTATGCTAACTAAATTTCCCTGCATATTCAGCCTGCTAAATTCCACCCTTGATACCAATGAGGGACAATGCTTCCTTATCAATTCACTCTGTCAATGGATGGCTGAATTTCTACAGGGTGTCATACAGATTGAACATTGTTTCCAAAGTGCTTGGGAATCATTTCTACTTTTGTAGAGAAGTAGAAACCCATCCATATGTTACAGCTCAGGGAAGGAGGCTGGGGAAGGTACTGACTCTGCAGTTGCATTCTCACCATCCCTCAGTTCCATGGAAGACTGCTCTGTAACCTTTGCTGAGATTATACTCAGTCATCTGTTGAGGAATATTTCCTGCTTTGGGGACAAACTCTCAGCTGCAGTACTGTCATCTCTAGCACTGCCAGTGTTCCCCTGTGTAGAGGGAATAATCCCATCCTCCTCACCTCCATAGATGGCAAACGCATGCCATGTGCATGTGTGGGTGTGCATACTCCCTCAGGTGAATGGAGGGAGGGTGCAGGAGAGGTAGGTTTCATGTGCAGTAGTATGCAGAAAAGGCAACATGGCTACTCAGAAAGCAGCATTGTGGCAGGGCCATCGGGAAATGGGACTCTGGCTCTGAGGTCTTCAGCAGATCCTAGAACACCCATCGCTCTTGGAAGCTCATAACCCCTCTCATTCCACAAGGAACAAAGCCCAGGTGGAAACTCTGAGCCGAAATGTATAAAGTTTCCTTTCTTCAAAGTGCTTTTATTCTCTTGGCATAGGGACAAATTGTGCCTTGAGGGCCAGATCTGCAAGTGGATCCATATGGAGAAATCTTTATGTGTTGGGAACATCATTCAAGTCAATGGGACGCTGTGAGGGCACAGAAGCTTGCCAGGTCCAAGCTGCAATTTGAAAAGTGTTTTGTGTTCCTTCAAGGTAAAAGGCATACTATAAACCTAAGCAATAATTCTTTTAATAAAAAAACTATTGTGCTTGCTCTTTTAACAGCAAGATGCAAGAGAAGACCAAAACTTACATAGCTTTATACAACAGAAAGTTTGGGTTTTTTTTTCCAACAGGTGGAAGGAATTTTATCTTGTACTTTGAGCTACAGGGAAAAAATAATTCAACAGATAACTTATCCATACCACAGGTATCAGAAAGAGTACAAGTCCTAAGAGATCTAGCCTAATTGCATAGTAAAATTGAAGGCATTCCAGGCAGCACAAGCCATGCTGTCTCTGTTCAGGGGACAAGATGACAAATTCTTTTCACAAAAAACCCCACCAAACCCTATAAACTGTTACTGAGTGAACTTGAAAGTACATTTAGGGAGATCTGGTTATGGTATCTGAGAGCAATGTGGGACCATAAAGATAGTATTGTATATATTACCTTCATGTTACATACGTGCTGTTGTTGGCTGCAACCTGACCTGATGAAATAAGCATAAACCTGGGAATCAGAAACTTCTGTGATTTTACTCTCTATTCTACTTCTTTGCTCTATCACCTTGAGTAAGTGACTAAACCTATTTGACAGAGGTCTTGTTTGTAGTTGCCTGTTTGATATGTGTAAAAGGTTTGCAGGTTGGCTGCATAAAGCTTGAAGGTGGAGGCTGAGGGCTGAATGCACTTCTCATCTTCATAGAGCCATCACTGAGACTGTCCTAGCAGTCTCCACTGCAAGGGTCAAGGCAGTTTCCCAGGCCCGTGATACAGAGAACACACGATCAGCATGCAAATTAGATCCTCCTTCACTTTCCTACCCAATGTTGTAAGATACTTTACATGAACTAATTGGGGTGTTTCTGTCACAACCACGATGCAAGAGAGGGACTCTCTGCTTCTCTTTCAGCTCAGGCATCACAGGGACCTTCCATCTAGAGAGAAGATAAAAAGGTTGCTATTAATTCAATAAGGGTTAAGTGTCATTTTGTTAGATGTCTATGTCCATCAGAAGTCCAGCCTTTCCTTTGACAGCCCACATTTCCCTGTGAAATGCCTGCTCTCATTACATGTTCTACAAAACACATGCTGGTTGTTGACTTCAGTGAAAGCAGAACTGGGCCTAAGAGACTGGCCTAACTTACTTTGCTAGATATTGTAAGATCATCCCTCACTGGAACAGAGAGGCACCAGATGGGTGGTAGTGGTTTGGAGGGAATGCGTACCCCACAGTCAGCTTATTTTTTCTGTTGCCTGATTTTGACCTTTCAAGAAGTATGTTAAAATGACTACAATCCAAGAAGGCATATTGTATATAAAATGAATGACAGCTCCTAGCGCCACCAAGAAAATCAAATCCTTTGTTTATTTAAGATTTTTAAAAATACATCTGGGAGTAGAAGTCACAGAGTTATAAATGAGCTCCCCAACCACCACCAAAAAAAATAATTATAATAAAAATAATAGTACCATATTCCCTGATAAATTTGTGCCAGAAAAGCTCTTGGGGATCAAGTTTTTGTCAGTCCCCAGCTTTTACCAATTTAAATTCTTGGCAACATATTAAAAAAAAAAACGTAGAAGGTATTTGAGACTGCAATCCCTCAGGTACTAAATCTAGTGTTTCCTGGCACTAGATGAATGTTACTGGAGTTAAAACCTAGCACCATAGCACCAGATCTCCATAGCTGTTCATATTTATACTTAACAGACAAATATGTCATGCTTTCAATATCCCTTTACACTGCCAATTTTTTCTCACATTTTTTTTCTCTGATAAAAACAAAGGTGAGAAAGTTCCACGCAGTGGCTGACATCAGCATATTTTTGTTTGCTTTTTCAAATTTCTAGGACACATCTTTTGCATCCTGAGACTGTTGCTTTACACTGTTTTTTTTAATTACCTGATTGGTAGCAAAAAAGGAGGAATAGCACATTACCTGCCAGGTATACACAAGTCTTCACACCACAGCAAGTTTTCCACTCTGCAGTTAGAAACAGGAGGTTTCTCAGACTCTCGCCCTGAATCTTCAGACCAGTCCACACTGGCTTTTGTCATGGTACAGACTAAGGCTGCACTGCAGCCAAGGTAGTCAGCTATGCTCCTCTTAATGCCAGATATCAAGCAAAGTTTACTCTCTGGCCACACCTTCCCATTTTTTGCTTCCCCTAAACCATTCTCTGTCACACAAGACTGGGGACTTTTAGCCTAAGTTGAAGGGGACTCCCAGTGCTGAGGCCTTCCTGTGCAGGAGAGAGAGATGATTTCTATTCCCTCTGCTTTGCCAGGTTGTCACTGAGAGTACAGTCACACCTGAAGATGATTTTGAAGACTAGGCAGATAGTCTCATCTTGCACCATGGAAGTGAACCATAGTATTCCACCTAACTTCAGGGCAGGTCTATAGTGCCTCCACTAAATTAATGTCTTTGTTCTTTTTTTCCAAATTTAGGTCTTTACCTTGGTGTTAACATGCACCTGCCACAGACAGTCTTTTGTACTGCCTGGTCAGATTACACTATTCATTATTTCACAATTTTTTATAGAATCGACCTTTCCTAATTGCTCTTTTTCCATATATTTCTGAATTTTCGTGGACTTAAAGACAGAATTGCTTCCAGTATAAATCCAGCAAGTAGGGGATTCAGTTCCCAATATTCAGTCACTGCTTTCACCTTCTGACCTTTCCTCTTAAAATGGAACCATCACAACTGGCCAAAATATGGACATAAAATGCCTGGCTATTGCCTGGCTAATGGTGAAACCAGCTGTTCCACATATTCATGCTGTGCCTGCAAAATCAATGATTCAGCTCCATTGACTTTGCTACCAAAAAATAATTGAGTCAACAAGCATAGGGAGCAGATAAAATACCTGAAGTCTCAAAACCATGGAACCACACAGGATATAAATCTAGACAGTGAAACACTCAGATAGCATCTGAGCTTCCTTCTGTAAAAAACCAGCTCTCCCTACTGCTTGCATTCCCAGTACCCAGTGAGAGCCTTGATCTTCTGAATCATCCAAAGGGGAGGAAAAGAGAAACACAGGTTTCTGAAGGGTTACACCTTTTCTCCCAAAAGGATACTTATCTCCAGAAATGTAACCTTGGAACCACACAGGGGTTGTCTCCCCAGCTCTGAAGACAGAGTTTGGTCTTTTGCAATCTGTTCTCTTTCTGTCCTTTTTGCTGCCTGCCTTGAGATCTGTCCTTGCAATATGAAAAAGCAATAGAAGAGTCATGTGTGACTCTGGCCTAGAAGGGAATAAGGAGGGGAGAAGGGTTGGGTAAGAGTGGATGGTTATGTATTTTCTAAATGATATTCAGCTTTGTATTGGTTTCACCCATTTGGTAGACTAAACATGAAGCTAATAATCAGATCCTGCTTAAGCTCTGTGCTTCCCCAGTAATTGACTCTCTCATATTGATTAAGATGTTGACGTGTCCCTGTATTTCTCAGTGGTAATGCAGCTGAGAATGGGCCTTCTCTCCCTGCGTTCTCAGCACTCTCTCTACTGCTGTCACCACACTCTCTTTAATGGATAAAGCTGTCATCCTAAAGCTAGAATGTCTTACAGGCACAAAGACAAAATTAACTGTTCAATAATTTATGGGACATGGAAAAAACTTTACCCAACAACTTCAATTGATTGCTGTAAGTGTTTTGACTGCACTTGCCTGCTTTGCATAAAGTCAGCTACTCTGGAGTGTCTAATTTCCATTTACAGTAGTTTCTTGGCCCACTCCACAATACAAGATTTTGAAAAACTTTGGCTTATTTCAAGGGATTTTCCTGCATTGTGTAGACCTGACATTTTTTTTCACTTCCCTACAGATTCATGAGAAAATCAAGATCTTCAGTGAAATACAGTTGGTGAGCTTAATTATCAGAGATTGAACTCAGGTGATTCAGATTGTTCTGAGGCTGCCCAGTTTTCCAACTCAGGAACCACAAAACCAGGCAATCAGTAGAGTATACCATCCGTGGGCTTGACCATAGGCAGGGAAACCTTTTACCATTTCAGATCAGTTTAAGCTAATAATTATTGAAATACCTTGTCATTTCAGAACTGCTGAAGTGAGCTGGTGGACACAGTCCAGCTCCTGGAGATGTGAGTTCATATCAAAAGCAGACCACAACAGTTTTAGCAAGGACTATGTGGCAAATTATGTCTCTTCTCAGAATGGTTGATGTTGTAATTTTGCTGGGGAAGTTGACAGTATATTGTACATTAATCAGTGGCAACAACAACTTCATTCTCCAGGGATTCCAGTCTGGCACCTTTCCTTATTGCCAGAGTCTTTAAAAACAAAGTGCTGTTCCCCATCTGACTGTTAGTAAATTTTTTAATTTTTTTTTTGGTAGTTGACATCTCTTATTACACTTTCTTTTTGTGTGAATTCGGTGCTCATGAAACATGACACATGCAATGTTTGGTTAAAGCCAGGTGCAATAGAACAGAAAAGATGGTGGACATCCTTCTGACATATTTTTTCTAATGTATTTCCATTCTGCCCTACAATATCTCTTTTTCTATTCACACTGAATTATGATGTTTCCATGGTGCATTATAAGTTCACCATTAGGAAAATATGATTTTATTTTGGATGGAAAAGGTTAAGAAATACTTTGTGAAACATGATAAACAATCCAAAGGATTACAGTCCATTAGGACTTTGAGAAAGGAAGCTGAGTCTGATATCTTCTAAAGGTGGCAGAGACTATGTGGTATCAGAGAATGAGCAAATAATTACCCTCATCAGCTCAATTTTGGGCTGTCATATCATGGTGAAATCTTCCTGTTTCATGGCCAGGTGATTCAAATGTTCTTAACTGACCAAGATATAATGTCATTGATCTATCTATTTATCCAAAGCACAGTTTTCCAATGAAACTTTAAGATCAGCTAGGTTTTTCTGAACTTACCATAATTACTGTACAAAGAATTGTGTCTGTAGCATTAATTTGTGCTGGTGAGATTAGATATTAGCATATCAAAGCTGGACACTTCTAATGGGCATTGGACTTTGAGCAATAGGAAAATGTCTTTAAGATGTTACAAGTTCTAGACTTGCTGCTGTCATAAAACAGCAGCTGGCCACAACCTGCAGTGAAGTGACATCTTGGAAGATCTAAAAAGATTAGGCTTGCTATAAGAAAAGAAAAATCCATTTTTAGATTGCTTTATAGGTCAGCATACAAAGAGTTAAAATATGGTTATCTAGGGCCACATCTAGAAGAAAAGTGTACTTAGTACATGCAATGTGAAGAGGAAATCAAAACAGAATGAAGCAAATAATGAAACTGTATCCAGTCATGTTTATTTGCTTTTCTCATTTCAAGGTGTTAATCCTGTGTTACTGAGAACATTCCCAGAATATTTCCCAGATGGAGACACAAATGCACCAGCATTTCCTGCCTCTATGTACTATATTTCCATTTGTTCTCCTTTGAGAAGCTCTTTCTAAACAGTCCCTCCAAGTGGGAGGATGTGTTGATTTCCAGTTTATTGTAGTGCTCAGTAGTTCAGCACCAGCCGTCAGAATTTTCAGTAGTCTCTGCTGTTTGCTGTGGAGCCTGTTCAAAGTCCAGGCCTCTGGAAGGATCCCCAGAAGGACTACAGCTGGGCCTGTTTGGATATCAAAGTCCAAATTAAAAATTTATGCCAGTGTTTGAAAAATATCTGACCAAAATCTTGGTGTGGATTAAATCTCCCTTGCTGTACAAGCTTATCCAACTGGGGCTGGAGGATTTATTTTTAAGTTAAGAAAGGGCCAAATAGCTGCATAAGCTGATTCAGGTCAGATGTTTGTTAGCTAAATTATCACTGGTAATGAAACTTTCTAGACCTCACAGTGAGTCTAAAAGAGCTCTGGATTTTCTCTTGCTCTCTTGCTCTTCCTTTTCCTTCCCTTCTTCCTTCCTGCCATCCCACCTGCTTGACTTCCTTCCTTTGTTCTTCTCTGTTAATTTTCTCTCTTTTCCTTCCTTCCTTCCTTCCTTCCTTCCTTCCTTCCTTCCTGACTTTCCTCACACCCTTCCCTTTCTTTTTCTTTTTGATTTTCAGTCAGAACTCATAGCAGATCAATTGCCTGATACATGGCATATAAGGACATTCATACTGGGAGAAGGAAGCTCCTGTACCTTCCAGCACTAAAATTCAAACTGGGACATCAACAAGACAACAGTAAAAATTTGTTGCTGGAATAATTTATTGGGTCCTGCACTTCACAGCTGAACTGGAAACAGACAAGGGCTTGCTCAGCCACCCTTTTGTAATGATTCCTCTGTGGAGGGCTATAATAGGACGATTCTGAGCTAACAGGGACAATTGAGAAGTCTGAAATGGCTGTGCTTTTAGCTGAAAAATAACTTGCTTACATCTTCCTGCAATGTACTGTTTAGAGCCACTCACATACATGCTATTTTTTGCTGAAAGACTATAGGTCAAGTGGGGGAGATTTTTGTACCTGTCAGACCTGACTCTAATTCTTTCCTGCAGGAAGCAGAGCTCTGAATTAGCCAATTATTTTACAGGGCTGCAGATAAAGAATAAGTCTAAGTTACCCCAGTTGGATCCACATGGCAATAGTGGATAAACAGAATTAGTCTGGTTTACTACTTTTTTTAAAAGAAATCGCTAAAGTTTAGGAAGAGCAACTATGCTTCAACCTTAAAGCTCATAAGATCCCAGAATTCCACAGACTTGGAGACGCTCCACAGAAAATCTGCACTCTGCATGAAGTACTTCTGTTTTGAAGGTACTTCCCACTAACTCCATTTGCCACTCCCTAGTTCTTACAGTGAAAAAGAGAGAATGATAGATCACAATCTTCCTCCTCTGTGTCACCATGATTTTACAGATAAGAGAATAAAGGGATTCAAGACTGTCTGGGAATAGTATTTGCTGGCCATGGTGGGGCTTGGACTAGACAAGAAGATGCATCTGCCCTGCAACAATGTGTAGAAAGGTCTAGCGCTGTCTCACAGAGTGAGCACAGCATCCAGCCTAAGAAGCCTGTAGTTGTTTCTGTGTCACAGAATCACAAAATCATCTAGGTTGGAAAAGACCTTGAAGATCATCCAGTCCAACCATTAACCTAACACTGACCATTCCCAACTACACCAGATCCCTCAGCGCTATGTTGACCCAACTCTTTAACACCTCCAGGGATGGGGACTCCACCACTTCCCTGGGCAGCCCATTCCAACACCTAACAACCCATTCTGGAAAGAAATGCTTCATAGTATCTAGTCTAAACTTTCCTTGGTACAACTTGAAGCCATTCCCTCTTGTCCTGTTACTTATTACTTCATTAAAGAGACTCATCCCCAGCTCTCTGCACCCTCCTTTCAGGTAGCTGTTGAGGGCGATGAGGTCTCCCCTCAGTCTCCTCTTCCCTAGACTAAACACCCCCAGTTCCCTCAGCCGCTCCACATACGACCTGTGCTCCAGACCCTGCACCAGCTCTGTTGCCCTTCTCTGGACACGCTCGAGTCATTCAATGTCCTTTTTGGAGTGAGGGGCCCAAAACTGAACACAGGAATCGAGGGGTGGCCTCACCAGTGACAGTACAGGGGTCAGATCCCTTCCCTGTAGCTGCTGGCCACGCTATTGCTGACACAAGCCAGGATCCCTGGGCACACTGCTGGCTCCTGTTCATCGGGCTGTCAATCAACACCCCCAGGTCCCTCTGACTGGCAGCTCTCCAGCCACTCCTCCCCAAGCCTGTAGCGCTGCTGGGGGTTGTTGTGGCCCAAGGGCAGCCCCCGCCATTTGCTCTTATTGACACTCCCCCAGCTGGCCTCAGCCCATGGCTCCAGCCTGTCCAGGTCTCTCTGCAGAGCCTCCCTACCCTCGAGCAGATCAACACTCCCACCCAACTTGGGGTCATCTGCAAACTGACTGAGGGTGCACTCGATCCCCTCGTCTAGATCATCAATAAAGATGTTAAACAGGAGTGGCCCCAACACCGAGCCCTGGGGGACACCACTCGTGACCAGCTGCCAACTGGATTTAACTCCATTAACCACAACTCTTTGGGCTCAGCCATACAGACATTTTTTTTACCCAGCAAAGCGTGTGCCCATCTAAAGCCACAAGCTTGTGTCCAAGTCATCTTTCTGAGGTCCACAGAGAATTTGCTGTTCCCCCAGGCAGGCCTGCCCAACTTCTGCTGAGTACAGGTGGTAAGCAAGGGTACTGCCACCTTCCTGGGGGTCTGCAGGACTTTCTGACCACCAGTGAGAGGCCTTAGTGCATTTCACCCAGGGCAGTGAAAGATAACACAGAGAGGATAAAGTGCCACCAGAAGTGTATGCCAAGGAACAGCAGTGAGTCCTAGTTTGAGGCTCTTCAACAGGACTGTTGTTCATAAGGGTGTAGAGGTGTCTCCAACCTGAGTCCTTACCAGGGTCGACCAGACAGCAGGAGTGCTACCACCTACTCCTGCCTGTGAAGATTTGCCACTGCCGACTGCACAGCCTCCAGGCACCTTTACAAATGACCCTGGATGGTTCCTGCATCAAGAGCATCCAGGCAGTTCCCCGCAGGGCATGTGTGTGTACAATTGTGCCTGTGGTCTGATCTCACCCAGAGCACCCCAACACTGGTGGCAGGTGAACCCCAACATGCTCTGGTGGTCATCTACCCACGGAGGGTGAGAAGAGCAAAATAATTGGTACGCCTATGGTCTGGTAAGAAGCAAGAAGTTTTCTGTGAGCCTTGTGGCTTCCAGGGAGGTTTTTCAATTATTTTAATTTTTTACATAAGGCAGGATATACTGTGCATCTCCTCTCCCAGACCATGCTCTCTAACCAGCCCACAGGCAGAGACCCAGCACCCAGACTAGTGGCCCAAATTTGTGTGGCAGGGAGGGTTTGCAGAACTTAGTTTTGTTTACTCTGCTTCTGCAGACAGAGGAGGATGCCACAGGGAAATTTTCTTTGTTTCTTATGTGCTTCTCAGGGCCAGACCAGAACAAAGCCAGTGTTTATGTTGCCTGTCTTTCCCTGAGTAATCCACTCCAGGCTGTAGCCCCGGCAGGGCCCCTGGGTGCGCTGTGTCTGGGTGGACTCAGAGGGTTTCCAGCTGGCTCACGAAGGCCGGGGTGGTCTGCCCCTCCGCATCTGCCTGCAGCCTTACCCCCGGTCCAAGCTGGCCCCTGTAAATGAGAGCAGGGGGATGGGAAACCATTTCTCTGCTCCCTCGTGGACCCGTGCTGAATTGAAGATGGCCCACTAAGCGCGGGGTGGGGGCTTTCCTTGTGCACTGTGGCTGCACTTCGGCTTACTTGAGCCACCTCCCAGAGAAGGGGTGGGCTGCTTTTAAATGCGTTCTCTTGTTGTCTTTGGTCTCCCAGTAGGGCAGGCAGTCTCAAGAGAGCAGTTCAGTGTGGGCTGGCTTTCAGGGCTTTCTCATAGCTAACAGCCTCTCTCTGAGAAACCAAATCAACTTGCTTGCACCTGACAATGTGAAAAGGTTTCTTCACATGACAATAATAAAGTATTTTTGCACTTTATAGCATGTGTCTCCTCTCCAGACTCCAAACCCTTGGGGAAGGTCTTCGTATCATTTCTCCCCCTTCTCCTCCCCACCTTTCCACACAGCACTCAAGAGACCCATGCCTGGTGCATGTCCTACTCTTTCAGTAAGTTGTTAGTTTCTATAGGGAGAGACATCAATTCAAGGATGCAAGTCTAGTAGGGCTGTTGCATAAAGAATTTATATAGGTATATAAGAACACAAAGCAAGGCAGAAGACAAAGTTGTTATCAGAGGTGAGGTAGGAAAGACTGGCTACTTGGTGCACCCATGTTCATCTTGTATTTGGTTGTACAGGGAATGGTTGTCCATTCTGTCTGGAGGAACGTTTGCTGAAGCAATCATTCTTCTGAGAAGAGAAAGCAGTCATCCAGTCTCCCACTCCACCGTGGCTGAATGGTAAAAAGTACATAAAGAATTTTTTTTTTTTTCCTAAATGTGGAGTAGATCTAGTTTTGCTGCAGCACAACAGGGAAAACTGGCCCAGAGGATCCTGCAGGTATCAATGAGATCAATGATGTACTTCCTGTAACCACCCCTTTCTTAGCTTGACATGTGTGGCATTGTTGGGACCCCTGGACCAGGGAGGCAGTGTCATTTGTACAGGAGTGTGGCTCAGCAGGGTGATGCTTGTGTGACCACCATGGATAAGGCCACTTGCTGTATGTTCATCCAAGTGGGCTGGTGGGTCCCTACATTGCAGACACTGCTCCTTGTGATCAGAATAACTGCTGCAGCCCTACAGTAGAAGTGAGGTAGAAATGTGGGTTTTGCCTACATCCCCAGCAGAGTCCAGCACCTGATGAATCTGAAGGTGAACACAGCCATCTGTTGCCTTCTCTGACTCTTCTATACACTTTCAGACGTTGCGGTGTTTGTCACTGTCCCTTCTTGCCCAAACCTAGTGAGAAGCAAGCTCTGAAAATCCAATCACTGTCTCAGGCTTTTTCCCATTAGTTCTACAGCTTTGGTGTAGAACTGAATTACTTCTCCTCATCTTCCATGGCCTTGTAGTCTGCCACAGATAGAAAGAGAGGGTCACAAGTTAAGTCTTTATATATCCTAATTGAATGGGATTGGATGGGAAGGGGGAACAAAATTCTTTCTCAGCTGCCCAAGTAGCTTTAAACAGATGCACTGTTAAAGAGCAGCTGGCTAAAGCTGGGCACTGGCAAGAAAGAGCTCATGAGGGTAGAAGAACACAGAATATTGGCTACTGAAGTAGTTTATGGTAACAAATTTATGAAAAGTACTTTGAATTTTCATTGGGAGGAAGCCCTGTCCTTGTTGGATTTCTTCAGGATAGCTCTACTCACCTTTCAGAATGTCCCAGGGTTACAGGATGCAGAAGGCTTTTGATTATAAGACTTGAGGTATCTCCCAAGATCTTTATTGTGATATCCTGAGATTGCTCATAATTTTGCCTTCAACTTCTAGAATTTTGTGTTATTTTTCAAAAACCTAAGAAAGTTAAGTCATCCTTCACTTAAAATATCAAAGGAAGCCTGTCTTTTTTTCCCCAATTCACTGTCTCTATTTGCACGGAAGCCAGACTAGGTTGCATCAGTAGTCAAAGGTCCTAAATTGAGCAATTGATCAGAAACACACTGGGACATCCATGTGTTACAACCTTCCCAGACTTACCATTTTATCCTCTTCAAGGCTGTCTCATGCTTCTTGAGGGAGGCAACTACAGCTTAGGAAAGGTCTTGGGGAGGAGAGTAAGGCAATCCTTTCTCAAACTCCTTAGCTTCTTTACAACAGTGTGCAAAAGTGCATGTTCAACCTGCTTTCTCAGGTTTCCCAGCTTTTTGGGGAGGAGTGGATACTGTTTCTAAGTCAGAGGTACACAATAGAAGAATTCAAATTTTCTTTTGAGAAAGCATGCTCGATAATTTTATTGTGTAGTGTCTCTCTGAATTACTTTTGAGACACAGAAAACAAAAGAAAGAGTTTTAAAAAAAGACAAGGCGTACAAGACAGTAGACTATGGGAGTGCCCTAGGCAACCCACTAGTGATCTCAGCACAAGGGTGGGTCACAGGGGAAGGATATTTTTGGCATATGCAGAGATAGGACCAGGAGTTGCAGCCTTTTCTTTCTTTTTATCATCCTCACAGCTGGTTGCTCTCCACCTGCCCAGCAGCTATAGCATCTCTTACTCTGTGGAAACAGTGACAATTTTTTTACTGAGGGTGCACTCCATCCCCTCATCTAGATCATCAATAAAGATGTTAAACAGGAGTGGCCCCAACACTGAGCCCTGGGGGACACCACTTGTGACCAACCGCCAACTGGATTTAACTCCGTTCACCACAACTCTTTGGGCCCGGACATCCAGACAGTTTTTTACCCAGCAAAGCGTGTGCCCATCCAAGCCATGAGCAGCCAGTTTCGCCAGGAAGGAGAATGCTGTGGGAAACTGAAGTCAAGGTAGACAACATCCACAGCCTTTCCCTCACCCAATAAGCAGGTCGCCCTGGTGTAGAAGGAGATGAGGTTTGTCAAGCAGGACCTGCCTTTCATAAACCCATGCTGACTGGGCCTGAGCATCTGGTTGTCCCGCATGTGTTGTGTGATGGTACTCAGGATGAGCTGCTTCATCAGCTTCCCAGGCACTGAAGTCAAGCTGACAGGCCTGTAATTTCCTGGATCATCCTTCCGACCCTTCTTATATATGGGCGTCACACTGGCCAATTTCCAATCTGTTGGGACCTCCCCGGTCAGCCAGGACTGCTGGTAAATGATGGAAAGCAGCTTGGCGAGCACCCCAGCCAGCTCCTTCAGCACCCTCGGGTGTATCCCGTCTGGGCCCATAGACTGGTGTGTGTCTGTGTGATGCAGCAGGTCACTGACTGTCTCCTGGATTGCAGGGGGGTCATTCTCCCAGTCTCTGTATTCTGGCTGAGGAGGCTGGATTTCATCAATACAACTAACCTTACTATTAAAGACTGAGGCAAAGAAGGCATTAAACACCTCAGCCTTTTCCTCATCACTTGTTACCAAATTTCCTCCTGCTTCTAGCAGGGGATGGAGGCTCTCCCTGGTCTTTCTTTTGCTACTGACATACTTATAGAAACATTTCTTGTTGTCCTTGAGTGCTGAAGCCAAATTAATTTCCAGCAGGGCTGTAGCCCTTCTGATTTACACCCTTCATAACCTCACAGCTCTTTGTAATCACCGTGAGTTGCTAGCCCCTTCTTCCAAAGGCTGTAAACTCTCCTTTTCTCCCTGAGTTTCAGCCAAAGCTCCCTGTTCAGCCAGGGTGCTCTTCTCTGTCACCGGCTGCTCTTACAGCACCTGGGGACAGCCTGCTCCTGTGACATTAAGATTTCCTTCTTGAAGAGCACCCAGCCTTCCTGGACCCCTGTACCCTTCAGGACCATCTCCCAAGGGATCCTTTCAAGCAGGTGCCTAAACAAGTCAAAGTCAGCCCTTTGGAAGTCCACGATGTCAGTTCTGCTCCTCCTCTCTTGGCCTCTCTAAGAATAGAAAACTCTATTATTTCATGATCAATGTGCCCTAGTCGGCCTGCAACCACCACATCATCCACCAGTCCTTCTCTGTTCACAAAGAGGAGATCCAGCAGGGCACCTTCTCTGATTGATTCTCTCACCAGCTGTATCAGAAAGTTATCTTCCACATATTCCAGGAATCTCTGGGACTGGTCCTGCTCTGCTGTGTTGTATTTTCCTCATCACCTCTGCCTAAACTGCATTTACTTGAGGGAGTTCGATGGAAGCATCTGGCAGTTCAGTCTCGGTCTGATTGTTATTTCCTGGGAAAACTAGAGGGACATTGGTGGCAAAAGGGGTCGATGCTTTCATAGCTGCACACATCACAGGAGGCAGGAACTGTGTACAAGAGCTCAGCGTACATGATAACCTTTTGCATTTGTCCTACACCAGATGATTGTATCTGTTACTGCTCATGTAGAGAATCTGCAAACATATGTAACCCGAGGTTCAACAAGCTGATAGGCTTGGCAGAGACATGCACGTTCTTGCCCATAAATCTTAGCTCAGCTCTCAAGTATGACTGCAGTGGTACAGCGTAGGCCAGATTCTGATCTCACTTACACCCTTGCCAATGCAGATGCCAAACTGTGGGCCTAAAAGCTGTGCAGCTGTGGCCTGAGCTGGAGTTTCATTGATATCCAGCATGAGAAATATTTGCACCCAAATTGTGTTTCCTACATAATGAATAATGAACCAGAATGTAGATGATGAACCAGAATAATTGAACAATTGTGAACCAAAGCAGAAGCACAAGTCTGGACTGTTCTGAGATCTTGGATAAATGTAGTAAAATGATAACTATTCCTAATCCTGTGGCTGTGCTCTTTTTTTTTTTTTTTTTTTTTTTTTTTAAATCCACAATATCCATAAGAAAGTTTTGACAGGTCTGATAGTAGGTGGGATGCTCTTTTCAACATTTACTTGTGAGACAGCTGATCTATAGATGTAGGATAAACAGGAACATCACGAAAGGTGATAAATCAGATGATATCCAAGCCTCCATCTTCCAGTATAAGGGAAAGCAACATGCACACAAGTGCCCAATACCTACATTAGACTTTCTTTTACGTCTTTGTTGTGTTAATTATTCCAACTTAGACTCAATTGTATGTTAACAAAGTGGGCCAAAGTGGCTTAAGATATTGATATATTACATAGCTATTGATATCTTCACAATCTTCTGATTTGGCCTCTTCAGTCTGGACTGAGATCGAAGATCTGCACAAGAGTTGTTTGTGTGTAGAGACAGGAGCTGCAGCACTGTATTAAATTAAAGAAAGGGCTGGAGAGGACCAAATGGAGAATGACAGGAATGGGAGGAGGGTGGAGAAAAGTTTAAAAGCAAGATGAGGAGGAGGAATAAGAAAAGTCCACAGGGTCAGACAAAATCTGATAAACTTTGACAAAAGCCTCAATGTACTTTGAGGTGTTTTCTAAACCTTCTAACCTTGTAACATTTTCCCATCAATAGTCCAGAGGTGAAGTGATTTATGAATATACATGCTTACACAGTTCTCTGTAAGCATCTTGATAAGGTAAATATATCACCCAGCAGGAGGCTACATAGCACACTAGTCTCCTTCCTCAGAGAGAAATTCAGTGTTGTGGGCCCCAGCTATCCCTTTCTGACATACACAGGGCATGCAGTTTAGTTCTTCATTAAAAAATGTCCCATCGAGATGTTTAAACACAGATCTCCCTGTAAGGTTGAATACATTGAATTGCCCTCCATCCAGTTCTTCTCCATTTAATTGGTATAAAGCAGCTTCCCCTTGGCTACTTCCTCCCTTGAAATTACATAAGTAGCCTCACTAGCGAGGCATAGGTAAATATTTTACACTGTGCATCATGGATTAGGAGCACAGGTCCCATTAACCAGAGCTGGAATCACGCGGCTGATTTTCCCCTCACACTGTGCTAGAAACATACCCTACAGGATGCAGAGACTGGGCTCCCAAGTGCCACCTTATGAAGAAGGTGCGGAACACTTTCATTTAATACTGCATGTGTTTCCATTAGCAGAGTCAATTGCTCTCCGTCCTCAGTTTTAAGACTCCCTGTTTCTCTCTATTACTGCTCTGTTTCCAAATGCCTGCCAATCCTCTCTAGTCTTTCCATCTGAGCCTGCAAAGTTTTGATGATATAACACCACAGCATCTTGGCTTTCATTTGGTTTAAACTTTGTGTTCGCAATTACATATGTGCTTCTCATGGGCTTACTGCTGCTTAGGAAAGCTTATGTGCCCTGTGTATTGTCAGTGTGGGGTGGCAACTTAAGGGGTGCCAGTAGAGCAGAGGCCTGAGTATCCTGAAACCTGCAAAGCTCATGGGGAAAAAAACATGTGGCTGCTACTTTGATTCAGAGCACCACAGCAACTGTCCACACCGGCACAGCTCCTGCAGAGTGGAAAATATATGTACCTGTCTCAATACCAAGCAAAAACCAGAATACATTCATCACATATATAAAAACAGAGTTGACGTTACTATACCATACAGTGTGGTCTGTTATTACCCTATGAAGTGGTATCTGCTACCTGCATGGATATGATGTATCACTTGCCAGGTATCGTCTTTCCTCATTTACAACTGTGTTGCTTGATGCCACCACACTTTGTCTTTACTGCATAGCTAACTCTACCTGCCTAGGAAATTTATAATAGAAAATGGTGTGTTCCAGGTAGTCTGTGCAGGTGAGGTTATGTCGTGGCAGCTAGTAGCAAACACAAATTTCCACTTACAAAAATATCTGAAAGTTTTTTAAAAATTCTAATTCAAAATTGTAACTTTAAGAAAAGTAAAATCTCATTTTTATATAGCATTTTGAAAATAAAAAATATGCATATAAGCATTACAGAAATGTATAGAAATCTAAAATTTCACAATTACTTAAATAAGCTAAGTGCTTTGCTTTAAATTTCCTTTGTTAGAAATAGTAGATTAGACTTACTGTTTGTATGAATTATGAAGTGAAACAAAAATAATCATCAGCGTGATGTATGTCTTTTATCAAAGAGCATCAGTGAGTAAAATATTTCCTTTTACCTTTTTTAACTCAAAATTTCACTGAAGTAAACTTGTTCTTCAAAAATGTTTTGATTTTTTTTTTAATTTAACTGCATTACTTAACAGAAATGTCTATTAATTATTTTCACCAGTTTGATCCAGAACACAGCTGCTATGAAATTCTATATATGACCCACCTTCAACATGAAAATCTTTGCTACCTCCTTACTGATCCTGTCTTTTGTTTTGAGTTCTTTGTTAATAAGTAATGAAAATGTTACAGCCTTACAGCTTGTTTTGTGGTTGCAATTACGTAATCATTATTAATGAAGCAACAATGTCAAAACTGTGTGAAACCAAACTCACATTTAAGCACTTACAATAAACAGATATAAAACAACAGATGTCTCAGTTTTTGTTCTCCAATGATTTCATCCCTTGTTAAAAATAAACGTCTGGTTTAAAAAAGAAAAGGTCTTTTCTCAACTCTTACAAATTAATTGAATCCAGAGCCTGGTCATACAACTAAGGAGTTTTCTTTTTTTCTTCCCAAAATTTGTTTGTGGGGATTTTTTTTTTAGTCAGTGAGCAATAAATTCACTTCAAAGCAATCCAGAAATTCTAGGAAGTCAATGGTGTAATGGTCATCTGCCCCAGCTGAAGCACTGGCCCCCTGATACCAATCAGAGATGTAGCCAAAGTGCCAGGCTTGCCTCCAGAGTTGAACACCCTGAAAAGATTTTAGGACAGGGATGGTTTCTCTCCACAGTTTTGATTCAGTCAACTGATACTGGTCAGTTACAACTGTTGGTTCAGATTTGAGTCAGAATTTGTCAATAGGTGCAGGGAGGTCTCTAGATCTGGGGAAGCTCAGAAAGCCAGCATTCAGTTTTATGCAAACATCAAAAGTCCAGATGCTTATTTGAACCATCCACATCTGTTGAGTCTGCAAAACGGGGCTGGAAATTTAGCTGTAATGGGTTTCCCTGCAAGATTTCCTAGACTTCATAGTTGAACTTGTGGCCAGAAATACCAGAGCTTCTTTTGGTATTTGAGCACTTTTTATTCCAGTGCTAACTAGGAATGTTTAGGTTACAGTTAATGAGTGGGTGGGATATACAAAAATTTAAAACTTTGTAAAGATTCAGATTAGTGAACAGACACTGTGAACAATGAAATACTTAATAAGAAATGAAAGCTCTATTAGCAATTTGTGAAGCAAAGCAAAAATACATTAGAAGCTGGATAGTTTTATATTTCTCTGAAAGATAAAACTAAACCTACTCTTTACCACAATAAAATCTTTGGTAAATTATTTTTTGGGAATAAAATCATAGGAAAAATCCACTATTTTTAAATTTATATTCAGGTTCTTAGTGAAAGCCAGTGTCCAAATTTAGGGTTCGGACAATACTTCCTTTCCCCCCTTCCCTGCTCCTGTCCCCATGACTCTGGCACTGGAACAAGTGCAAAACAACTGTCTGTGCGCTTTATTGCAAATCTTGCACATATTTAAACACAAAAACAAAGGTTTTTGCAAGTAGCATTCTATGAATATAGCACATTTATGCTTACAGCACTGTAAGCAATGATAAGATGTTTTGAATAATCTGTTTTCTCAAATTATATTAACATCATGGAACAGCACAATCTGCTTGTAGACACCAAAGGGACAAAAAAAAAAAAAAGAGTGTTTTGTGTCCTTCTTCAGGACATTGTTTGGCAATAGACATTCACTGTCTACATCATCATGAAGGATGTGTTGCACTTTTAGAGCTGCTGTTCTTTAGAACAGACACCAGGCTCCACACAGCTCTGCTGATAATCAAGCAGTAAAAATCCAGGCAGCAGCTGAGGGTCTTTGCCAGCACTGTACTCCCTGGTCATGTCACACGTTACTTCACTTTTAAAGGTGAACAAAATTGCCTACCATGTTTGTCTGTGCTTAAGTAGCAGTACATGACATGCCTTAAGTCACTACGAAAAATTTCACAAAAAGTTTCACCAGTACAAAGGATCAGCAAATAGCTAATGCAATCTTTTTCTGCACAGTACCCTTGAACCTTTGCTGTGGAAACACAGACCTTCCCACCATAGCTGCAAGTAACAATAACTTTCCCTTTTGTACAGGCACCATTACAATCATATCAAGTTCATACATTGTGTAAGTACTCCCATATTCACATTTGTACTGTTAATCCCAGGAACTACCAATTAAATTTTCTTCTACATTTACGTATTACATATTTTCCTCTGCAAAGCACAATTTTTATTATCTAACGGAGCAAAACTAACCTCCAGGAAAGTGAAACCGAGAGTCACCCATGGTTTAAATCATCAATCAACATGAAAATAGGTGACTGCTTTGTTTTGATGGGTTTTGCACATTATAATTGCACTTACAAAGAAATTCCTTGAAAGCATGTGTTGTGTTGAGTGGCTGCATGCAAACAAC
The DNA here is from genome assembly GCF_003259725.1 of Athene cunicularia. NCBI lineage: Eukaryota > Metazoa > Chordata > Aves > Strigiformes > Strigidae > Athene > Athene cunicularia. The sequence continues at coordinate 22,671,352 of NW_020799143.1, read as the reverse complement.
TTTGGAACTAAGTAACTTTGATCTTTGACTTACAGACTATAGGGCAAAGGTTAAAATCACCAGCTTTGTTGTCTTGTTGGCAGCAGTTCTTTTGGAGACTTCCTGCTTCCAGTGAAAGTGATATACATCAATATATACAAATCTCAATGACTTTGATTTTGTGTGAAATGGAAAAAATTATCAATTCAATAACTTCTGGTATTCGATCAACATTTTATAGATAGTGAGAATCTGACTGTTCTTTCATATATATATACACAGAAATGGAAACAAAGCTATTCCAAAATATATATTTGCATGCCTACATAATATACAGGCAGAGAAGTTAGCTGGATATTTACAAATTTATATAAGGAAATCTGTATGTTGTGTGGATTTGTTGTGTTGTGCTTATCTGTGCAAGATGGAAGCTAAGTATAATAATCCAAGTTAGAAAAAAATTATTTTAAGAAACTTTGCTAAATACTTAGAAATTGTCATTCTAATGGTTGTAGATATTTTATAACAACTCCACAAAGATATAAAAAAAAAAAAAAAAGGCTGTTCTAACTGTAATGGGAATCCAGTGCACGAAGACTTTGTACTGCTATGAACAAACTACACTTATATTGCCTTTTACATTTAAAAAAAAAAAAAAAAAGGCTGTTCTAACTGTAATGGGAATCCAGTGCACGAAGACTTTGTACTGCTATGAACAAACTACACTTATATTGCCTTTTACATTTAAAAAAAAAAAAAAAAAAGTGTGCTGAAAGAATTTACTGAAATCTTATAATATGAGGAATTTTGACAGCCTTGGCAAAGTGAAAACTTCACAGTTACTCAGACATTAATGACAGGACATTTTCTTACCCCCAAGGAAAGCCACTAACAGCATCTACTCCTTAAATTGGTGTCTGAGGCAGACCTTGCAGGCTAAGACACAGAGCAACAGTCAGTGGTGTAAGGTTCTGTGCTATTAACCGGCACAATTCTAGTTTATATGTAACTAAAGAATCACAGCTGTTTTATACAATGGGTAATAAATGAGCAAGACAAAACAAATGAGCAAAGCAGTTGTGTCCTGCTCCTCCCCACCCCCTGGTCCTAATTATCTTGTCTCTTGCAGCATGTCAGTCCCATTAACTTCAGCTTGGGTTTTTGTGTGCTAGTCTTGGGACAGTTGCATCCCAGAGTAAATACACTGGTGACATAAGCAGCAGCCAAACAAATAGCTGGAGTGTAATTTTCTGAGAAGTTGTGAGTACGCAAAGCCTCATAATGTTCTCTGATTTGCTCCATCTCCTCTTTTAATCTGTCTCACTCATGTAGACTGTTCCACACCTCTCTTTCCCTTCAGCACAGAATATTACAAACGCTAAATGCCAAAATATGGCATGAAATGTACCCCTTTACAGACATTTTCTAGTGAACTTTGGCCGCCATTTATTTCACAGCTGAATTTGACCTAGAGGCATACAGGGCAGATACAGCTGTCTTCAGTGGTTCTGGCTTCGCTGTGTGTTTTCCAACATGTATTTTCTAATCGTGATGGCTGAGTGCCTCTCACAGGAACCCCAGGTAGTAGAAAGCCCTTGCTCACGCAAAGCTCAAATGGAAAAAATCCAAGCTGCCTTCTAAACACTTTAAAATAACACTTTCTAATGCTTCCTATGGGTGATGTTGACACGTTTACAATGTTGATTTAAAGGGTAGGGGGAACATAGTTCTTCCTCACACTACAAATGTAAAGTTACTGGCCCACCCTATCACTGGAGCCACACTGAAATGGCTGCCGGCAGATCTTGAGTGCCAGGTTCTCAAAACTCAGAAAGCAGGCAGACAGTGGCCTCCGTGGCTATGAGAAAAACCTTTGAAGGGTCTCCTGCTTTCTGCCCCTCCAGGCTGGAGACACAGTCAATATCAAGCACTGATACTGCAGTTCCTGAGATATTTGGCCCAACAGTTCCTGAACTTTCTGTAAACGATTTTAACCCAGGTTTGCTGTACCAAAGTACATGCTAAAGATTTCCTTCATTTCTTTACCCAATCCTTCATTCACAGGTCTTTGCTGGAACTAATCTGACTGTAAAGGTTTGTCAGTCTTTGGAAGTTCTAATTTCTCAATCACCCGTTCTGACATGATCCTGATTTTCTTCAATATTTCGCCTTCCACCCCTGGGAAATTTATGTCTGTTCCTGGCATTTGTCTCCCATCTTCCTTTGTGAACACAGAGGGGAAAATTTCATTTAATTTCTTTCTCCCTCTTTCTTTTTCTTTTTTTTTTTTTTTTTTTCCTTTTTTTTTCCCTCAGCGAAGTCTTCTTCTGTCAATAAATTACTCCTGCCATATCCTGGAGGCCAATTGTCTCTTCCATTGACCCTGATGTTTCTTATGGTTTAAAAAAATAAGTATTATTAATCTTTATCTAGGTAGCTATTTTCCATTCTTCAGCTTTCCTTTTCTTATTTTGGTTTCTTTCTTCAATTCAGTCCTCTCCACAGTCCACTCTGGACTTGATCTTTAAAATTTTTCACATGTCCTTTCTTCACCTTTGATTGGTTTTCATTTCCTTGTTCTTTATTAGGTGTTGGCAACTCAGTACTGTAGGTGGCATTTTCCTCTTTCGTTTCCTTTCCCTCATCCCTAGCCTGTGCTGAACCACAGCCCAGAATGATGTCAGGAGAGCATTTAGACACCTTTCAAAGATGTGATACTGACCATTCTGTTCATTAAAGGTCTTACGATATATTTTGCAAGAATGGGTGCATTAACCCCTGCATCCTGGACCAATTCCAAATGGAGAGATTACTTTCTGCCTGCCTAGACTTCCTTTGCAGTTTCGATGGGATAGATTAATCTCTGCTTGACTCGTAGCATAGCACCGCTATCATCATGTACCACTTCCCACACCAAAGGTGAATGACTGGATGGAGGCTATTCTTACGTTATAGAAGGTTCTTTTCTAATTTCAAAGTGAAAACATTTTTGGAAGGAAGTTTCTGATTGTCTTTCTTGTTCCGTGTTTTCTTCTGGTGATTTATAGCCATAGTTCTTGCACAGACAGAGTTCTACCTACAGGCAGTTCTTCCTTCTGCCTCTTTCTTCTCCATCCCCTCATGGAACGTACTGCTTAACAAAGTGATATACAGCATCTCCATGTTCTACTCTTTACGCTCTTATTACCAGTTCAGATGATATACAGGTCAGACTGTTTACATCCACCACTACAAAAGCAGCTTCAGACAGCATTTCTTGCAGTGGTCTCCAGCTATACATGTCTTAAAATGAACCTACAGCCTTCATAGAAGGTTTTCAACAAAAGATCCCTCCCATCACTTCATGTATAGGAAGTGCTTGCAGATATTCAGTAGAAAAGTAGAAGTAGAAGGCGGCATATTGAAGTGTAAAGCTTGTGTTACTAGTCTGTATAATATAAATGAAAGCAGTAAGCTGTTTCCTCCGAATAGGTGTTGGAGAAAGATGGCTGAGTGACAAGAACCAGAGAGAAAACATTTATAGGAGTGCTGAAAGCATCCCTTAAGGTTGAGAGTGAACTAATCAGACAGCAGTTTATTTAGGTTCAACTCCCATGACTGGTTTGTGACCTTTATGCTCTTCTTTATTGTTCTAAAATAAATGGACAAAACTGTTCCTTTCTAAATTCCTATTGCTACTAAGAGCCACATCCTGTCCACATGGCTTCCACCATGAAATGACTGGAGGGCAACACTGACCCACCCCAGATGAAGAAGTCCTCTATTACAAGTTCCTTGACTGCCTTCTCACTTTCTTCCACAGTATAGCATTTTGACTTCAGAGCTGTTGAAAAAAACAACTTCCTTTCATACTTCTTCCTCTTTTTTGTAAATCTTGCTGAACTCATGACCTGCTTTGCTTGACCTCCTCATCTAAAGCAAACAAGTGATCATGCAAGGCCTTTGCCTGACCACTGTTCATGAACTTGGATTTTTCACCTATTCTTCCTCCCCTTTCTTATGGCCTTTTATTATCTGTTTCACTATTTTGCACGTGCTCACCTATACTGCTGTTATTCCCTTCTGCTGCCTTGTGCATAAGACCACTTTCATAGACATATCTTTGGACTCGCCTTTCTGCCAGCCCAAACTCAGCATTATAGTTGTTCCTGTTCCTCACTGTATAAAGCTTCCAGACAGTCCTTTTAGCCTTTTACCTGTATGATTATGTATTGTTCCCAGATGCCTAAACCATGGTTGATCCATTTGTGAATGATTTTGGAAGGATTGTTAATCAAAAACAAAGCAACAAACAAAAAAACACTTGCATACTGGACCACAAGGCATTTCAAACCCCAGTATTTCTCTTTGCAAGAAGGCTCAATTAAAGAAATGTGGTTCCTAAACAGACCCATGCGATCCTTCAGTTGGCTAGCTACAGCTCATTTGGCCATTTTTATGTTTTGGATATTCTCAGATCTCCTTGACAGACTCCCTCCCTTCCTCCCTTCCTCCCTCCCTCCCTCCCTCCCTCCCTTCCTTCCTTCCTTCCTTCCTTCCTTCCTTCCTTCCTTCCTTCTCTTTCCTTCTCTTTCCTTCTCTTTCCTTCTCTTTCAAACAATCATTGAATGTGGCAGCAAAATAGACTAAAGATTTGTACGAGCACTGATCTGTTTTATGGTACCTTAATTTCTATTTGGAGGCATTGTTTAGATAGTGCACGGTGTGATCAGATGTTTCTTTAATGCATTCACAATTGCTTGGCTTATTTTACATAGTGAAGGATCACACTATGCTATGTCTCATCATGTTATTAGTGAACATGACACAATACTGAAATCAAACATGACAGTTAAATGGCAAAAGACAAATAATTATTTTCAAATCAAGAATATACTATGAACTTAATTAGCACCTCTCAGCACTTCCCAGGTTTTATTTACAAACATGCTGGGCCAAATTCTTTGCTCAGTTGTAACCATGCAAACATCTATTGTGTATGTCTGAGAGTTAATTTTCTGCTGTGTTTGCACTTCATTTTTGTAGACAATGTCTGCTATATTCCTTTCCAAAGTGCAATGGCAGAAGATGAAATGTGATTAAGATGGGGATTGAGGGGGAGGTATATTGAAGACATCAGTGTGAGGTATGTGACTGGAAGCAATGAAAGCAGAAAATGTGGTTGAAAACAAGGCTGAAAGACTCAACCCAGTCTCATGAGTCAAGGGATTTATGAATTAAAAAGTAATATGTCTGAAGGGACGGGTATGAGGAAAGGGACTGCTCCCTGACAGTCTTTCTCATGCATCCAGCATTTATGCAGTGGCAGCAGCTGCTGTGGATGACCTTGGCTATGCTCACATGGTCATTTTGAAGAAGAATGAACTCTGAGTCTATGCCACCAGGCTCTGAAGTCCTCTTTTCAAAGAGGCATACACTATTAGAGGATAAATCTCACTGAAAAGCAGTGGGACTTAGTCTGTGATGTTGTTAGGGTGTGTCTGAAAAAGTTAAACTGAAAATCTAGGCCATCACCTGGCCCTGGTGAAGTTGCATATGTGTGTGTGGTAGTGGGCGTTGTTATTTATCTTTATCTACCAGCAACTGCGAGTCTTGTCATGTCTTGTAGATTCCTCTCCTGAAACTTCACATTGCCCTGCCTCTGAACAAACCAAAGTCTGGAAGACAGACTATTTCACTGTTATCCTTTGTCAAGTACACAATCCCATTGGAAAAGGATGTAATAAACCCATAGAAAATCTTGAGGATGGAATATTGGTGTGTGCTTTGTATCGTGAGGTGTATGTATTTAAAACAACTTAAAAACTAGGAAGGTGTGAGAACTCTTAAGCTCCATAAAAATATACCCCAAAGCTCCATAAAAATATACCCCATATTCCCCTGCCCCATGTCATTTTAAAAGCACATGAAAAATACAGCTGTTCTGGCTCACCTTTTAGAAGGGCTCTGTCAAAACAGGTGACATTTTAAACATGTGCTTACTACAGTATATAATATATTAATAAAGAATTTTGGCTTAAGTGTTTTCCTGGAGAGGAACTATTAAAAGTGGCAGAGGGAAGGGTTCTGATGAATGTGAAATTGCTACCTACACTACATTTTAAAAGCTTCTAAGAAAAGGGGAAAACACAGCCCTGCATGAGGAAGAGCAGTTAAACTGTAGGCATGTAAAAATGCTTGCAGAAAGGTTTGATCTCAGCCATTATATTAGTTCATTAAAGAAAATGAAGTAATTACTTTTTAAAAAGAAACATGCATAAGCACATTACCAGTTCAAGTATGCATAGTATGTGTACTTATAATCGTTTTTCAAGAGGGCAGGTAGGATTTAACAGTGTGTGTTTCCTTTTAAAACACATCAGGTCTGGTTTTATGATAGGTTCAAAATTCTCAGTGGCTATCCTGTTGTGTGACAGGAGTTTATGGCATTAGTTTCACCAGACAAGGACTGGTGGAGTAAAATTAGTCATGTATGTAAATTATAATCATGCTGAATAGTTGTATGTGCTCATTTAGGCATTTTAACAGTGTGTGATGTTATCCTCTCTGCAGGACTAATAAGCATTAGCCATAATGAGGTCAGTCAGTCAGTCAGGCATTATCATGGGATTTAATTGGGACACTGGTCTCTGCTGAAGTGAAAATTAATAACTTTTGTCAATGTTCTGGTGAAATGTTCTGTCTTATTAAACTATGAGGGTCAATTAGAAAGCATTATGTAATAAAGTCCCCAGCAGCAGAACTCAAATTGAGTTATACCACAGTCATTATTCCAGGACGATTGCATTTGAAAATGGAAAACCAGAGTGCCATATGGAGGGCGCAGGTTATATTTACAAGCATTGCATGTTAAAGCTTTGGCAAGAAGGAAACAATTAAACATAATACTGAAATAAATCAAAGCACTGAAAGTGCCATGTTGTGCCAGGCGCTTAATATAGCCAGCATACCCCTAGATGCGACTACGCAAAATGGCACCTGTTTATAAGCCTTGTTTGGGTTCTGTCAGACAGCATCCTCCCTCTGGATTGCTTCGATGATTCAAAATCTGGGGCACACCTGGAAGGCTCAGCCAGGCACATTGACTCATATAAATAACAGTTTATTGTATGGCTATTAAGACCAGAGATTGCTTTTATTAAAGTGCAGTTATCATGATACAACAAATTAAAGAACTTTTAAAGCATGTTTAACGGCCTCTGATATTCCCTGTTCGGTCATGTTTTACAGTACTTTGAATGGGGGAAATACAAAGGCTCTGCCTATGCTGGTGTCTAAAGGCAATGCCAGCAGCTGGCAGAGGTGCAGAGAGACAGAGAGGGAGACAAGTACATTTTTAGGGAGATGATAACAAGCTCAGATGCCTGTTTTCCCCATCCCGCAGAGGAAGGTACAAGCAATTGCTTTTGGTCACCTTACTGCTTCTAAGGATTCTGCCTTACCAAAAAAGTTAGTAGCATCTCACTCCAAGGGCCCTTTTTCTCCATCATTTACATGCCAAACACTGTTGGAAATGAGTACCCACAGGCTGAAATGGAGAAGGGCTGCTCATCCCCTGCTGCCACCCTAAGACCCCACGTGAGTCCATGTCAGAGCTGTGTCTAGCTTGCGTTGATGGTGGACCGGTGTACCCCAGCTTTCTTCTGCAGGCACAGGCCACAGGTACCCCTGCTGGAGAGCACACTGCCAGGCAGGGTGATCTGCAGTGGCTTCCTCATGAGGTTTGTGGATCCCTGACATTTTCTGAGTGGCACAGGCCACCTGCATGGTGCAGCCCCAAGGCTCAAAAGAGCTCCACAAATCCACCCAGAACCAGCACTGAAAAGCCAGAGGGCTCGTAGCCTCTTCTGCCAAACCACAGTGAGCTGGGATCTCCCAGGACGAGTCTTTAGGAGGCGATGGACCTCCCGCTTGCTCTTACTCTGCAGGAAACTGCAAGTCTCCCCACAGAAAGACATTATGCTGGAGAGCCATCCCCAATCTGCCTTCCAATTACTATTCACACATGTGAGGATGATTTTCTAAAGCACTCATTGTTTGGCCTAATGCAGCTCCCATGGACGATCACAGTAAATCTCGACCTGGTTTTACGGAGCAGTGAAAGAATTGTACAAGGGCTATGTGCTTCTGGGAGCCCTGGTGCTGAGGGCAAGCCCTGATCCCAGCTTCTGCTACTGGTGGTAAGGGTAATACCAGGTTTGCTGGGAGGGTTTTTCTTTTTTCATCTGCAACTTTACAGTACCACAGGACTTTATCTAATTATTGCCGGCAGTGTGGGGTAGGTTAATTTTTGCTGGGGGTTCAAAGAATCTGAACTGAACTTCTGTTTCATTTAAAACTGTTTAATTAGGGCCAAGCATGTGATTTCCAACTTAGCTGTAAACTGACAAGCAGAATGAGGCATGATTTTCCCCTTGCTCATTCCAGTTTGATGACAGCGTGGCTTACATTTTGGTGTTGCTTCTGATTTACACCGATGTGAGAAGAGATTCAGGCTTGTTAGCAACCTGTCCCTCATGGAGTGAGAACATTTTGCAACTTAGCTCAGAGCAGGTGAGAATGTCAATATATTTGATAATCATTTATGAACAAAGCCTTAGTGCTTGCCCCAGGAGGTCCTCTACTGTGGATAAAGGTCACCAGCTAGAGTGTTAAGAGGAACCTACTAACTCTGGACACTATTTTTATATTGCCCAACTTCATATCCTACAGTTTGGAAAGAGTCAGGCACCCCTTGACCTCTCCTCCTGATGATAATCAAAGCTGCTGAAAACCTCTCTGTCAAGGTCCCAGTGTATTGGAGAATGGTCTTGACAGCCAGGGACTTGCTCTGGCAGGAGTGGTCCCAGAGCCAGCCATATGCAGTTCTGTGCCTGAACCACAAGACTGTGCTTTCTCCCCTTTAAATATTGCAGGAGAGCCTGTTAGCTTTTCTCTCTCTTTAGCCTTGTGTAAGTCACCTTACCTCTTATTTTCATGAACGTGCATACATGTGTATACATATATATATATATATATCTCAACACACAGAGATATATATAATTTCGTGCACATAAATGGAACACCACCCAGATGCCATGGTTCCAATTTACCATTTGAAAGCAATTAGTGTTTATTATTGTAAGCGTTTTCAACATAGGGAATACTTTAAAGACAACAGCACTGCTAATTACCTTCAAATGGTGAATGTCAACATTTTTAAGGTGCTGCTGCACAGGCTAGGCTTCAGGATGCAGGTGCCCTCAGCTTCAACATAGATAAGTGCATATTCATGCATAGACAAACAGACACTAATCTGGCCTCACCTCCCGGTTGATGAACCCACAGGCATTTCCCGAGGAGGCTGTTTATCCTTTTCAAGTGTCCAGGACACCAAACCTTTTAGCTTAACTCTGTGTTTTCCCCACTTGTTTGGGGGTTTTGTTTTTGTTTCCTGTTTTTTTGGGGGGTTTTGGTTTTTGTTTTTCATTGCTACAAGTATAACATCAGGGATTTCTGTTGTTGTTGGAAAGAGTAAGTGGTTGGAAAAGTGCTGATTCTCCCTAGTCTTTTACACCTAGAGCATTTAGGACACCTTGACACAAACAGTGCCAGGTCTCAGTACTGGTCTACCTGCTTCAGTCTTTGGCAAAATGATCATATTTTGGCAGAAGTGCCCTATGTTAACAAAAGTTTGATTAATCAGCAGGAGGGAAGACTTGGGAGGAAAGGGAGAGGGAAACAGAACGACAGACAGACATAAGATGAAGTCTATTCTAAAAAGTCTAATCAGTTTTAAAACAGCTTTAAAAAAGGAATAAAAATTCTTAAATCTCTTTGATGATATTCAAAGAGCCTTTTTTAATATATGAGAAGACACATTCTAAATTCTTAACGCTGCTAGTGTCACCAGTCCTTTCTTCCACTAAACCATTTTAATTCCATAATTTAGAAGGCCTTTAAAAGTTGCAGGATCAAACTGCAGTGTAATTGGATACACTGTGCACTTCCAGGGTGAATCTGGGTCCCTGGTAGAGGGATTTCTCTCTTTCTTCTAAGATCACATAGAGTGTACTCATTTGAAAGGAGAGATGCAGCAGCAAAGTTAGCTTTTTACAAGGTAGAAGAGCTAAGCGTGCTGCAGGAAAACACTGGCCATTTGTTTGGCACTGATGGCTTCTTTGTGATTGGAGGGAATGCTATCAACAGGAAAATCAATGTGGGTTTACTAAAGAACACCAAGCGATCAGGGAGCAGGGAAACAGTCAGAGAGATGTGGCAGCATACTGCACTTCCTTCAGAAAGAAATGGATCTAGCTATTTTAGACCCTTAACCCTAGACCAATATGGAGTGTCTTTATGCTCAATTATTAGCTCTGCTGATCTGAGAACTCCAGTAACTAATAGAAAGCTGGAGCTTTGGATGTCGTCTGTTTCTGGGAAGCTAGGGACAATTGCAAGACTTTTCTGGGGTCCTACAGGGCTTTTAAAAACAGAAGACAAGAAAAAAAAAAAAAAAAAGGAGAACAGAAACATCTGAACATCTGCTGGAAAACCCTAACTGGCTTGTTCAGCTGAGTTCAGCAAGAGCAACAGCAACAGCAGAGGAGTTGGCAGGTGTCGCCACACTTTAGCTGGAAATCACTGCAGATGATCTCAAGATATAAATGAGAATAATCTGGACAGTCCCTATACCTCCTCCCCCTGCTAGACTATTTCCCCATCCCAAGAGACAACGACTGTATTGTGTGCGGGTTAGCTGCAGGGAGTTATTAAAATAGCTAGGAGCAGGGCCATGCATGCAAGCAAATAGCTGTATGTATCAAAGATGTCCTACCGTAGTATACTACTTTCTTTAAAATGGCTTTGGGTGTGAAAAATAACAGAAACTACCAGTCTTCAGGAGTGTAAATAATCACCTGTGAAATAGACTAGAGTCAGAGAAATGAGAAGAGTTAATATTGCAACTTTTTTCTCCAGAATTTGTGCAATATGAAAATAATAGCTTTTTCTCCAGAAAGTGCCCCTCTCTCTCTCATAGTGTAAATATGTGTGCATCTATGTCTCAGGCGCTAAGTGCCCCTGTCACTACAATAACATGGAATTTCACGCATATATACTAAATTTTGAAGAGGATCTCTTAATTTCTTCACTCATTGCATTCTCCCTAAATTTACACTATTCCTCGCAGAAACTTTCAAAGCTAATCAGTCAGCAGCCCCACTCAGGGCTTTTCACCATTTGCTCAGCTGTTCACAGTTATGTTGGCTTCACAGACTTTTCCACTCTACCATCTCTGTTCCACAGCCTATCCAACAGGCTCTGGACAGCAGGACAGATAGATCCGATAAATCTGAGACCTGTCTAGGTGCTTCATTTATCAAGAGGCCTAATTTACCCAAGCCCTTTAGACTAATTGCAGATTTGCAAAAAATGCTGATAATGTAGAACAGTGCATTGTGAATGTCCCTTGCCATATTTCTGCTAATGTGTTTCATCTGGAGTACATAAAGAGACAGGGATGCTGATTTTAGACACAGCACTTTGGGGCTAATCCAGTTAAATGATTATCCCTAAAAATCTGCAGTGATGTCATTTTCCCTATAGAACCCTGCCAGTTGCCTTGTTTGCTTTATTGTGAGAAATACGTGATCCCAGGCTTTAGAAGTTCACCCTGTATTCTTGATCTAATGCACTGTAACTCTCTCATCCCACTCTCCCAGCTACCCATTCCTTCTTCTTTATAATAGCCATGTTGATAGCAAACCCTGCTTGGACTGTTGGCTTTTGTGTGTACACTGATAAGGAAGAGGTACACTCTTTTGCTTGATATATGCAGATATATGCAGGTACCCACTATGTTTTTCTCAACATACAATCCCTTCTCGTCATTTCCCTCATTTCTCCCTTTCTTCTAGAGATTACTATTCCACTATGCTTACAACCACTTTTTCTACCACCACTGCGGTTATCTTTGTCCTCCTCTTCTGCACTTTGTGCCAAGATTCATCACCACAATTTTTACTAAGTTTCTCATCTAATTATCCATCATTTATCATGCCAGAATCTTGTTCCATGGCTTTGCAGCAATTTCAGCCTCCATGTTCTTCCTCAGATATCTTCTGCCCTTCCTTTGCTTCTCTGATTCTTTTGTGCTTTCCTTTATGCCTCAGGGAACTGTGTGGGACACACACTGAACCTCTCTGTGTGGCGTGAGAAGAATCCAACTTTTGTTCCTAAAAAATATCTCTGTCTTGTAACTGATACAGTGTGCTTACTGAGGCACAGGCCAGCTGACCCGTTATGTAAAACACTAGGAAATACTACTATAATAATAATAATAATTATTATTACTAATAAGGATAATGTTTATAAAATGGCCACAGAGTTGTCACTGATTCCTGGGGGCAGCTGCTAAGCCGTCCCAAGTGTGTTTCACTACTCCACTGACATGTTAATGCTGACTTCTGAAATGTGGATTTTGGGGAGAGATTAGGATCTGGAATAGATAAGAAATCAGGAGACCCTTATTTTTCAGTAAGTGGCTGCACAGGTCTGTGATAAGGCAGCCTCAAGAATTTGGCACTATAAACATTACAAAGCTTTGAGAGACAGCCTTAGGTTTATTTGTTTATCTAGCACAAGCTCCTTTGTGGGTAATCAATGGAGCCTTCCATGCAGAGATAGAGGAAAGCAACAGGGATGTCTTCTCAGGTATCCCAGGAAAGCTGCATGTGACTTATCAGTGTTCAGCAAGCAGATGGCAACCAAATCCCACTGCTATGGTATTAACAAGAAGCCTGCTTTAAAGGTTTTCTCTTGCTCTTTCAGATGCCCCTCAAGCGTAACCCCAGAGTTCAAAGAAATTAGTGTATAATGAGTCCAAACAAGGCAGGTGGATTTGCAGAAAGTAAAACATGGAGGGACCTTATAGGCCAAATACTGTAAGAGCCTGCTTGCTCTTAGGAGGGGAAGTTCCTATCTCAGGAAGGTCCCTAACATTTGAAGACTGGCAGCTAAGGACACTCAGGGCCCTCTGTGAAGATCCTGTGTACTGCATGGGTTTGGCTCTTACTTTGTCTCACCTATGACTTTAAGGTATCCTTAAACATCCTTACACTATCATGCTGCAGAACAGAATAAACGAGTAAGATTCTTAACTAGAAACAATGAAAGAAGCAAAGTTAGAGGCATTATTTACAGTTCTGGTATTAAAAATCAAGTATCCCTCTCCTTCCTAGCCAAAAGTTCAGCTTTGCCAAGCCTTGCAGTCATTAGGTTGATGCAACGTGTCCTGTGTAGCATGGCCCCAAGACGGGTGTCAGATCATACACACAGGCACACAGTGAGAGCCTCACATTTCTCATTAGTGTTTTGGGGGTGGAGGGGGATTATCTGACATATGTCTTTTGCAAACTGTATCCTTGTAGCTGTATAATCTGGATAATCTCCACTTCTAGACTCTTGCAGGCAACTTCTGGACTGTAGAAGAGCATTCACGGGGGAGGTGGAAACTAATGAAAGTCTGGCTGACATTTGGATCACACTCATGCATATATCAAGATTATCCCATAGGCATATGTCACAGAGAGAGAGTAGTTTTTCCATATTAAAGGCGACATTAACCTTCTATCCTATCTCTCTCCCTTTGCTATTCACAAACTCTGTAACTATTTCAGATGTCTTCTGCCATACTCCCCCACCACTCATCTCTGTTAAAAATAGCAAGATGATGAAAAACCCAAATTTGATCCAGATCCTTCTTTGTCTCTAAGGTAATTAAATCTCATTCCTTTTTTGTGCTTAGAGTCGAAGGTAGCTGATTGTTAAACATCCACCTCAAGTTGCTCTTCTGACTCCCAGAGGTGCACCGGCACTCACATAAACCTCATACAGGCCCCTCAGGGGAACCTCGGACTCGTCAGTGTTTGCTCCATACTATGTTTCATGCTGCTTTCCCATTCACAAATGCATTGTGAGGAGAAATAAATAAATATACAAACGAAACTCTTTTGGGGAAACATTGGGACTTCAGAGAGAAAGCAGCTTTTGCGAGTCTGGCATGTTGTCAATCCACACTGGTATCTGGGAAATGTCCATTACTGTTTATTGTCAACCATTTGCCCACTCTGAAATGCTGCATTGAAGGAAACAGTAGTTGTATGGGGACTGTAGTTCTGTACCAAAGTATTTGGTCAGGAGATGAGATAAATCATTGAGCAACTGACTGAGAGTTTTGGTAATAAATGATATAGTAGCTGTCGTGGAAAGTGAATAGGAATTTTATTGTAGCTCTCAACAGCAGCACATACATATTCTTAAATCCTTATCTGGAAAATACTTTTATCTTTAACCTAACAAGAGGAGGAAATTCACCCTGAACAGAGATTTTGACACACTACACTGCCTTATCTAAACTTTCTTTATTAGGAGCCACGTCCTGGACCAATGTCACATAGGGCCAAGTCAGGCAACTTTATGACAAGTTTCAACACAACTTCTCTAAGAACTGTCACTTACTACAGGAGAACAATGGCTCTCCTCAGAACAAAGACACAAGAATATTTTTGTGCCCACAAAAGCATTATTAAACCAAACAGACTAAAACTGTGCATTAGAATGATGTTGCTTAAAAGTAAAATGAATCCATATATTGAGAAACTGTGTTACTGAAAATAAAAATGATGATTTGAAGGTTCAGAGGTAGTCTTCCTATGAACCTTTTAGGCTTTATATAAAGTAGAAGAAAATCATAGCTGCAAGAAGACTTTTTTTTTTCCCTGTATTGATTTTTGTTACATTTCTGGTGACTTAGTGATAAGATAGCCAGAAGCAATTTATAAGTACAGTAACACTGTCAGACTCCAGAGCACTGGTACTGAAGTGCCACAGGTTGTACAGGATGCAAGGATAAAGTGCAAATGTTCAGCCTTACCCTATGTGGGTGAAATTCAGTATTAGCCCTTTAATTTCAGTGACTTTTTACACTGATGGAGGGTCTGGCCTGAAGTACTTTCAGTAGTAGACAATTTTATTTTATCCAGTATTCAAGTAAATAAGTTAAATAATTAAATGCATGTTACCATTTTAGACCATTTTAATAAGATTATACTTGTTTGGTATTGATGGTCATTTTTCCTTATACCTGTTTGTACTCTCTAGGACCTTAAAATTCCATCCGTCTTTCAGGAACAGTCAACTCATTACCTTACACAGAAGTTTCCAGCTTTAGTGGAAGACAGACCAGCAAAATCAATAAATTAAGTTCTGTTATTAATTGCACTCATGGAAGTTTTAAGTAATTTCAGAGATGGACTTGATTAAAGTTATAATACTGTTGGTAAGAGTTTCATACCTCATGGAGATTTTATAAGAATGTTATTGCCTTGCATGTGGATTGTTGTGGTCAAAATACCTTTACTCAAGCCTTTGCTGATATAATTCATTTATTTGTCCTGATAAGACAGCATGTGAAGCAATAGGAAAAAATTTTCTTCCAGAACTCAGATTTGCCCTTTAAGACTGGTCATTAAGGTTGAATCTCCTAAATTAAATGCATAAAAAACATATAGAAAGATTGACCTTCAGACAAAAGAAGGGTTGGATGGGAAAGCTCCAGAGGCTGAAGCTCAGGAGAGCAAGAAACTCTGCCTGTACTTCTTGGCAAACAGGCAACAGAAACAGCTTCATCTGAGGATGCATCCTACATAACTTCTGGTTAGTGGAACTGACAAGAGAAGAAAATGAAAGGGCCTTTTCTTTTAGAGGGCTACAGTGTGTGTTTTGGCAACTATTACTTTCTCTCTTCACTGAGAAGACTCCCTGCCCCCTGTCTCCCCAAAACCAGTAATTGATCAGTGTCGACTCAGTGTGGTCATTCCCACCCAGACACTGGTCCAACCTGAGACCAGTTTAAGTGGGGAAGCTTCAGGATAGAATCCTGTCACTGCTGAGGGTGCAGGGACCAGGTGAGCTGCAGGACTTCTCCTGCCTGAATCCAGACTGCAAGGGACAGGGTGGGCAGCTGTTGAGATGTGGGAGAGAGAGCATTGCCAAAAGCTCTGTGGAAGAATCTTTTATTTATCATTCATACACTGTTGCTGTGTTGAGGATTTGGTACCTCCTCAAAACCTAAAATTTTCCTTCTTCTGTGCATAGTTCTGGGATTTGAAACAGGGAAATATTGTCTATTAGGATATCCAACAAAAGTTTTTACTGATTCAAACGATTTCTGGAGAAAGGCTCAAGATAGCTGTGTTTGTGGCTGTAACGGATATCCAAGGCTGTTTAAATAAGCTTTGTGACTGTTCATAATATCTGGCTAAAGGATTACAGCTAAATATACATGCAGGTGGAGAAAATACTTTTGCCCTGGTTCTGTGACTTATTTGGGTTTTGTCCTTATTTAAAAGACTGGAATAAGTATTCTGAAACAATCAGATTTAATTCTATCCTTGCTCTTTCAGTTTTCAGCTGGATTGACTCTTCATATGGTCTTTTGAGAGCTGCAAAAAAACCCACTGCATTTTGAAATTCCACCATGCCATTTGTATTCAATGAAGTTAGCTGATGTCATTTTACCTGCTGAGCTAGTAAGTTTCAGGTAGCTGAATGTCCCGCTATCATGCTTTATCCTCACCACAAAACTCCATGGAAAGCTAGAAATTTTCTTAAGTACGGACTTAGTTCACAGTTTGTGGAAGATTTTCTCTCCCACAACCCTCCTGTTACAGCTGCCCTTAATCCTCAAGGGTGCCAGGGCCTTGCTTATACATAGTGAAGTCTCTTTGGCTTCAGATGGAGGAGTCTCAGAACCTGCAACCAACAGGTCCAATAATCCCTGAGGCTGTTGCCCCGGCCTTTAAGTCTTTGCTCATGCTGTCACCCTGATCAAGTTCCATGGGACAACTTGCATAAGTAAGCATCTGAACAGCTCATTTTCTTTGTGTTGCTTGTTAGTGCTTGTGTGCTTTGATATTCAATGTGTCTAAATCACCATACAGTATTTTTATTTTTATTTTCATAAAATATTTGAATTACACTCATACAAAATATGCCTCTGGCCCCATACAGACGTTTCCAAAAAGCCTAATAACAAACAGATCACAGGGCAGAAGAGCACATATTCTTACAGTCACTTCCAAGCCTAACTGCTCTTCAGAGTTCTGATTACAAGAAAAGCCATGCTGCCTATGTTGCTTTAACTATGATGTTAAAATGAAAACTCATTGTTGCATCCCAGGGGGATTCAAGAACACTGACTTTGTTGCCCATCTGAAATAGGATAATGTTCTTTATTCCTATCATGTGGGTATCAGTTCCAACTTGGAAACCAGCCTCCTCTCATAATTCAAGCTGGGGCTATACTGATGCAAACCTTTTCAGATATTATAAGCCAGTATGAGCTCAAAAAAAGAATTCACTGCTCAAGGCCAAATAGCTTCAAAGCTAACAATCCTCCAGAGTCAGTGTGAAAGTGTTGAAACTGTCAATGTCAACTTACACCATGCATAGTGAGTGTAAAACTTCAATAATGACATCATGGAGAAAAGGACAAAGGGCAGGCACTACACAGAAAAGTGCCAGTGCTCTTCAAATCTTTGAAACCTTCAAGGATTTATCTGGACTAACACTTCTACACATAGTCGTTGGGGTCTTAGGCTATACTGATTAAGGATTTAGCTTATTCAAAGACTCTCACTGATAGCAAGGATGACAAGGTTTCAGCAGTTATATTGGATTCCATTAGCTTTCACGTAAAAAAAAAACAACACACACCCCAAAACCCTCAGGATCCTGGTCTTTTTCTTCTGTCTCTCATTTTCTTTCTTTCTGTCAACCTTTATTTTTTTCCTTAACACACACACACACACACACACACACACACACATTAATATATATTAATGTGTGGGTTTGATTCACAAACAGGTTTTGCAACACTTATGCTCTCAGTTCTCAGAATGCAGATCCCAGAAGAGTTGAATCAATTCTTCAGGAATTCCCTGAAGCACCACATAACGTGTTTGCTCATTTCAGCTGCACTTGGGGCAATGGATACACTTTTAAAAGGGGAAAAATGTATTAGAGAAAGAGGGAAGGGTGTTCAGAAAAAAAAAAAAAAAAAAATCAAGAGAAAAATTAAAAAGTGTGGCTCAGTGTGGTTTTGGTGTCTAGGATAAAGACCTGTTCTAATGCTTTGAGTACAAACTGCAGAATTGTAAGTATAATGGAGGACAGCCATGCTTCCTTTGTATCATGTTTTTCAGAGTTAGGCTCAGAAGAAGAGCAAAGAGATGAAAGAAGTGGAGAGGTGCAGGAAGAACAGTTCCCTCCTCCCTCTCTTTCTCTGTGAGAAAAGAAGAAGAATCCACTGTGCAGACATGTAGTAATGGTTTAAGATCCATGCTAAATAATTTCCTTGAAAAGAGGCAGTTATGATCTCTTGTTTAAGGCAAAGGCAAGAGAAAGAAAGATTATTTAATAATTATTTAATAATTTAATTACCCTCCTATTTTTCAAGAGCTTGCGACAGGTTACTAGTTGCAGGCCACCTGACTTTTAACCCAGCATCTGAACCTTGAGCTTTTTTTCTCTGTTATTTGAAGTTACCTTTGTTTCTACTTTCCCCTGGCTCTGCTGTAGGTATCACCAGTTTCCTGCCACCTCAGATGCCCCAGCACCCTTGACACAATCCAGGTCTTTCTGTGGTGCCACATAAGCCATACCCATGGCACCTGCAGGGAGCTGGTGGGTTGGACACCAGTTCTATGGAAGACCAGTGACCTTCTAACGCAGGAGGTGCAAGCTAGATGGTGATACATAACAGTATCTGAAACAGCACTAGACGTCTGTGTTTGGGCAACAGAAGTAGAAGTGTACCACATATATTTCAGAGTTGCTTTCTCGAGGAGCCATGACAACTGTTGCACAATGCTGCCTGCCGTATAAGTCCTAATGGTCCTGATCCCACCCCACAGTAGTGCAGGATGGACAAGTGCTTATGAAATACTGTAGATGAGGGACACCAGTGCACACTCTTACAGGATTACCTAGGATATTCTCTATGATTACCTGCACTGTCATGAAAAGAGCATGCACTCACTCTAGAAAACAGTCTGTGCCATGACATAATTGATGATGTAGCACAGAGAACTTTTTGAATCCATCAGATACACCTATGTGCACCCAACAAAAACAGTCCAAGTAGGTTTCTATGTAATCAACACCACATGCAAGAACTTTTCACAAAGAAAGCCTTTCATAAAAACAGAAATGGCTGAGAGTTGTCCCTTTGTCACATAGAGAAGTTTGATGTCTAATGAGACAGTGGGGACACTGTGCACGGTGCTGCAAGTTATGTCTTACCCAGCTCTAGAGTGGAAAATAGTAAATCTAGATCTGTGGGTTACTCAGCCCAAACTAGTAAATTATTTTGAAAGGCAGGGTGTGTTCTTCTAATACACTTATACTGCTTTGAAGACCTCCCAGAATAATGCTCTGTAGGATAGAGCTGGAGATCTGCTCTAGTGTAAGGGGGCTCTGCATGATACCCTGGGCAGCAGCAGCCTGGAGGTACTCCATGTTGTTTGCAGGTTCACAGCCACAGAGATCAACTTTTCTTGGGTTTCTAGGGAGAGATTCGGATCATGGGATGACTTCTCCATTTTTTGGTTCAAGAGCTCCCTGACACCTGTACCACTGGCATACACATTTTGGCCCCTTGCAGAACTCACAGATGCCACTGTGCCATAGAATCTCCTACTCCAAGTGCAGCAGAAGGCCACTGACCTGGGCCTCATAACCTCTGGGCTTTTAACCATATGATGAGGGTTTATTTTTTTCACATTTTTATTGTTGTTGTTGACTTAAACCAAGTGCTTATTTTTCTTGCAGCACTTGTTCTGCTTAAGAAGGAAATTAACACAAAAGGAATGAAGGGGTGAAGGGTTATCACAACCACAGGAGTGGACAAGAACAAGGGGGAGGTGGGAATACTCTACCTCTTCTACAAACGGTTCTCTTCTGTGCTAATGCACTTGTTTTTGCCAAAGGGACTGCATCACAATGCTAACTATTTAAACATTTATGAGGAAATTTTCACATATATTCTGTGAAGTGATTGCCCCATATGTGTTTCCTTTTGGGGTCGCTATAATAATTGTGTACAAAGGCACCTACACAGCTGAGTTAGCTGCTGCTGGACTGTTATTTCACTCACACTGACTTTACACCCAAGCTAGGTCACTGACTGATCAGAATGGGACTGTGCTGGAAGAGGCTGCTTTTTAATTTTTAAATAAGGCCTATGCATGACGAACCTACATCAAAATCAGAAAACTGGTCTTGCAAGTGAAAACTGCAACAGTTTTGTTACACTATGAGTGAAGAATTTAGAGGCTTGGGTTTATTTTCCTGAGCAGCATGGAATCTTCTTCCATGGACTCAACAGAATTCTTACTGTGTGGTGTTTATGAGCCCACTTCAGTGAACCCTTTCTTACCAGAGCCTGTCATACATACAGTTCTGCTGTCTAAGGACTAACTGAAATCCCCTGCTATAGCTCTGTCAAGAGCAAAATTCTCCTCGGGGCAGAGAGCAAACACAATGTGGGACTGCATTTGAATGGCACTGGAGGGAATAAATACTTGGTGACTTGCAAATCTGTGCCTTTTCTCCTATAAAAGGTATCAAGCAAATTTTTCTCTGCCTAGGTAGCATTCCTGAATTCCATCCAGCTGAAAGAAAAGCAGACCAGACAAAAAGCCAAACTGAGGGTATCTGCTTCACTGATAATACCTGACCATTAATCCACTAAAACAGCTCAGACACATGGGGATTTTAAGAATCTCCTACACTGGCTAATGCTTTGTTCTGATGCAAAGTTTTAAAATTAATACTGCTCAATACTAACCTGCAGTCTGAATGTCCCCAGGTTGTCTGCACTTGTCCCAGTATTTGGTATGTAAGCAAGTCAAATATTGAAAGGGATCTTTCACTGGCAGTGCCAGCCCTTCTTGTTACAACAGCACAAGTGTGACTGCAAGAAATATACTTCACAAGTGGTGGGAGCACGATTGTCATCTAGCCTCTGAAGAGCAGCACGGAAGTCAGCAACCAGCTCAATAAATTAATTTATAAGAGGGCAAGGGCAGATAACATACTGTGTCCTTCTGGCCTCTCAGCAAATGAGGGGACCCATGCCATAGAAGCAGCTGAGAGAGGGCAGTCATGTATTTCCTTTAGTTCTACATCCAGTGCTCACTGATTTTTTTCCTATGACTCTAAACTAATTCCCATACCTATCTCATCCACCTGTCTGCATCTCCTGTTCCTTTTCCAATGCTTTCTGAGCAATATCTTCTCGTTCATACATTTCAGAGAGACACACTCATCTAAAAGCATTACTTCAGCTAGGGATGTTTGAGTGATGAAAAACCTCATTAGCATTTCAGAAAGGGTGTTGTAGACCACTGGAAATGTTGAGAGGGAGTACCACAGACCAAACACGTATGGTCCATCATTTAGGTCACTCACTTGTCAGTGGAATGACACTGAGCTGCAGTACCTGAGACCTGTCCCCACAGCCCTAATATGCTTCCTCTGAAGAAGGCTTCCTAATCTTCATGACAGAATGGCAATCTGGTTTTTTGGCAATTTGCTCCCATCCAGTGGGCTAAATGAGGTCAACTAGGTCTAGATAGTGTCTATGAAAAATGGACACAGAAGAGAGTGAGACATGGTGCATAATGCTAGAGAGGACAGTAAAGAGCTGAGAGCAGCTGTACACCATTTCACACCCACTTGAGATTTCAAATCTTTGCAATAGTTTTGTAAAGCAGAGCACTCTCCCCTCAGAACACAGTAGGACACAGGAGTATAGTCACAAGACCAGTCTTATGACTCTAAGTAATCACAATCTTGCCCATTTTGTAATGTCATCACTGAAAAGGCTGGTTGTACTAATAGGAAGTGATGGCTGATCCCATTTAGAGAAACATTTCTAACAAGCAACAAGCAGTATAATATCAAGAGGACTTTTAGATTTCCACATCTCTTCTCCTGGGGGCGCCTGCAGATAAAGAAGTAGGCAAGAAAGTAAATGTTTACTTTCTTTTTTTGGTGATCGCTAAGTACAGTGCTGCAAATGTAGTTGCATTTGTCCTATAAATCACATAATCACTCAATAAAATAAGAAAGGTGTGTAGCAACAAGGGAGGATGAAAAGAATGGTAAATTCTGTCCGCTGATTGTAGGAACATTGTTTCTTCTTTAATTTGCAGACCTTCCATAGTGTGTACATGGTGATAGTCTTAACTCCTGGGATGAATTCAGAGCAGCTCAGCTAAAGGAAAGGTTTTTCCAAATTTGTCCCCATGTAAGTTGGACTAAGTACACAGTTCTCATTGGTAAAAGGTGATTAGCATGCAGATCTTACCATGTCATTTACAGATGTTTTGCTGCAGGCCAAATACTGCTTGATTTACATCACTGTTTTTGCCATTGTTAGCTTTGGCTTCTCTCTCACACTGAATTATGTTAGAATATCTTTGGTCCATAGGATACCATAAAGCCCCAGAAAGATATGGTCCATACTGTATATGTTATCTCATAGACAGAGTAAAACAAAGCAAAAAAGTTGCCCACAGCCATAAGAATTATCATCTGACAAGAGCTGCCAGTTCCTAAAAATCATGTTTATACTATTCTTTCCTTGATCTCCCATTTCAAAGCCTACCCCAGATGTGCATTGGTTGAAAAATCCTGTGGCTTCTCCTTTCCTGAATGTCCACCACAATCCACTGTGTTGCTGCTGGGAGAACATGTCTGCACAAGCTGTAGCTAACTCTCTTCTGCATGCAAATTACCAGCAGCATGTGACCCACCCAGAAACAGCCCCAGCATGCATATGAAACTGGAATTATTCCTATTTATCAGCCTTATCCAAGAGTCTGTTCACGCTGGGTCTCACTTAGAGTAGTATCTCTGGATACAGTTGAGTTCTGTGGGTTTTGAGCTGAAAGACAAGTCCACTCTTGCCTGGATAAAATGGACGTGTACTGAGGGTGCAGCCATCATGTTTCAGAAGTTCTCTTCAGTGCAATGTCTCCATCAAGTGATATCAACTCCTGATAACAGAAACCACTGTATTTCCCCAAGCCTGGACTTATCCTCCATGACTTTTCAGTGTCATGCCTACTAGTCTGCTTTTCCTAACAAAGCTTCTATACAGAACAATCAGGGATAAAGGTTGCTGTGCCTATTAACTATGTTAATGTGAATGTGGTGTGACCCCCACACTCCAGAAGGTATGCATGCATGAAGTAAATGCATTGCACGAGGAATTGTAACGGATATACAGTATTTCATAGTGAAGCGTCAAGCTTGCCTTCTAAATCAGATACATCATCTGTTGACTCCAGTGCTGTAAGTCACCCTTTGAAACAGATGGCTTCCCTCATAAATTAGACGGGGAGATCATCTACTAAATCATCCCCATATTGAATCCAATACTTTATACTGCAAAACGAACAGCTTTACAAAACAACTATAGATAGAGGAGGTACTACAGTATCTCCCATGGGTTATTGATGCAAGGGCTGGGTACAGACAAAACCCAGGCAGGTTGCTGGTGGCCTGCTTGTGTAGACAATGAGAAGCTAATCAAGTACTATGATAATCGCTCTGACAGATACCATCTCATAAACCTACTTGAAGTAGTTTAAAGCCCTCCAGCTGCAGGGATGTGTGCCCATACCTCAGGTGCTACAGTCCATGTCTAGTGTATTAATTTAAACTGCCAAGCTGTGAACTGGAGCAGCTGAGGCATCGGCACACCCCCTGTTTTGTCCATTTTGCTGACTCTGCAGTGAGACTAACCCCCTGTGGCAGGGATGGCACAGACAGCCAGGGCGGTAACATGGTAAGCTGCTAGAACATGATTTGCCAGGGAACGCCTGTCAGGGCCCTACAGGTACAAAGAGCAAAAATTTTTAGTCGGGGAAGACATTTGCATAACATACATCAAAGGAGAATATAAAGATACACTTTCTCCCCATCCAGTGGAAAAAATGGGTAGAGGCTCACTCCCCTCTTGTGCAGGCCACTTTCAGAGGCATGTGCTGCTATAGTATCATTCTCTTTTCTCTTTGTAACCATTGTCACACAAATTATTTTTTTTCATTCCTCACTCATGCCCTCCATGAAAGACAGCAGTAGATTCTGTGTGCTGTAATTGGACTGACTGGCTGACTGATTCCTGTTCTCCTCTTCCGCAGCCCTGAGAACCTGAGAGAAAAAAGGTGGAACAACAGCCACTCAAAAAAACCCCAGACTATTGCAAAGGTTAAGGAGTAGAGCATGCAACTTCTGTCTGTTACAGGCAACTGGGCATTGCAATTTGGATGTCTTGTTCCCAATACCTCCTTACTATGATAGTCACAAGGATGACAAAGGATGGGAAAGGCAAGTCATTCTCATTAAGGACTTGTAAAGGGGATTTTTGTGAGAAGAGTATTACACTTTCCTTTTTCTGAAGTGTGAAAATGCTTGGGAAAACAAGATACAGTGAGCCTAGCTTAAACCATCTGAAGGATGGTAAACGTTGTGCATGTTCAGAAAGCACACTGTGCACACTCACATGGACCTAAGTCAAGCAGTATTTCTAGCATTATCCTGAGTGTTGCTTGCAGTGGGAAGGGAATGCTCACACTGCCTCAGTGTCAGTAAGTCTGAGTTTATAGTGTTGATCTTACTGGATACAAATGACCATTGCAAACAGTCTTGCAGGTCAACGTCTCTCCAGCTCAGCACACTTTTTAAAATTTTCATTTCCTTCACC
Organism: Athene cunicularia; assembly: GCF_003259725.1. Taxonomy (NCBI): domain Eukaryota; kingdom Metazoa; phylum Chordata; class Aves; order Strigiformes; family Strigidae; genus Athene; species Athene cunicularia. The sequence goes on along the minus strand of NW_020799143.1, from coordinate 22,646,556 downwards.
CTGTCCCTGAGCACGGACAAAGGAACCACTGATCTTGGTCACCAGTACCAAAGGATTTTAATACCCCAGTAACTCCATCTATTTATATCCTTAGTGAGGTGATCTTCTTTTTCTTCCCTCTTCTTTTACTAACCCCTGCACCAAGCCTTTATCCATCCCCACTCTCAGTTCTGGTCTTTTGTGCTTCTCCTCCATGGGTTCATTGGCAAAAGGGAAACATCGCGAGAAACTCCTCTAAATCAGGAAGAGCTTAGCACAGACTTAGCTCTCATTCATTTGGAGCAATGCTGCTGCAGTGCTCTTAAACATATCCGTCATCTGTGCTTCACTATTTCAGACATGACTACATCTGCATCATAATCATGTTCTTGCAAGGACTACCCAGAGTTCCTGCACTCCAGATAACTTGGGGCAGATAAGGAAGTATCTGCCAAAAACGTGCCAGACAGTGATAAAATCAACAACTCCTCCATGTAACTGTGATGCATTCGTTGTATGACTGGTGCAACATGAAGAAGAGTGAAAAGGGAAAGAAAAGATTCAATAAAAAGTTCCCCTTCTTCATTTTACCAACTTGTAAAATGGGACTATCCAGGTTCGTAACAGAGGGCCAGGTGCCAGGAGGTGCAATATTTTGATGTCTTCCCCCTGCTTGGAATTCCAGATAAGAAGCAATAAAAATTATGCAAAACATCCAATAACGGGGTTATTTTTAAAGTTTGCAGGACATTTGCAAACATTATAATTCATAAAGGATTATATCTTTTGAGGTCTGAATTTGACTCAGCTTCCATTCCAGTATCAAAGCACAGCTTAAGTTGTCAATTTTTACGTGGTGCTACCCTTGGAATCTTTGCCTACCCTAGGGATAAAGTTTTTGCAAATGAATAAATAAATAAATAAACCCCTGCATTTAGTGGTCTCTGCTTCAACCCCTAGGGTGCTGGAAAGGCTAAAAATCTTACAAGAGACTGTGCTGGTTTCAGTTAGGATAAAGTTAATTTTCTTCACAGTAGCTGTCATAGTGCTGTGTTTTGTGTTTAGGATGAGAATAATGTTGATAACACACTGATGTTTTAGTTTTTGCTGTGTGTACTCTAAGTCAAGGGCTTTTTAGCTTCTCAGACTGCCCTGACAGTGGAGGCTGGGAGTGCACAAGAAACTAGGAGGGGATACAGCTGGGACAGCTTACCCAGAGTGATCAGAGGAATATTCCATACCATATGATGTCATGCTAAACAAAAAAAAACATGGGGTGAATTGGCCAAGGGGGGACAGATTGCTTCTCAGGGACTGGCTGGTAATTGCTCAGTAGGTAGTGAACAGTTGCATTGTGCATCACTTGTTTTTTATATTCTTTTATCATTATTACTATTTTGCCTTCTTTTTCAGTCCCGTAAACTGTCTTTATCTCAACCCAGGAGTTTTACCTTTTTTTTCCAACTTTTTCCCCCATCCCACTGCAGGGGAGTGAGTGAGTGGCTGTGTGGTGTTTAGCTGACTGCCACTTTAAAACACAACACAGATGGAAGGTAGTCACTACTTTAAACAATGGTCTCAGCCCTCTCTGAGCCATGTGGCACAGTGGTTAAAGATGTTAGGAAACAATCATGGTACCTTAAGCCTTGATATGTCAGCATCTCACATTTGTTATAAACTACACTGGAAATATTGCTGAATTGCATTTTCTTTTCCTTCTTATTCCTTCTGTTTTTTCCTATTCCTTTATAGTTTTAACATATTAGAAAAAATGCAAAACTTTTTTACAGTGTTATTGCTGGCTCTGAAAAGTTGATCTTCCAGGACTGGTGACTGATATATTGAATTTGGCCCTTACGGTAATTGTTTAAATGTTATAGCAGCTTTAACATGTCATCTGTTAAACTTATTGGTGATGCAGCTGTTCAACGTGCAGTGTGGGTAATATTTACATGATTTACTGGGTGACGTACAGTTTTTGATTCAATAGTAATGTATTTGATTCAATAGGTGATGCATCTAATTCAACCGGGAGTCCATCTAATTCAAAGGTGATACATTTGATTCACTAGCTGATGTACCTGATTTAGAAGGTGATGGATCTAGTTCACTGAGAATGATTCCAATTCCCCCATGCAAGGTATTTACTTCAGTGTGTGATGAATGAGCTTTAATAATAATACATGTTTCTCCAATAGTGGATGTATTGGCTTCAATTTATATCCCAAGCTTCCCAAATCTGGAGTGGAGTGACACCTTGCAGCCACGATTCAGGTGAGGATCACAAGCAGTGTGAAACATTAGCCACTAAAATAATGGGACCAAATTATGTGATAAAAGCTGTGCTTCCCAGATGAAATATTTTCACCAGATGTGATGTGGGGATACAAATGCCCTGTCACTGCTGTTATTGCTACCACAGTACATGACGAAAATCCCCAAATCCATTTACCTTTAGTGTCATTGCTGGGATTACATACTCAGTACTTATTTCCCCAGGGCTATGTGAGCTTTCAAATAGCAGCATCTGAACTAACAGCTCCACTCACCTCATTTTTGTGTGAGCTTTTATTTTGTCAGAGGTTGGCAAAAATTTAGCCCTAGTGAAAACGGGGAGAAGGGTGTTGGTAAAGAGTGGCATCACATGGGGTAAGGAGTTTGGGGACTCAGGCCTGTATGACACAGTGCAAGCCACCATTTCTGCACTGGGATCATATCCTGGTGCAAACCTCTGGAAGCTTTAGCTTCACAACTGTTGGTCCACTGTGTTTCTGCATGCTATTGCCTACCCTAGAACCACTTCTGAATAGATCAGTCTCATTGCCCTGACCACCTCTGGCTCCAGCTCCAAAATTAATGGCAGGATCCTCTCTTCTTAAGATGATGGTTGAGATATTTTGGTCATGCAGGTTGACAAAACTCTTCTCCTTCTACGACAGGGTGATCTGCTTATTGGATGAGGGAAAGGCTGTGGTTGTAGTTTACCTTGACTTCAGTAAGGCCTTTGACACCATTTCCCACAGCATTCTCCTGGCAAAACTGGTTGCTTGAGGCTTTGGATGGGCACACACTTTGCTGGGTAAAAAACTGTCTGGATGGCCGGGCCCAAAGAGTTGTGGTGAACGGAGTTAAATCCTGTTGGCAGCCGGTCACGAGTGGTGTCCCCCAGGGCTCGGTGTTGGGGCCACTCCTGTTTAACATCTTTATTGTTGATCTAGACGAGGGGATCGAGTGCACCCTCAGTCAGTTTGCAGATGACCCCAAGTTGGGTGGGAGTGTTGATCTGCTCGAGGGTAGGGAGGCTCTGCAGAGAGACCTGGACAGGCTGGAGCCATGGGCTGAGGCCAACTGTGTGAGTGTCAATAAGGCCAAATACTGGGGGCTGCCCTTGGGCCACAACAACCCCCAGCAGCGCTACAGGCTTGGGGAGGAGTGGCTGGAGAGCTGCCAGTCACAGAGGGACCTGGGGGTGTTGATTGACAGCCGGCTGAACAGGAGCCAGCAGTGTGCCCAGGGGGCCAAGAAGGCCAATGGCATCCTGGCTTGTGTCAGCAATAGCGTGGCCAGCAGGGACAGGGAAGGGATCTTACCCCTGTACTGGCACTGGGGAGGCCGCCCCTCGATTCCTGTGTTCAGTTTTGGGCCCCTCACTCCAAAAAGGACATTGGATGACTCGAGCGTGTCCAGAGAAGGGCAACGGAGCTGGTGCAGGGTCTGGAGCACAGGTCGTATGAGGAGTGGCTGAGGGAACTGGGGGGGTTTAGTCTGGAGAAGAGGAGGCTGAGGGGAGACCTCATCGCCCTCTACAGCTCCCTGAAAGGAGGGTGCAGAGAGCTGGGGATGAGTGTCTTTAACCAAGTAACAAGCGATAGGACAAGAGGGAATGGCCTTAAGTTGTGCCAGGGAAGGTTTAGACTGGATATTAGGAAGCATTTCTTTATGGAATGGGTTGTTAGGTGTTGGAATGGGCTGCCCAGGGAGGTGGTGGAGTCCCCATCCCTGGGGTTGTTTAAGAGTTGGTCTGACATAGCGCTGAGGGATATGGTATAGTTGGGAACTATCAGTGTTAATGGTTGGACTAGATGATCTTCAAGGTCTTTTCCAACCTTAATGAGAAAAAAAAAAAAATCAGCCATAAATATTGTAGGAACATTTGCTTGCATACCTGCAGAAAACAGAGCTTTTGTTTGGACGTGTCTTTTATCTGTGCAGTGGCCAGCTCCAGAGTTGTGGATATTGTTTATCACTTGTACTGCAATAGTCCATATGGAGGTAGGCTCATTTCAGAATATCTGGGCTAAGTCATAAAAGAAGATAGCCTACAAGCTTGTGTGCATGTTTGGTTGATGAGCACCCATGCACAGCTACAAAACTGAAACAGTTTTTCAGTGGGATCTCAGAGCCCCAGAAAGCCACTTCACTACCCAAAGCAGCCCTCTTCTAGTCCCCAACACAACTTTGTGGTTACTTCTTCCTGATAGCCTTTCCCTACCTGTATCTTCAGTGAAGAATTTAGTCCTCCTGGGTGGCAGAAGCTGCAGCTGCAGCCTATTCAATATGTTTGCCTCCATTTTGTGCTCCACTCGGAAGGGTTCCCAGGGCAAATGCTTCACTTGTGTCTTTGTTACTGCTCTTTGAGGCATATCCATTTTCTTGTGTGGGTGCAAGTATTCTTCTTGGCTGATAGGTCTGACTTTCAGACTATTAGGCAAATAACTGATAGGGCACGTGTGTAGTGTTGCTATACAAGCCAGAGTCTCCAAATGGTAAAAACAATGTGCTAAATACTAAAACAGGTATCTAATCTTAAAATAAATAAGTAAATTGAAATTCTTTATTTTTATAGACATATTTTATTGCTCCAGGCTGTGTCTAGAGATGTACTGAAGTTGTTGCAGGAGTCTTAAGTAGTCAGCTTTTTTCTATCCACTGTGTTTTCAGGGTTGAGATTCATGCACCTCCATTTGGTATCATATGTTCAGACAGAATACATTAACACATTAGTGTATGATCTGGGGAAATAGGGCTGGTTTTCCACCTTTCATTCCTCTCTATATATTTCTTTTCTTGCTTTCCTCCCTTCTCTCTAGTCATGGCAGTGATTGATATCTGTCTTTTGTATTATGAGTTACACAGTGACATCCATCTGCTTCTTAATGCCCAACCAGTAAAATATGTATCCTGTGCTCAGAAAGTAAGTGTATCAACCACCCTTTGCCGTTTTAATGAAGAAAATGAGGACAAATAATAAATAGGAAAATTAAATGTTTTATAGTGATGGTGTCATCTCTTACCTAGCGTTCAAACTTTGGATACTACTTTCAAGGACTACTGATCTGCAATGACAAACACTGCTACAGCGGGTAAGAGCTTGAACATTCTTCATCTTTTAAATGGTTCCACTTGAAACAACGTACATTGACAGCCCTTGTTGAATGTAACAGTTGGCAAATTGACCAGGCTTTACTTCTTAGTGATGAGAAAGCAAGCAAAATTCAGTCTGAGGTGCCTGGATTTTTTTTAATTACCTGGATCTTTTGGAGAATCTAGAAGACAAAAATGGCAAGAACTGCTTCAGTTAGAGTATCTGCATGTTACAGGCACAGATATGTCTGTACAAGCAGGACAAAACCCAACATTCCCTTTTCATGTACGTGCTCTCACCTCTGCTAGTGTCCTCGCCTGTCCAGAAGGATATACACCCATATCTCATTCAGGTTTGGGTGTCGTGGAAGTCTCCATTAAAATGAAAGGAATACAAGCAGCAGTTCTTTTCTTGAAATTTTCTCCTAGATTTTTTTTTTTTTTTAGGATTTTTTTTTTTTTTTTTTGGGGGGGGTGGTGGTGGGGGTGTTTTGTTTTTTAATCAAAGCATTTAGCAAGTAAGTGTGAGGCCAAAATAGGCTACATTGCAAGGAACATCCTGCCTGTCTGCTCCTGCACAGACTTCAAGTGTTCGGGTGGGCCCCAAGGCACGGGCTTCTGCAGTTAATGCCGTTTTATTTACAGGTGAATGCGTTTCCAAACACTCCTCTGATTTTTTTGGTAACAGTTGAGAATTAGGGAAGAAGGGAGAAGGTACATTGCCTCAGGGCCAGGAGTGACGAGATATACAGCTAATTGTTTTGGCTACTTTTTAAAAACTTCTCTCCGGGGCTGAAAAGCTGATCCCACCAGCGGGCAGATAAGCAAATGAATTTGTCTCAGGCTTGATCTGTGCCTCCCAGACCTCCAAGAGTCTTTGCATGTTACAGGGTTTGGAAACTGTAAACGATGCATTCTCTCCTCTTGGCACAGAAGTGCCATAGGCACTGTCATTAGTTGAACGCTGCCATTTTTACAATTACAAACCCTGCCATGTTGCACAGAGGAACTGCAGCTGCTGCTTCTTGGGGTACTGAGTAAAGCACACGCCTGTGATGGCCCCCAGAGACCCATGCACAACACAGCTTATTGAAACAGATGGGGTGAGGGAAGGATGCTTCATCGACAAAGCACATTTGTCTAAATACAAGAAGAATGAAAACACAGCACTTATCACTGGTGCTTAATCTTAAATCCAGTGAAGTTTGGAATGGGAGAGATGAATGCTGTGCTTGCCATGGTGTAATACACAAACACATAAAGTACCCTTCTTCATTCCTCCTTGATTTTTGAGCACATTTGCCACTTAATAATCCCACAAAAAGCAGCCAGACTGTCCTTATGAGCAAGGTAAGAAATAAAGCAGAGCATTTAAATCACTGTGAGCTCATTCTGTCTATGCCCTTTGCCACCATGTAGTGGAAGCACAGTGCAGAGCCCTAACAACCTGCAGATGTGCCCTTACAGCTTCTTATTTTTGAAACATGGAACAGACTACCATTATCTTGAGTGTTTCTGGGTCTTTCACTTAAAACTATCAAAACAGTCTCAAACATTAGAGGATCAGTTCTGTGAGGTGTGGAGATAATTATAATCCCTGTATATAGGTGGGGAAACTGAGGACAAATTGCATGGTGGTTTTAATAGGAGCCAGAGCTAGTGCCTGGAACTAAATTCTGCTCTCCCACCCGTATTTGGGTCTTCAGCATCTATTATTCTGCCATGAAGCTAGAGTAACTCTGTGAGGTATTCCCTGAGATCGATAAGAAGTAGCAGGTAACCCTTTCCTCTCCTTCAGAATGTACCACCCACTGTGTTTGGGAACAAAGAACCTTTTGCCTCACGGAAACTCTCCCTCTCACACACTTCTCTAAGGCAAGGGGGAATTTTCAACATTTGTGACACAACAAGATGCTTCATGGATGGTATTATTTTGGGGCAGGTTTTTATCAAAGCTCCTTCTTCTCTGGGTTTGGCTAAGGCTCATTGCTCTGTTAATTCTGTTACAGCCTGGTGCTGGACTATAACAGGTGGGGAGATGGAGTGAATCAACATGAAACAACATGTTAGAGCATGATCCTAAATTAAAGAGTGAGGAAAGTACTATTTTCCTAGATTGCCTTTTTACTTCCTCAGGTCCCATGCCTGACAACATAAACCTCCACAACTGCTTTGACATTTATTGTTACTGGGGCTTCTTGGGAATTCTGTGCTTTCACTATGTGAGTGAGAGGATCAGAATTTCTTGGGACACAGACTCAGTCTGATCACACTGGCCAGGACTTAGAGCACATATAAATCAGAACAGTATGAAATATGTCTCAGGTAAGAGGAGACTAGATGGATGACTTAATCCAACAAGAACTGTAGGATTTTGTGGCAGGTGTCTTTCCTTGCAGCTATCCTTACTTTCCTGGGGAGGGGGAGTAAGGATATCAATGCTTAAATTGAATTGTTAGCCTGTTAGATTTAAGACATATCCCTATCAGGTACAACAATTGCACAGCAGTAGGCCAAATTGTAGTTATCTCTAGCATACAAATAGCCATTGTCCCAGTTACATAGATTATAGTCATATGTGAACTGAACACATTTTCACTGTTCTGCTCATAATGTTTCTGTACATACCATCATCTTCTTTAAACTTGCTAAGCAATTTGAATGGCAAAATAGCATATTTTCAGTAGGAAAATTATCAACAATGATCTGGGTCTCAGGATAGCAAAGGGACCATAAAACTAGCTCTACAAGACAGCTGAGAATTTCCCTGGAGAATTTTCCCAGCTCTTGGCATAGGGGACATCTCAGGGATATGGCCAGGGGGCAGGGAGAAAAAGGGTGTGCACTGTGGCATAATCCTTGGGGGCTATTATTTGTTAAAGCAGCCCCAAGGTTGCTCTTAATTGTATTGTGGGCTGAACTGGCTCCTAACCAGCTGCTGGGGTGTGAGAACTACCAATATGGCAGAGGAACCTCTCTTTCCTCTGCTTCCCAGCTGCAGAAAGCACAGTTTGGCCAGGGTGCACAAGTGAGCCTCCTGGCTTATTCTTGAAGCTAAACTTCTCTGCTGTGACATGGTCACTGGATCCCAGCTCAGCCCTGGGACAACTATCAACAAAACCATCTGGATATCTTGCTTATTTCCATAATTTACACCTCTCAGAAAATGAGCACACACACACAAAAACAAATAAAAAAAAATCTGCTATGGGTGCATGCCCACATGTGCACTTTCTGGAGCAAAATCAAAATGGACAGTAGGAGAAATAAGACAGCAAAATATTCTATAATTGAGATACATATTCTAGGGAGGTGTTAAGTAATCATGAAGAAGAAAAAAGTTACTTTACCACACACAAAGACAGAAATCATAGCAGACCCAGTGTCTTCTCCATTCTTCTCCTGCTAGTGTTTTATGCCTCTTCTTTTCCTACTTTTTGGAGGGCTACTCATGATACCAATTCTGAGAAATTCATTTTTTCACAGGTTCTACATTTTGCCTGGTTCCTGTTAAGTGAATAAATCTAGACCAACACTAATTTTTTGTACATATCTGTAAGATATTTAAAGAAATATTATCTTCCCAATAGCAAGTCCACTCCCCATCCTTTTACCTTTGTGAAACATGTACTTTAAAAACAATTCCACCTAGCAGAGAGCCTCCCAGTGTGTTTTGCAACATAAGGCAGATCTCTGTCAGCTAGGACTTCAACCATGGCCTCAGGAATGTCATAGTCTGAAAATCCAGTTGTTGTCCACGCAACTCATCAATGAAAAAAGAGGGATTGACCAGTTTTCTAAGCTCCAATCTGTCCTGTATCAGTTGCATCTTGCCATGAAAAAAATCATCTGTATGTAGCAGTTACGCCTTAGCTCAAGCAAGAGTTAGAGACAACAAACTTTAACGTAAGTAAACTATGTGTACCAGACACTGTATGTAGACAGCGCTGAGCATGCTAGTCTCAAAATGACAGTTGTGGGCAATTGACGAAGAACCACGTTAAGATAGCCACCACTCCAAACTAATCAATTTAACACAGATTAGTGTTGAATGATAATACATCCTGCGCTTTAGATTGAGTTGCTTTTTCTACAGGATTTACTGAAAAAGACTTCATTCACTATGAGGAAAATAAGAAAAATACACAGGGACTGTTTTTATCTGCTAAATTGTTCTGACCACTTCAGGCAATCCTGTTGAGGTTTGTCTTACTGCAAGTGCCCCATAAACTCCCACCTACCTCCATACCCTCCACCCAGCAGAAGCCCCACTGCTTATGCTACACCCTAACACAGAGCTGGAGAAAGATTATGAAACAGGGAAACTATCCAGGAACAAAATTGCTTTTTTTTTTTCCATCTTCCAGAGGTAAATAAAAAGTCAAGCCCATCTGACAATGGGAAATTGGATTCAAAGCAAAAATAGAACCCCACATTTTGTCAGATATCCAATTTTTTTTTTTCTGGTGAGAGGTTTTCATAAGAGCTATAACCCCTGTTGGTGGGGTTACATCACCATTTGATCTAAACCCCCTCAGTACGGCTACATCTGCTGCTAAGCTGTGTTGTAAATGTCTTTAATTTTTATATTTCATCTGAAGGGAGTTGTTAAAGTGGGTTTACAGGGTGATGGCTCTTTGAATAAAAGACATCAGGACTGAAGCAAAGCTCTGCATGACACTTAATTTTCACTCTAATAAGCCCTCCTAAAACATTACAAGATTTTGTTTTCCCCTGAACTTGCTTTCCCTTCCTGCATGATCATTCTTCTTATATTTTTCCTCTCTCCTTTTTTTTAAGGACACATTTGAGGAGAATGGTTTTATTTTTGCCCAGATGACACCACTTCTCCTTTCACCCTAAGCCAGATGTGCTCCTCTCTCTGAGCAAAAGAAATCTCTCTGAAGTCTTTTTTCAAAGCCATTGCGTTTATTTAGGCATCCTCCTTCCCCCCCACCCCCCCACCCCCCCAACCTGTTCTTCTGGGCTCTCTGGAGCCTTTAGTTTGACTTTCGTCTGTGAGGGTGGGAAGGGATCCTCCAATATGTTTGTGTTCAAATTTTAAGGTCCCTTTGAATGTGTTCTCCAATATAAAGTTCTGTGCTGGCTGAGCATATAACTAAGTGTGGGACCCTTCTTGATCACCTGGAGGGGTCAATGTATAGAAAACATGTAGTATCTTTCCCAGTCTCAAGTGCTTTTATTGACTCATTTTGCCTTGAATAACAGACAAAGAAAATGTGGAGTCCAGGCTTTTGGCATGGCAACTCAGATCTGAGACTATTTCCACATAGCCATCAAACCTGCCTGGTTTCTTTTTTGTTTGAGGGTCTTGTTTTCATTCTGGAGAACAAAACAAATGATTATGGATTGTGGACCTTAGTCATCCAGCAGAAAAATGCAAGAAAAGAAAAATCTGCCTCATTAAAGAAAAGAAAAGGAAGGAATAATATCATTATTTACAGTGCAACAAACAGAACATAAAAAACCAGGAGGTCCATCTGCACTATGATACTCATCTGCAGAACAATGTTGTCAAAATGCAGGGAGATTCTGCAGCAGTTAGAATGAAGGGAATTACATGTTTGCATCCCTTTGGAGATGTGGGTTTGAAAAGATTTCAAGTATGTAAGAACAGCATGGGCCTTGTTCAGTAGGCAGGCCTGAACCCAGAATTCAGTGTTGTTATTCAACCTGGGGCTTCTGGATTATGGGAAACATAGAAATTACCAGATAGATGAGATGAGAAATATTTTTCTCTCTTTTAAACCAAGAAACAATAATAAGGTTCCTAAAGGATTATTATTATTATTATTATTATTATTATTATTATTATTATTATTATTATTATTATTATTATTGCAACGGTAAGGTATTGAAACAAAGCGCTCAAAAGTCAGTAAATTTCATAAACAGATTTTTCCTGCAAGATTTATACAATCATATCGTGTATTTATTTTTGATTTGCAATTTCACTGTGAAATATACATTTTAATGGATTATATTTGTCATTAGTGCACACCACAAATACAATAGTAATAATCAGATTCATAGCTAGCACTCATGCAGAGCTGTAAATAATCACAATTCTCTACAAACATACTTGTCTCTTGCTCAGAGTTCAAGTGGTAATTCCTGAATAAAGAACAGTGGAGATCAGACTTGTGTAACACTCAGAACCATCTGTGCTCCTGGGGCTGTAGAGTGCAGACAAACGCCTGACTCCCTACTCCAAAGTACTTCTTGTCTGGACTATTTTCCTATGCTGGTATATTCATGCTTTCATTAAATCAGCAAGAATAGCTGAAGCCCAGTGCATGCACCAGTTCCCTAAAAATGCAGGGGCTTACTGCTCATTTCTCAGCAAATGGAGTCTGTAGAGATACAATATTAATTTGGTTTCCAGCATAGATATAATCTACTTAGATTCGAGCTATTCTCTTTCATGCTGTCCTGTTAATATATTTGGATATACACCCTTCCCCTGCTTCAGAAAACTTCTGAAAACCCACCTTTCTGTGAGGCATGCCAGGTGCTGGACTAGTCCCCGCTCTGTGGGTGTTCTTCCTCAAATTATTTTGTTTGTGTTGAGTTGTGCCTTCAGGGCCTTATCTTGCATTCCTTGCACACCCAGCGTTCACTGAAGTTGATGGAGATACAAAAGGCAGGCCTTTAGCTTGTGCTGGGATCTACTGAGATTTCTCCTAATTCTGCCTCCAGTGTGGGCTCTGCTGTCCTAAAGCCTGAGAAATGGGGACTTAGTCAATCTTTTCCATGTGAGTTGCATCCTCTCTGAGTTCAGCAGTTCAGCACCCTCTCTCCCCTCCTGTTTTTTTTTTTTTTTTTTTTTTTTTTTTTGGTCGTTGTTGTTGGTTGTTGTTGTTTTGGTTTGGGGTTTTTTGTGTGTTTTGTTTTTTTTGGGGGGGTTATTTGTTTTGTTTGTTTGTTTGTTTGTTTTGGGTTTTTTTTTTTGAGTAGCATCTGTGTAAGTACGATGTTGCATATGCTGCTGTTTCTGCTTCCTGAATTCAGCAGGCACTAATGCTTTGTTTCTCAAACCACTTAGATGCTGCTATCCAAGAAAAACTCTCATTCCTTCCACTTTCCACCCTCTGAAAAAAAATCACTGCTTCAGTGTTTGTGTATGTGTATTATATTATAGTCTTAGTGATTCTTTCATATCTATCCTTATTAAAAACAGACCTAGCAAAGTTAATTAGGGGTAATTTGCATTCAAGCTATTCATTATTTACTTATCTTTGAACTGCAAACTGTAGGAATGCCATTTGTTCATTAAAATTCCCAGTCTTTGCCCACTTTCCCTTTGATAGCATAGTGGTTAAAGAAAGTTATGCTTAGCTGCTGACTAACCATTCTCTGCACACTGCAGAGATGGCTGCAGGCCATTATTTCAGCATTAAAAAGTAGTTAATATTGAATGCCATGAAGTTAAATTTGTGTTCATTTACTTATTATGTTGGAAATCAGTTGTTCATTCTGAACAAATTTCCCAGCACAACTCTCAGCTAAGCTCTGCAGATTCAAAAAACATGCGGTAACAATATTGAGAAGGTGAGGATGTTTGAGATGGGGTAAAAAAGAGGAATTAAACAGATCTCTGAAAAGACACAGATGCAACCCCTTCCCCTGGATAAAGCTTCTTTATTTATTACAGTCACCACCCTTGTTATTTCCTTTTAATAGCACACAGAAAAAATATCTGCTTTTTATTGTTAACTGCTAATCTCTGAACAATTACACATCTGTTAATTCCTCAGAAGCTCTTTCTGTGTGCTGCTTACAGATATTGTATGTTAAAAAGAGATGCAATGGCAATTGTCTTGCCAACAGGGAAGAAGACGGACCCATTTCTTAGTTACTCAACGGAGAATTGTCTCTCAAAGACAATCTCTCTCAAATTGGTAACTTGGCTGCACCTGTCTAAGGTGCAGGAATGATACATCCACAGCAAGAACCACATAGGCAAGATGAGAAACTGTCAAGCAAAGTAACCTCAGGAGAGGGCTGCAAGGCTGGCCAGATCATGGTGTGATGTGTGGACTGGGGCAACTCATCCACAACAAGTTTAGACAGTTAGTGCCTACTCAGGGATTGCTATTTGACAATGACTTTATTTTTGCTCTTCCAATGCAACCTAAAACGATGACCATCTTCTAACACTCCCTCCCCCTCCTCTCCATCTCTTGAACTAATGAGCAAATAAGGAAAGAAAATTAAAGAATAAAAAATGTAAGCAGTGATAGGGTGAGATCAATAAACTGTGGATTGCTAGCACTGAGTGAGCCTGAGTAATCTTCTGCATATTGCATGTTGAGTTAACTTGCAAGAGAAATATGTTCCCTCTTATTGTCCTGTGTCTCGTTGTGGAAAAGGAAGCAGGGACTGCAAATTAAAATGCCCTTGATTTAGATTCTGAAGGGAGTGCCCAGGAGTTCTTCCTCTATTGCCACATGCTAGAAATTGAACCATCTGCACCATTATAATATAACAAGAGTATTTTATTATTGCTTTCAGCCTGTGACTTCTTTTGTCCTGTTCCCTCCCTCCCTGCCCACAACAAAAATTCCACTATAGTTGCTCTTGTGAATAGCATTAGCAAAAGATGCTACTCTACATCAGCACAGGATTCTGTTTCAGACTCACTGCCACAGGGCAGAAGGTGAAGGGAATATGAATAGTAACCCATGTGTTACTATACAGCATGATGGTATAAGAGTGCTGATTTCCTGAGCTGAAACATACTACACTGAGGATTGTTCACTGGGTACCTATGGGGCTAAAAGGAGCTCAGCCAGAAGTGGACAACTAATGTCAGTGAACTATGTTTATAGACACATTTACATCACATGAGATTTGTACAAATAATGAGAAGTCTCTGAGATACCAGTCCGGGGAATGTACTGCTTTTAAGGACAGTTCAATTTCTTCAACCACCAAAGATTTGACTTAGGCTAATGCTGGTGAGCAGCAATTTCCCAAAATCACAGAACAAAGGACGAAGGGCGGAGGTCTCTTCAGTCCCAAAAGAACCTGTAAGAAAAGTTAGAGCAAGAGTGAAAAAAAAAATCTTGACAGGTTATTAATTTTACGTGCAGGCAGTCAATTCATGTGGAGTATGACCACCATGGTGACAACAGAACTAGATGCACTAGACCCACAGGTCAAAGAAATTAAGGAAGTCTAAGCAACAGAAGAAATCTCACAGTAATAGAATATCTATATGCAGTTGTAGTTCTCACTCTACTACCAGCCAGCTTCTACAGAACTAGAAATGCTGTCCTCTTCTTCTGAAGGCCAGGTATGACAGAGCAGAAAGTGAGGAATACCAGACTTTGGTGTAATTACTCAGATGGAAACCTGTGTTTACACCTCCTTTGCTAGGATCTGCCAAACCAAATTAGTAAATTGGATCTTCCCATATACAGCTGATGGAACTGTGTACTGCACACTGTATACATGGTACTGATAGTCACTTGTGAAATAGGCCGTATTTTTTTCCTCCTTTCTGAAAGGAGAGGAGAAACTTATGCTTAAAGAAAGGAAGCTGATTCAGTCTTTATATGTAAGACTCTCACTGAATGGTGTCTGTTTACTCTTTACTTCTAAGCTCTCTCATGTCAAAAATCACCAGTTTGTCACAAAGGCAAACTGTAAAGGGCAGATGAAGAAATTAAAGAATCTGTATGCTGGATTTACTTATGTTTGCATGCGGATAGGCTACTTTTTAATCTCTTGAGCTTCCAAGGGAAATACTCTGGAGGGTCAAAAGAGAATAATTTAATTACCTCAGAGATTCACAAGAAATTAGGCTTCAGTGATGCCTAGGACTGGTTAAATTAATAGGGAATATGCTTCAGTCAGAATATTTGACAGTTATATAGTGAAAATTTGGCACCAGTGCATTTCCGTTGGCTTTGGTAGGGTCAAGATTTAGCTCATGTTATCTGTAAACCCAAGTTGATTACTGAATGGGATGATTCAAGCTACTGTTAGTCACCTAGAAGAGGACAGCACACTGCTTCCAAAATTATCTTTCTGGATGCTACAGTCTTGATTTTTCTGAGGTCAATTCCATCTGCCAACATATGTGTGGCTACAGCCCTAAAACAGTCAAATGGAAGCAATACAAAATGCTAAATATAGTAGCATTTAGTGAGGTTTTCTGTTTTGATTTGTTTTGGTTCTTTTGATTTTTAAAATGTTTAAAACCAATTTTTAATATCTTGGGAACTGTGATGTTCAAAGGGAAGGCCATGCCATGGTGATACACAAAAAGAAAGGCCATGTAAGTATAAGAAAGAGTGAAATTCTGATCTCTAAGCACAGAACCAACCCAGTGCTATGAAATGAGTTTTCTCTGGATTTACACCAACATAATGCGGCCTAGAGTGTAACCATTTGTTTTATCGTAAGCCTAAAACCAGATCAGTTTCCTTTGACACCTCGTTTTGGCTTCACTGCACATGTGATGCACTCACACACATGCACTCACATTCTCTTCAATAGCCTTTCAGTCATGCCACAGAGCTGTATGGTATCTCGTGGATAAGCTGTGTTAAATTAAAATTAAACATCACCAGGCTTTGTGCTCAGCCTCCCTCTGTGAATGCCCTGCTTTGGGTGTGCAGGGGGTTAATATCACAAATGTTCCACAGGAGGTTAGTGGGATTCAGTTTCAGCTAACATTTATTTTGCCAGCTCCTGTTCACTTTCATCTCTGCTTATGAACACTATTATCTTGTTTGTAATAATATATATAGATCACTGCAGCTGTGCTCTGCAAAATTCATCCATTTTTTTGAACTTTGCAAAAAAAATTCTGCAAGTCTTTTATCACATTTCCGAGCCCTGTGAATTCACCCACATTCCCAGCCTGGTCTCTCATACAAATTGTAAGCAGGCGTGCATTTGCAAAGCTTTCACTGAGAATGGACTATCATGTTTCTAATGTAACCTCACACCCAATGCGGTTTTGTCCTTTCACTCAAGACTAATTGTGGGCTGTTGTTTTTAAGAAGGGACTAAGTTACTTGAGCTCCTTTGCTTTCTGTCTGTTCCCATTGTTAATTTCCTGTTACAGGCATTACCTTTGGTACATGTATGACATGTGCAGTACATCAGCATACTGTGCCTGAACTCTTCTGTCACTTGCTCAGTAGATTGCCAGTAATAATATCTAACTCTTATATAGCACTTTTCCTATCTTGCAAATATACAGCTTCCTGTCCTGGAATCAGCAGTGCTAATTATTGACAGACAGTAGAAGGGCTATTAGTGTATTTGATATTTTCTTTCACAAACTTATAGGAGCACAGTAAGTGGCATGCTCTTCCATAGACATGATGTAACCCCAGTAATATTTGTACTTTAAAATCTATTCAGCCTAAAGAAGGAAATGGGTCTTTTTAAACAACCTGTACAGGATAGGTGCCCATTCAAAATTGGATGGATGACTGTAAAAAGGCATGACTAGACTTGAATTTACATTAAAATTTCCAGCAAAGTATCTTCTTGTCATATGCTTTCTATGGTCTATTGGCCTATGGCTTTATTCTAGAAAGACACGCAGAGCCAACTCTTGCTTGTAAGTTCTTAATGTTTACCTATCTCGCTGTTACTATAGTACGACTTACAATGCAGCTATTATTCGAGAAACTGAGTGATATGATACAATAATTGACTTCCTTACTAGTTTCCTAGTCTTCTTCCTCTTCAGGAATCAGAAGTCACTGAATGGCTAGGTCATACCTTTATTCTGCTTTTCTCATTTTGAGACAGAAAAAGGCAGACTAACTTTCAAAGCTTCTACCCTAGTCTTTCAAGAAGGCAGAGCATAAAAGAAATAATAGAAAAGGAAACAAAAAAAGAAATGAAATGGAAATTTAAGTAGTTTAGACCTTGTGCTCAGCAGCCCACAAGATCAAACTCACTCTTCTCCACACAGCAGCTGGTATCAATGCTCTTGCATTGTTCAAACAAGTTCCAGCATTTAGTGAGCTGGGACGCTGACTTCTACCTCATCTCTGTAGAGGCCGCCTCTCTGGTTGTGACTGAAGTGTGCCTTCCAGAAGTGGATTTGCATTACTTTGACAAAGCCAGACAGCACCTGTCCTTGAGGTTTAACAAAAGGTATTAAAGGGAAGGAGAGAGTAATCTCTCTCAGGCCTCTGCTGCTATCACTCTCCCTTTATATTTCATTTAGAGCAAAACGTGAACAAAGAAAGAGTGTTAGACATGCACACTGTAATGAAAATCCATGAGTCGACCGTGCATTCATAATTATTTTATAAATAAATGGCTTCTGGAGAGCCACATCTGTCTCTTCCCACAGAGTGTATGTCTTTCATTAATGTATTACAGGCCGAATGAAGCCTGAGTGCTTTGCTTGCATCTTCCTCTTCCTCTCCATCATTGTCTATGGATAGGTTTTTGTGGTTTGGAGAGAGCTGCAAGCCCCACACGTCTCTGCAGGACTGATGGCTTGTCAATAACATTAGCCAGCATTATGGGCCGCATCGGTGTAGAACAGAATCAATATGGCCAAGTAAAAAGTCTAATCAGTTGACATGACCATCTTCAGCAGAGCTTACGTTACAAGAAATGAGTTTTTTTAAGGAATCAGCATCAGCACTGCTTATTCACCCCACACCAAGAAGCCTTGACGAAGATTTATTGCTTCTTGTTTTGTTAGCAGAGCAGGGTAAGCTGGTAAAAATGAAATAATCATTCAGGTTAAAAGAATAATAAAGACCAGACTCTGCAAACACTGCCCACATTTTCCTAAGAAGATTAAAAGAGCCACTATAGGGCACTCCGCAGTGTGGAAGGGAAGCCATCCGCACTAGGAGATAAGAATAGTTTAGGGACCTGAATACATGGATTTATGTCCTTTGTCTGTCCAGGTTGCATTCTTTTTTCTCATCCTCTCTTTTTTTTTACTGAAGGGACGGATTCAACTCTCCCTTCTACTTCTATATGTTGAAGTCACTTGACTGAAAATAGGATTGTTCCAGATTTTTATCCGTGTAAGTGAAAGCAGACTTTGGCAGTCATGCCTATGGCAATGTACACATCTTAAAACAAATTTCTCACTGATGCATAGCTTTATCTATGTGGTAATTACAGAGCTGTTCTACAGTCATCTCCCTTTCTCTTTCTCCTCACCCCTCTGCATGCAGATCCACCCACAACACAAGAGCAACAGGGGTGCTCCTATCAGATTATTCCACTTTCATGAACTCTGCTGGTCATCTGTTCTCATTTGTCCAGTCATCTCGGGGAAACCCTGTTCAGTCATGTGAGGGTGAAGTGTTAGTGAAATCGTTAGTGCAGCATGGGCAGGCTAGTAGGCCCATGCCTCAAATATTTTTTTGCCGGCAACATACCGCCTACATCAGAGATGCTTCAGCAGTGTTATTTCCTAAACAGGCAAAAGTAAGTAATTGCATTTCGGAGGCAAGAAGCTTGTTTGTGAATGGGAAAATTGACATGTTAACTACTCCCACCCACCTTTGTTAGAATGAAATAGCTGTGAAATTCTCCTTAAAAAAAAAAATAAATTAAAAAAAAATTAAAAAATCTTGAAACAATTTAAGTGCTTATTCAAATTAACAACAGAATCAGAGAAAATTAAAGGGCCCAATCCCACAGGGACCTTCACAGACTACAAACGAGGAGAGGAACAGAAAGTTTGATTCAGGCTTTTCTAGCATTGCCACGAAAGACTCAGTGCTCACAGATCAGTTTGGGGTGCTTACACACAGAACAGTGACAAAACTGGTAGTCTCCTCCTGTGCAGTTGTAGACCTTCACTCTCAGCACAGGATTACCAGGTCACTCAATACAGTCACAGGCAGTGGGCAGTCACCCTGTCAAATTTAATCTCATTTTCTCCCTCTTAGTCATATACAAAGATGTGCACACTCTCTCTGTAGATTGCATCATGAGGGAGGAATTGTTCTGGGTTTTTGATATTAGAATACTAACTATGGGCTTCAGTCAAAATGAAGGCCTACAGCAGTATACACAGACAAGACAAGTTCTTCATCCCCAGGAGCCAGTGTCAAGTGCACATCAATACCGAACATGTTCCTTAGTGGTAGAGTTCACCACCAAGTTTCCAGTAGCATTGACTATCAAAAATGAGGCTTAACAAAATAAAAAATATGTGGGAAAAAATCGTTCAGCATCTGTGTGTTTTGTGATTGTATTTTTGTTGCTGCACGAAGAAAAGCGAGGTTTTTTTTAATCAATCTAGATTCTGAACACAAAGTTGGTTTTTTTTTTTTTCTTTTTTTGTTAATGGGAATCCTGCTGCAGAATATTAATAGTGTAACATTAATTTAAATTGTTTATTAAAGTAAAAAAAATAGTCAATTTCTATTAAGATTCTGCCATTTATAGTGATTCAAGGGAATATTCTACTCTCAGAGCCCCAGGATCTTGGTATGTAACATCCTCATTTGTGTTAACAGATACTTTACCCCTTTGAATTCATGAGGACTGAAAAGTTTCACCAGGCACACAGGCTCTGTATAAATAAGCAGCACACAGCAAACATATTCTTTTAAAAGGATTATCACTTTGACAGCTATTCAGTTGGGGTGGCTTTTTCTGTCCCCTGGAATTCCCGGCTTGCCCTCTTAACTACACAGAAGGTAAATCTGTATAATACTTCACAGCTGCCTTTACTGGGACCTGACACTGAGCCTACTGGATGTGCTTTCCTGGTACAAAGCACCTCATCAAGTTTCCTGCTCTGGATGCAGTGAATGCAGCTGATGAGCTGTCTTATTAAAAGTTATGAGGAAAGGATGTTCACTCCATTACTTTCTGAACTACTGGATATGCACAGTGAAGCTGCTGAGCTGGTCAGTCCCTCAGAGCTCCCTCCCTCACACACAAGCTGCACGCTAATGTTTAATAACACATTGTTCCCATGGTGGTCACTATCAATTTTTATTTTTTTTTTTTTCATCTTTTGCTCTGTCAGTGTTACCGTGATGTTTACTCATCACTGCAGAACAAACTTGACCCTTGCTGTCCTGCTGGCACCAAGCACACAAGCAAAGCTCTTAGGAGTTTTAAGCTGGGGCTCTGCCACCCCTCTTCCTGTAGTGTTGGGAACAGGGCCAGGGGCAAGACCTCCCTGCATCCTGCCTGGTTCAAAAGGAAAGGGCAGAGTAGCACCATGTTTGCTGGGGAGCCCACCAAGCCCTGA
This sequence comes from Athene cunicularia, assembly GCF_003259725.1. NCBI lineage: Eukaryota > Metazoa > Chordata > Aves > Strigiformes > Strigidae > Athene > Athene cunicularia. The sequence continues at coordinate 22,625,972 of NW_020799143.1, read as the reverse complement.
GAGCCGGAGTGAGGCTGAATCTCAAGCTCAAGGGGCTGAGTACAGGAGGACTGGCATGACACAGATAGTCATGGAGACCAGAGGCAGGTGTAATCTAAGGATAGATGAGGTGTTGGAATCCTGTGTCTCCATGCTGCACATCCCCTGTCCTCATTCCTGCTGAGGATGAGCTCAGGGAAAGGGGAACGGAGGCAGAGCTGCGACCAAGAGCAGCTGAGAGAGAGACATCTGGGCCAGAGGCAGAGCCAAGGCAGGGCTAAGCTGCTGTAGCAGGGCTGGGTTGAGAAAAGCAGCATTCTTTTTAAAGAGGATACAATGGTTGCTTCAGTCATGGTTCAGCAGGGCCAGCCTCAGCAATGCCATGCATGGAGCTTGTACCCATTACCTTCCCATCAGTAAAAGAATAAGCTATTTTCTCAAGTAGTTCAGGTAAAAGCTGCAAATAAATTTCTTTTTCTCCACCACCTCACTGAAGCAAAAGACATTTTGCAAGCAGCCTGCTTTGGAAAACTGCTGGCACTTGGACTGGAAGAACACAATTAAAAGACGCAGTAAAAATTGACAAATCTCAGTACGGGGAGCTGAAAATACATTACAATCCCAATCGAACTATAAATAAAAAACCTGAATTAAATAAATCTTGCACAATTATGGATTAAAATATGTTTGGCTTTAATGACTTAGCATACAGGCCTTGACCTGAAATGGTTGCCGAGACCAGGCAGTTTGCACGGGGATGTAATAATAAACAAGTTGCCTGGTGCTGCAATACCCTATAGTGATAATGAGGGAAAGGGGACCAGCATTTTGCTGGTTTTCTTCCTTCATTGGTCCTGCTCTCTGGGCAAAACTCTGGCCATATAGCTTCAGTAAGAGCAAGCAATGTCAATAATGGACTCAATAATGAGTGGAAAAGAAACCCAAACCAATAACAACAAAACCTCTGGGGGAGCATTAGCAGCAATTGCTGTCATACAATGTTGGGAAACTGCCTGTCATACCTGATGGCAGCCTATCATCCACAGGCTGAAGCAGGATGCTGGGCTTGGCAAGCTGCAAGGTGGCAAACCCTGAAAGGGTCAGGCTTGGTGAATGGCAATGTACTCCCCCACCACAGCTCAGCAAAGCAGGCTTTTGTTGGCGCAGGTCTGCCTGGACAGCTGTGGGGTTTGGAGGGAGGTGGTGTCAGTAGAGGTGGGCACCCCTCCTTGCTTTGCTCCCTGCACGCCGCAGCCCATGGCAGTGGCTCTGGGGCGTGAGTGCAGAGTGCTGTCCTCCCCTTTTGGATGATAAGCAGGGATCAAAGCATTTTCCATAGGTACCACATTAGCTACTGGGCCAGAGTAGCCTCAGCAGTTATCTCGTCCTTCTGGAGAAAAGTGGGGAATGGGTGTGGATCCAAACTACTTGAATGGCACTGATGTGGCTCGCTCCAGATATCCCCTGCACCAAACTGATGCCCCAAACTCCAGATCTGTAGCTGGCTGTCTAAGCCCTCATTACAGCCAAGGAATTAGCTGCACTACACCACCTCTCCAAAGGGGAGGGACGAGACTTAACACAGAAACAAAAAAAATAGCACAGGAAAATCACATTTTCTTGCAACTGTAAGCTGGAGCATGGCTTTCATCAGGCAAGTAACTCTGTGAGAACTACCTCAAAATCTCTTTTGCCCAGGGTGTGGATCCTGTTTTGGATAGCAGTACCAAGAGAAGAGGTTCCTGCAGTTGTTCCCCTCTCTGCAGTCATTCCCAGGGTCAATATATTGCCCCCTGTTCCTGTCCCTTACTGCTCACACCTACTGTCTTGGTGTTTCTAGCCTTTGGTTACATATCGTTGGAATAGGTCTGTGAGTTCATTACTGGGGAGGGGACAGAGGCAGAAGTTGCCCACAGGCAGACCTATATGCATGCAGCCAGATGGCATAACACTCGTTTCCTTATGAAACTCGACTAGAAAGATAACAGCAGTCTAGTTTTACAGGCCTTCCTGCTCTGTTTCTCTTATTTACTTTGAAAGTTATGATAGCTTAAAATAATCCCTATGCTGCATCTAGGAATTTATGTGTTGTGCTTTCTTTGAACAGTTTTTTTAAAAGATCTCCTGATTTAAAATATAGCATATGAATATGATTTTTTTTTTTCCTTCAACAACTGTTTTCTGGAAGATCTGAAGTTGTTTATATTGGGATTGTGATTACTTAGTGACTTGTCTAAAACTATTTCACAAGTCAGCTCTGATGTGTTACTTTGAATTAAGATGAGAAGTTTTCTCATGTTTTACAGAAAAAGCCATTCCAAAAAGCAAGCGTTCAATGTGTCCAAAAATTCCTCCTTGAAAACTTGCCTTAACATGACATATGACTGTATTTTGCAAGCTGTTTAGTCACCCATTATTTTTGTTTTATTAGACATAGTTGACCCTTTGATCTTGGTGAATTAACACTTCTACTGATCCAGAGGCTGTGAGTCTAACCTTCATGCTTGTTGACATTGTTTTCTTATGGTCTGGCATTTATAATCATGCAAATTCTTGCTATAGCATATTTGTTTCTAAAATGTTCTAAGATTTGATTCTCTGACATACTCTTTGTGACTTAACTGTGTTCTTTGACTTTTCTGTATGGCTTAGCTCTTGGAGCCTGCAATAGCATAACACAAGGTTCACATGTATTTTGGCAGTTTACCATCTTTTAGAAATGCCTACTTTAGGGTGTGAGACATTGCAGAAAAAGGAAAAAAGTCACTATAAAGCTTTTTCTGGGTTGTGGTCAGCTTAAGGAAAACACAAAGTTTTCAGGGTAGAATTTAGTGGATTTGTAGAGAAACTTGAAACAGAGTACACCTCTTTATGTGAATAAGCCAATATGCTGTGTGTATATACCATAATGAAATTCTCCAGTTGCCATTTACACTTCATTCATGTAGCATTCATCACTGGAATCAGTGGACACTGACTGCTCTAGTACATCAAGGGCTTGAACTTTGTTATTCCGATCTTAATTACAAGACCAGGTCTACCACATAGAGTCCAGTTTCCTACCAGCTCCCAAGCATGTTAAACTCTGATTAGAGCCTTCCTTCACCAGGCTGGCTTGAACACACCTGGACCAAAATGGAGCTCAGTGAGTGTAAAGTTATATGAATAGATGCCAGAGGCCATGGGAACAGGATGGAAAATTTTACACAGCATCTGCAATGTTTTACATTTTGTAAAATAACCCAGGAGCTAGGAAATAAGTATTTTTAAATCCAGATTTCAAAGTTTGTCTTTTCTCAAGTCATAGAAGATATTCCAGACAACCCGCATACTTGATACCTCCTAACCCATTTCCCAAATAATGGACAAACGTATGTTATTATTATTCATCCCCAACAACAGCATAAGAATATCTGTCTGAAGTATATTCCAGTTCAAGACAACTCCCGTGAAGCACTTGGACAGGTTTTCTAGAGGAGTACAGTCTCTCTGTGTGTGTTTATTTCAAAATAAAGAATTTTGCAGGATGTATGCAAAATGTAAATGTATGCAAAATGTAAATGTATGCGATATGTAAATACCTAAGACAAAGGACTTACACAAAGGGAAAAGGAAAATTGGTATTGCAGGACACAAAAACATGAAATTATGAGAGTGCTTTGAATTTTTAATATCACTTAAATTTGAAAGACTGAAGCTCTCTAAAAACTTGCAAATGGCATAATAATTTCAAATCACTTCATACTGCACATGCCCAGAGCTCTGATAACCTCCACACCAAGTAAGTTTTTTCTTCACACATTCCAACAATGTGAAGCCACTCTCTGCAATGTAGAGTATGTGATTCATAATTATTGTAGCACTTCAAATTTCTCTGTGAGTCCTGGCACATGGGAAAGAATTCAAACTGTTACAGAGGATCAAAATATATTGGACCAATTAAATCAAATGCCCTAGAGTGATTTTAAAATGTATGATTAAGAAAGACAAAGATAAGAAGGAGGGGCAGCTGCAAAAAAATATCTTATTAGAAAAAAAGCAGAAGTATTTCTTAGAGCAAAGATACTTTTACTGGCCCAAGAAAGGGCTGGGAAGGAGCAGAAACTACAGTCACATATGGTAAAATAATAGATGTTTCTTTAAGACATGAGAAAATGAGTTGGCGAGATGAATATACTGTGTACTGTGCTACAGATGGGGAATAGCAAAGGGCCTTGAACTTATCCTTGTAACAGTATGCTTACTTAGTTAAACACCACTGGGTACAAGTGAAATAAAGTGGAAAGAAGTCCAACCCCTGCTTTTGCAGATAACCATATTTTAAATCTCCTCACAAAGTGACACAGTCTCTATCATCTAGCTAGGTCTCATTTTGGCCTCTCCTGCTGATATTGGAGGGATGATCCAGAATGTCTCTGCTCCAGTACTTAAACTTGTTTCTCCTTTCCAACATAAAATGATATATAGCTATTTGTTCTTGTTATCATACATAGCTCTTCTTTTTTTCCTGGTGTTTACACCCTGCTCCACTGTCATATATTTATGAAGCACAATCATGCTCCCCTTTTAGCTCTCATTTGCTTGGCTATGGAAACCAGGCTCTCTTAAGCTACCATCACAAAAGTCTCTATTTCCTTCTCTGCAAACATGGGCAGCTTTCTCTGAATTTGCCTTTCTTGTCCACGGGCAACTGAACCATATGCAGTGTTCTAAACGAAGGTTGGACTGGGTTTGGGCAAGTAGTGCTGGTGCTGTCCAGACTCTCATGAGAACCACTTATCTGATAAATCCTGGAATCACATTTGACCTTGAAAGCCTCTGCACTTTATCAGAAAGTATTTTCATGTTGTTGCTTGGTCTCACTTTATTCACCCAGTGAAGGAGGATTTCACTATTTGCTTTAATTTTGTGAAGTCTGAGTCAGCTTGACCTCTGGCAAGTCTGACATTGTTACTAAGACTTCTGAAACATGCATTTTGGGGTGGCAAATTTTGTTCTTTGTAAATTTATTTTAGGCTTTTTTTTTTTTTTCTTACTAATAGCATCCCTCACCACCTTTCATACTGGTAGGTGATATTTTCCCTAGGTATTGCTACAGTGTCTAGGAACTGAGCTAAAAATGGGGATCTGGATCCCACACCAGCAGCACACTGTTCTGGAGAATTTGCCATGAGAAACCAATCCCAGGCAGTGCAGTAAACTCCAGAAGTGGCATTTGATGACTACCATGTGGCAAAATGCTCAAAAAGCTTCAAGCTTCTCATCAAGCCAGTATTTGGGACTAGTACTCCCTTGGGATACATTACCAGTTCAATGGCATTACCTCCACAGGATATTTTGCTAATATGTGCTAATATGTGCTAATATAATATTGTGTTGGTCATTGTGTGCAACAGTTTACCTTGGAAGCAGTTATCATAGGATCAGCAGTGTATTGCTGGAACGATTGAAATCTAGCTGAAATACTGGAGCAACAGAGAGGCTATAATAGGGTTTGGGGGGGTGGGTTTTTTTGTTTTTTTTTTTGGGTTTTTTTTTTTGGTTGGAAGTTGCCACCTGAAAGCAGGGCTGTGCTGGGCACTGGGATCCTATGAGATCACAGCATACATGCAGCAAATAGCTTCTTTGGCTCTGCCATGACAGACAGGACTGTAAGCAGCAATGCTCACTTGGTCTGACTGTCATTTTGTGTTCTTCTTTACACAGAGGTTTCAGCTAAAGGTCACAGGAGAGCCACTGTATATTTTTTCTTCAAGCAAAATCAATTGAAGGACCTACAACACAATAACTTATGTTGCAGGGCTGCACTTGCATGTATTCCCATTGGAGACCTATCAATGTGAACTAGCACTGTTGGGAAATCTCTTCAGCTACCCCAGTTAATCAATATCTGTTCATTATACTGTCTCTGATGAATACGGGTAAGGACTGGGTAAGCATGAGTCAGGTGACTTAAAAATAACTGCACCTCACATAAGATCAATAGATGGTGGTTTTTTTCCCAGCATTACTTCAGGCAAACTAATGTACTTTTTATCCCCCTCTCTTCTTATCACCCCTTGCTCATTGTTGGTATATCAACATCACTGTAGGAGTGGCTTTATTAAACTAGTAGCACTTAATCTACTGTCATACTGTCAACTTGCAGGGAGTGAACAAGCAGACAGCAAGTTTTCAAATGGCCCAGTGCACTTTGCCTGGCTTCTCACACAGGCAGTAAGCTCAGAGTTGTGTCAAAAGCAGTCTTTCTGGGTGCCTGCTAGTATCTCTGAATTGAGTATGAAAACCTATGATAGAAAAAAACTATTTTAGGGGAATTCATGCCAATTATAGATGTGTTATGACAGATGAAAAGATTATAATTATGGTTGGCTTCTACGCAGAACTACATTAATACATCTATGACATGGGAGGATAACCACATGCCTCAACAGAGCTTGACTTCCCCCAAAGTTGCTTAACTTTTTTTTCCCCTTCCTTCCTCTCTTTCCTTTCCACTAAAATTAAGAAGAGCTGCATGTGCTTGAAGCATTTTGGGGGGAACAAGGAAAAGTAAGAATAAAAGAAAGAAAATAAAGAAAAAAAGAAAGAAAAACAGAGAATGCGAAATAATAAGGAAGGTGAGAAGTGAGAAGGAGAAGGATGGAAATGGGAAGGGCATGTAAATTAATGACATGCAGCTAACAGCTGTGAATCAGTAACAGATTAAAGGCACTGTGCTCCTTATTGAGCTGTTTATATCAGACTGAGGAAAACCAGACAAACTGAATAAACACTCTCTCAAGCCTTTAGTTAGTGGACCTGTGGCAGACATCTTGTATCTATATGGCTCATAGACTAAATTAAATCTGGGAAGAATCTGAATTGAAAGGTGAAGTCCTGATTTTGGAGATAAATTTTTTGCAGAAAACTGACTTATTCATGCTGGGAGGGCTGCAAAAGGATAGACCTGGTGACATGACAGAATATATTACCTGTCAACCAATCAACCACTTTTCTCAGACTTACAGTACACAGTGCTTAGTGAATTCGAGTTAATTGGCCTTCACATTCCTGTCTTTCTCCACCCCCACATACAGCAGGTGAGACCAGTTGCCTCCATTTTGCTGATAAGGAAACGTGAGGCAACCAAAAAGGCTTACTGACTCTTGCCAAACATTGAGCATGCTGTTTCCAAGTCCTGCTAATCTGTTAGAGAAGGACTCATTTGCAAGCAGATATCCATTCCCATTGAGCTGAACAGGGCCGTACGTGCATTTAAATTTCAGCACATACCCACATGTTTTGAGGCATCACAGCTCCAGTGCTCAGCACCTTGCAGCACTTAACAAGCTGCGTTGCATTTTGCTATTCTTTTGTAGAATGAATTAATATGAATCGTATTTCAACATGTTGACTCAGATATGCTTGAAACGTGGCCTTTTTGTCCCTTTGAGCACAATGTCATTCACAAAAATACCCTATTATGAGACATAGATAAGAAGTGCAGTATCTATAAATTTACTAGCCCTACAAGAGCCCAGATTGAACCCAAAACATTTACCCCAGAAGAATCTTGTTCACATTGTGCCAGCTGCTACAGCTGTCCCTTAGAAAAATAAGATTTCTTAACAAAAAAATGTATTCTGCCCTGCTGATGGGACTTCAGAACATGTCTCCACACCACACCCTCTTCTTTTCAATATGGAGCACAAAGTTAATCACAAGAATTCAAAGGTGAACTCTCTGGTGATAGATACTTATGGCCTAGTCCTAGAATACGAGGCAAAGGTTGGCGGGCAGACACATCTGGCCAATGTCCTCACCATTTCAAAGTGTGAGAAAGTTCTTACTCAAACATTGAGATTAATGAGCTGTGTGCCTCTGCTTTGAAAAATAAAAGGGGGACTGACCTGTGCTAGGACACTAAGTTAGAGTTTGGCAAGACCTTTCACTTCAATTTCTTCACCTGTCAGGCACATCTAAGTGTGAGCAATATCCATCTTTTAAGAGGTTTTCCAGACACTTAAGTGGCTAACTTAGTGACACTGTAGAACTCTGCATATCAAACTAATGATGACATTTCTGAGACAATATGTACAAGCCAGGGAAAAAAAAATATACCTCCTTGCCCTCAACTTTTAGCAATTCAATTTCAGGCAAATATGCAAATCTCTTAAACGTGGTATGCAGCTCTCAATCTAGAAGAGGTCTTGTGCAAGTTTGAAGGTGAGCATCTTTCCAAGACCATATGCTTTTACATGGAAAGGTGTATTGTTTGAACCAGTAAAATATGAAGAAGTGAAAGACAGACAGAAAGGTCAGTGACTGATAAATCTTTAATATAAAAATTGTACAAGAATTTTGATACAAATTACAAGAGGTATTTGGACAAAGTATGAGTAAAACTCCATTTATATCCCCAAAACCTTATGCATTTTATGCAAAAGACATACTGTAGGACAGTTACAGTACAGAAAATACAAGAAAAGAAATGTCAAATTAAAAACAGGACTTTTAATTCCCTCAGACTACTAATGGAAAAAACTTGTTTAGAGTACATACAGTATTTATGAAGCTACCAATGTCACGATTATTAGATCAACATGATGCAATTTTTCATATCCCCTTGTACAGCTATATTCCATAGTGCATGCTTTGGTTCTGCAGGCAGGACAGAAGAGCATTCACGTTTTGCTCACATTGAGAACAAACAGTGAAAATAAAAAGCCTCATCTATTCCGAATAGATGGAGAAGGAACTTTGTAAAAATGTCCATCAGGCCCCGACTCCACATTTTCCTGTGCCTGGGGGGGGGAGCGTACCCCAGGAACACATCTTGACAAAGTCCGCTGGAACAAGCCTTGCTTTGAGAGCCAGCAACGAGCTCAGCATTCTCCGTGGAGCAGCCCCTTGCTGCGGCTGGTGCGTTGCAGAGTGGCACAGGGGGTTGCAGCTGGGCTGTGAGAGCCCCCCCATGCCCACTGAGAGGGGTCTTTCCAGGATTTTTGCCTCTGTGACTGAACCTGATGCCAGGCCCCTAAAAACTCCCAAATACATGAAGGTTCAAATCCAGTTTATCTCAGCTTACATCTCCACGTGAACCCCCAGTCAGGTTCCCATCCTTCCAGTTCAGGAGAACTGAAACACAGCAGATGCTACATATAGGAAATCGCCATGTTGCTCAGCCTGATGTGACCTTCACTGTCAAAGCTGTTAAAACAATAACTGTGCCAGTGAGCAAGAGCCTTCAGTAAAACAAAGCAACTCCAAACCCATTTGGCCACAGGTGTAAGCCCCCTTCAATGAGAAATTCATAGGTACAAACAGGTTGCAGTGACCTGCTTGTGGTAAGTCAAAGTGTGTGTAGCTTCAGCCAGGGTAAATTTTGATTGTGTTCAGGTTTCAGATCAGCTTATTTGCACACCTGTCGCATACATTGCACTGGAACACTGATCACTTGTTTTGTAGACTGGAGGAGAGGCAGGAGGCATGAACTGAGAACACAAATGCTGCCCATTAAGAAACAGCCACGTTATGGGACAGGAACCCCATATGAAGGAACCAAAGTTTGCACAAGAAAAAGCAGCATGCTGAATTTCATATTTATAAATAGCTAAATGAGACACACACACACAACAGTGGCCATTTTATTCATCTTGTCACTTTACAAACGGTGACCATTTTCACAGATGGAATGCATAAAACTTTCCAAAATGGAGAACATCAGGAGGATGTGTTACTTTTCTGAGAGAATTTTAATGAGAGACTCTCTTGGAATGAGAGGAGAAGAAGGGGAACAGGTGAAGAAAATGAGAAAACTAAGACAATGACTGAAGATTGTACAAGGGTTTGTAAAAAAAAAACAACTCAATGTAAAAGCATGGTTGAAAAAGAATGAAGAAATAAGCCTTAGTTTGTACAGTTTAAGTGACCCTATTTACTCCATAGGTCATCAAGTAGACTAAGAATAATATCCCTAGAATCACAATTTGTGTGGGTTCCATACTGTTTCACAGTGGTGATGGGGTGGGGATGCGTTCTGCCCCATCAACACAGGAGGACAGGGGGAGACGGGGATGCTGATCATGTGTCAAAGTCTTGAGCTGGGCGTGGTGATTGCATAACACTCTCTTAACTCAGGCACAGACACTGGCATGTACGAGTGCCACTGGTCTCCCAGAGCCACTGTTCACAGCCACCTGCATTGCATGGCCAGGTTGTGATTAATTATTGATGAGTTTGCCATTCTAACTGTGCATTATCCTGTGATCATTCTCAGCCTTTTGTTTGACAATGGATGCCTTATAAAATCTTTATGTATCATTTAGCTAGTCTCACTCTCTCTTTCTTCTCTAGAAATACAATTGCCCTGGATCTTTTCTCCGTTCTCCTAAAATATTCTTCTCCAAAGATTTGAAGGGAGCAGTGTAGAAAATCTGTAGAGTATCTGAATAAACGTCTCTACACATTAGACATTTGCTCACCCATGCTTCTCACGCTCTTAAGCATATAAGAGGATATATATAGGTGAGTGTGATGAAAATGATGTAATTTTTGCCCATTTGTAACAAATTTAAGGCTCTTTGTTCTAACACTGTGTTTGTTACTCCCTATCTGTCTGTCTCACACACACACACACAGACACACAGAGATAGGACCCAAATGGTTTCTTTGCTCATAAAGTCATCGGTTTCCACAAATAGGCTTGGAAACAGTACAGAAAGAAAGGCTGCTAGGCCTGCCCAAACCCATCATTGCAGGTCAGCTAATCCGACTGCTCCTACCTCCATCAGTGCCATGTGCACATGGAGTTGACAGGGGAGCAGAATCTGAGCTCAGCCTTTGCACTTCTGACAGAAACAGGCCTCAGGAAATTGTCTGCTGGTTTCACCCTTGTAGCTTTTGATGCACTTGGAAGAAAAAGGAGGGAAAAGATCAGTGACTTTTGACTGGTAAAAGGCCTGAGCATATTTATACTGGGTACCATCACCTCTGTTGAAGCAAATACCAAATTACCACATAGTGCTGGAGACAGTATTATCATCTGGAACCAGCAAAGAGGAGCTGCAGCCCACTGATGCAATGAATTGATCTAAGGATATGAAAACAATGAACCTCAAAATGGCTGTGTTTAGGTCTCCCAGCCTGGGCTTTGCCTGAAAGCTGTCTGTCTTTTTTTGGTGCTGCACTGGTCAGCAGCACTGTTCAGCCCACAGTGCCCAGCAGTCACAGGCACACACGGGATCTGACATTACAATCTCGGCTCTGGAACAATGCTGACCCTGCAAGGAAAGCACACTTCAGCTGCTCCTCTGCCTACATGAATTTTCAACTGCTATTCAGCAGTCAGTCAGTGTACAATAAAAAGGAATGGGAGTGGCCAAAGCCAGGCACACTGACCTTTATGCACTTATAATTTTTTAAAACATAGCACATGCTCCCAAGCTACTTCAATGTCAAACTCTTTCTTTCCTGATGGCCTCATTTGAGAAGCACTTCTGGAGCCTGTACAGTGTTCTTGTAAATGAAGGATAAATCAGAAAAAAAATCATCCTTGTATGAGGGCAGCAGATTGTGTCTCAGATATGTTTCACTAACACTTTACAGAGGTTCACACTGACCTCAGCAGATGTTTCTATCATGGCAGAAAGGGTATCTGGAATTAGCATTCACCGTAGGAACCCAAGAGGATGACATTGCTCTGAAAGTTGACAAGGAATGGGCTAAACCAGAAAAATAAAAGACTGCATATCCTGTCTGCCACCAAACCTACAGAGCAAGACCTGTAGCAAATTCACATGACTATTTCTAGCAGGCACAGTATGGCTTATGCCAATACAAAGCAATTAGTTGCTACATAAGCAGACGAAAGTGCCGTCACAGACAGTATTTCTCAGCTGACCTTTTGTTAAGAAGCCATCTTGTTACTGTCTGCCTGATAGCTCGATAGAGCAGCCACTGGCAGCCTTGGGCTTCCCAAAGACAAATCGAAGTGCTCCAGATGGGACTTCCCTTCACTCACTGCAGATGTGTGTGTGCATACGTGTGTGTCAAGGAACGGGGAGGGAAGGCCTGGCTCTTACACTCAATTTCCCCTTCACAGGGGATAAACAGGCAATTACGCATCCTTTTATATTTGATGGCCAAGTGCTGAACTTGAAAGCACACTATTAGTTTGTGTCCCTTCAGGGCCAGTGCAATAAGTAGCCAGGAGAGCTGGGGCTAAGGAAGAGAGGGTGTTGTCTGCGGTTAGTGTGACAGTCTTGTCAGCAGCATTCACATTACTGGAAGGTAATAAAGTGACAAGTAAGTTATTAGAAAGATATGAGGTGAAATTGAACTGAAGCTTCTTCCTGCTCAGCTCAGTTTTTTTTTCCTGCTTTGTAATGGGCCACTATTTGTTACAAAACAAGCCTTGTCTTGAGATCTTATATAAAAAAAGAAATATTTATTCTTTGCAGGAAAGGTCACATGAATTTACAACATCACACTTTAAAGGAGAGGAATGGGAAAATAGTTTTATGACAACTACAGCTGCTATTTAAAAAAAAATACAGTGTCATCATAATGAACAATAATACTGGCAAAAGTCAGAGGACTTGTCAAAAACATGTCCATTTTTTAACCGTTTGGTGGTCCAGAACTGTTTTCCTTTCAGTGCCTGTGCCAAACATAGAGCAACAGTATAGGGACATACATGATCAATATTTTGGCCAAAAAATCAAAGCTGTCATTCAATATCATGACTTGACCAGAGAAAACAAGCCACATAAGACTGGTTAACTACAGATGCAATATTATGTTAAAAAGTTGCTGCTTCACTTTGTTACAGGCCATTTTAAAAGCAGTGATAATGCTGCTTGGCAAAGACAGACAGAAACCATGGGACTGGAACAGACATGTACTTGGGCAAACATGTGGGTGAAAGGTTCAGTCCATCATATGATGTTGCTTTGTTCATAAAGTAAAAATGGATATGGAAAAGAGTTCCTTTTATGTCCCTACAGGAGGGGGGAAAAAGCCCAACACATCATGTGGTGACAGCAGGATATGCTGATGCTTATCGAGCAAAGTAGCACTACATTCACTGTTTTGCTGAGTTACTATAGCAGCAAAGTAGTGACATAAGAGAAAAAAAAAACCAACTAAGAAGGAACTGACATATACCAGCTGCCATCATGTGTCTGCCACTCACCTTTTCCCCTCAGAGAACTCCTATTGTCTCCTTGCCCTTAGTACAGACACCTTTGCTTCTCTTTTGAAATAAAAGAGTAATTCTGTTAACCCAAAGAGAAGAGTGACAAAAACATTCTGGGGACAGAAGAAGGAGTAATAGTTCTGTTCACATAACTGGCACAAAAAGTTTAGAGGAGCATGTGTGCTCGTAGACCAAACACTCCCTCTCCCTTATTCCTTCCCCTGCCACCTATGATGCTATGAAAATGTCTTGCAGAATCTGAGTACAATACATTTCTGAAAAGATGTCCTGTTTTCTGATGAGACCTGATATCCCTAACCACCCTGTGAAAAATGTGTCCAAACCAAGCACTTTGATTTTAAAGTACCATATGCATCGAAGAAGAAATTTTTGGAAATAAATCTCCGGTCTTGTAAACGGTTCCTATCTTTGAAACAGATCAGACCTTGAATCATTATGTTTCTGAGCTTTCCAGATACCCAAACAGCTCTTTGTCTTGTTGCTTGGGCACATTCCTACCCCATGTAATTAGGTATGCTAGATCCTTAACTGAGTAGACTAAATAGAACAGGTTAGATCTTAGGGAAAACTCAAGCATATCGCTGTAGCCCTACTTCCTATTAGCTGTACTGGACCGGATCAGTGGAGGTGCTGACCTCCTCTGGCAGCTACTGTGCTGTTTAGAACCTGACTCTTTTTCCTAAACAGTTCCTTTTTTGGTGATGGAATGGGAAACACATAGGTAATGGAAATCTTATAAACTTCTGGACCAGGCAGAGAAAGTACACTTCAATTTGCATAATGGAGGAAAGGAGGAGAAGGGGAAGGGGAAGGGGAAGGGGAAGGGAAGGGAAGGGAAGGGAAGGGAAGGGAAGGGAAGGGAAGGGAAGGGAAGGGAAGGGAAGGGAAGGGAAGGGAAGGGAAGGGAAGGGAAGGGAAGGGAAGGGAAGGGAAGGGAAGGGAAGGGAAGGGAAGGGAAGGGAAGGGAAGGGAAGGGAAGGGAAGGGAAGGGAAGGGAAGGGAAGGGAAGGGAAGGGAAGGGAAGGGAAGGGAAGGGAAGGGAAGGGAAGGGAAGGGAAGGGAAGGGAAGGGAAGGGAAGGGAAGGGAAGGGAAGGGAAGGGAAGGGAAGGGAAGGGAAGGGAAGGGAAGGGAAGGGAAGGGAAGGGAAGGGAAGGGAAGGGAAGGGAAGGGAAGGGAAGGGAAGGGAAGGGAAGGGAAGGGAAGGGAAGGGAAGGGAAGGGAAGGGAAGGGAAGGGAAGGGAAGGGAAGGGAAGGGAAGGGAAGGGAAGGGAAGGGAAGGGAAGGGAAGGGAAGGGAAGGGAAGGGAAGGGAAGGGAAGGGAAGGGAAGGGAAGGGAAGGGAAGGGAAGGGAAGGGAAGGGAAGGGAAGGGAAGGGAAGGGAAGGGAAGGGAAGGGAAGGGAAGGGAAGGGAAGGGAAGGGAAGGGAAGGGAAGGGAAGGGAAGGGAAGGGAAGGGAAGGGAAGGGAAGGGAAGGGAAGGGAAGGGAAGGGAAGGGAAGGGAAGGGAAGGGAAGGGAAGGGAAGGGAAGGGAAGGGAAGGGAAGGGAAGGGAAGGGAAGGGAAGGGAAGGGAAGGGAAGGGAAGGGAAGGGAAGGGAAGGGAAGGGAAGGGAAGGGAAGGGAAGGGAAGGGAAGGGAAGGGAAGGGAAGGGAAGGGAAGGGAAGGGAAGGGAAGGGAAGGGAAGGGAAGGGAAGGGAAGGGAAGGGAAGGGAAGGGAAGGGAAGGGAAGGGAAGGGAAGGGAAGGGAAGGGAAGGGAAGGGAAGGGAAGGGAAGGGAAGGGAAGGGAAGGGAAGGGAAGGGAAGGGAAGGGAAGGGAAGGGAAGGG